>NC_142414.1:13009558-13326911 GCF_059516105.1 Syngnathus floridae | reverse complement strand
TGCAACACAAAATAATCAAATAGATGTTTTAAATATTTCATTATTAAATATGGAATTAGAAAAATAACTTGTAAAAATTACTTTTCCATCTTCTTATCCTGTTTGGGGTCACCTGGTATGCTGGAGCCTATTCCAGCTGACATTTTCCCAAATGCAGACAACACCCTGAACTGGTTGCCAGCCAGTCGCAGCAAAAAGTGCGGTGGTGGCTGTCTCCTCAGATTGCTCCTTCAAAATGGGTCATCAAGGTCAAGAGAAGACATTGTGTGCATAATATGAAGTTGGAGCATAGATTGCAAAGCTTTTGGGTTAGTGTTGCATTTGTGTGGGTTCCATCACACATAGTGGAAGTATGGGAATGACAAGGTGGCAGACAAGAATGCTAAAAAGAAATTCTTTTGTTAGAGATTATGCTACTCTATACTAGTCAGCCAGAGGGAGGACCAAAACTGCCCAAATCAAAAAAGTGAAGATAAAAGCCAATATAAAAACAATAAAATATAAACTAAAATATACATTAATTGATATTTAATTGTATTTATATATTTGTTTTTGTATTTAATTCTGCATTTATTTTCCATATATATATACATATATGTATTTTTAATATATATTGAATACTTTTATTTTTGTTTATATTTTGATTGACAGTTTTGGTCATGATTTGCCACCTATGCATGCAATAGAGACATGAGAGCATGCATTCGTATTTTGTGTTTGTATTTTTATTTGGAAAAATAATGTGATTAAATATGAGGATTATCCAGACCCACACTCTATTTCAGAAGGTGGCGGTAATGCACCAGAATTATTTTTTGCCAACCGCCAAAAGAAAGAAGGAGAAAGTAAAAGAAGAAGAAACCTGCTCCGCTTTCCGCAAAAAAAAAAATAATAATGATGATGAGCGACGATGACAGTCGGAAATGAATTGAACTGCAGTTCAAAGAGAAGTTGCCTTTCGTGTTCTCTTTTCTTCCTATTTTCTTTTTATTGCCTTACCGAGTCTGCGCGGGGCACGCTTTTCTTTCCCCTGTTAGACCGCCACGGCTCGGTTCGGTTCATTGCCGGGGGGACTTGAGGTGAGCGCCGACTGATATTAGCTTAGCTAGCTGCTCGCCCGTTAGCGGACTTAAAGACTCATTGGCGGCCTGGTGAAGGATTTCAAGTTGCTTAGCACTCACGGTGTATATTTAATCATGTCTTCAAAGTGGTTAACTCGCTGCGTTGCTCAGATGGTGATCGGGTTAGCATTTAGTCAACGCCATAGAAGTACTAAGCGATTAAACTTAATCAAGTGGGTATGATAAGAAGATTGTTCGATAAGACATGCTTCTTTTGATTTCCGTGCCTACGTTGAGGCTAAGCTAGGAGGGGCGAAGTTGGTGGTGTGTAAAAAAAAAAAAAGAAAAGCTAAAAACAAAACACGTCTGCTGTCACATGTGTTGACTAGGGTAGCAAACAGTATAGTACAATTGTGACAAGGAAATTAGAAATACATTTCATAGTTGTAATATATATATATATATATATATATATATTTTTTTTTATGTATGTAGTCTTTGATAACACGTGTTTTGGCACTGCCCAAAAAAGGAAAATCGATGAGGAATAAGCAAGTTATGACTCAGTTTCAATTTGCGCCAGCACGCTGGCCTTTTCAGTCTTATTTGGGGTTGCAACAGGAGCAGCAAATGCCAAACTGATGATTATCGGGCTGAAATGTCAATCATTGTTTTGTAAAGGGAAATGTTTGCGAAAGACTTATTTTGAAAACTAAAAAACTCAAAAGGTAATCAAGTCAGCTTTCATGGCAGACTCCAGAATTCTGATTTCTTCTTGTGAGGCTGAAATTCTGAGGATATGGAAAATATGAAGTTTTAAAAGTTCCCACCCTTTTATTAATGAACAGCAAAGCTGTTGGTTATTTGATCGATGCGTTGTCAATTAATTATTGTACCGCAATTTAACCATACCATACGTATGACCGTACTTTGTTTTCGTAGTTGCACGATCCCCATGTTCCACACATGACTTATTTTTTATTTATTTATTAATGTTCCCAGCTTCCCAAGATGCTCGTTTACCACCTAAGACTGATCCTCATGAAGGCTACAAGAGGAATGTGTGTGATGTCGGTCATTTCCCAGACCACAACATTGGGGCTGTGCGTGGGATGAGGTAGTAGTTTGTATAGTTTTAGGATCACACCAGATCTGGGAGATGACTATACAGCCTACTGTCTTCCTCACGGCAACCAAAGCATCCTGCAGATATAACACGAGAGGCTGCCCGTGGATTGAAATACCTTGTATGAGCTTGTGTTTATTTTTTTGAAAATACATTTAAAACTTCAGGTGTACTTGCTAACAGCATCTTTAGGTCTTCTCCCTAAGAGTGAAAAGTCCCAATAATGTTTTTATGTTCCCCAAACCGATACCATATACGAATAAAATCATCCAAATAGTGCATTTTTGACAAGAAGCCAGCCCATTTGGAATTCTTTCACACCAACCAGTATGTGTACCCTTGGGTGAAATTTTTCTTTTTTTTTGCTATACTCCTGGTTTAAAAACAATACTCAATTTGAAAAGGAGACGTCGGTCTCAATGTATTTTTATTTTGTGATTGAATAAAGGTTGAAAGTCTGTGTGCTGTGTAAATGGTGTTTCCATTCAATAGCCTACGTTTTTAAGTCACTACAAAGTCATGGCTCAGTCTGAATAATGTGATAAAACACTGCTTCTGGCATTTATTGCTTTTGGTCCATCTGAATAAACTTAAAAGCCTACTTCTGTGAATGCAATCATGTCATTAAATAGTTAAAAATGGACAGATACATAAGCAACGACATTGCTCCAGAATACAGTATTTTCCATTTTCTTTTTTTGTCTCTTTTTAAATGCCTTGTTTTGTGATTTTAAATGCACCTTATTTGTTCATCTTTATTTCATTTTACTGCCAACTGTAAACTATTTTGTATAAACTTGGTGTATTCTCATTTTTAGGGCTAAAGTTCAAAAATTGAGTCATCAGAGTTTACGTGTAGTGACGCATCTAACTAAGACACGATCTTTGGCGCTGGTGACGTGACGGTTGCCTGCAATTCAACATGGCGAATATCCGATGTGTCAAGGTGAGCAAAGGAAATCAAAACAGAAAAGAAACCTTTGTCATCCTCCACTGCGCACGTCTCAAAGTTGCTGCGCACGTCTAAAAGTTGCATGTGTGTCAAATATAAAATTGTGTAGTGTTAGTCATCCCGGTTGTGCTCGTTTACAAATTTTGCAGCCCGGGGCTAACATGTCCACGCTAGTCTGATGTTGTCACAAGCTCTCTTCATTCAACCAAAACTCCTAAAGGTGCCCATAAGTATGCCGGCTAGCCTTCTTTACGAATCCATCATTTCACTTTATACCTGGGGCAGCTTACGTCGATCATCTCGCAGTAGTCAGTGTGACCTTGTGTTCACATAAATAAAACAAATCACATTGCAACGTGACAAATTTCACGAAGCAATTATTTCCAATTCAGGTTCCTAGTCCATCCCAAAATATCGTGTGTCTGCTGTTTGAATCGGAAATTTCAAATTACTACCCTATTTTTTAGTTTTATAGATGTGCAGCATTGTCAATAACTTTGATTTATAAGATACAAAAATTACTCTGCCAGTCAGTAACTTTGAATTATAAAATACATAAATTACTTTGCCAGTCACCAGAAGTGATCCACATTCTAACATGTTCCTGAACCTTTTTTTTAACCTGGTGTGGCAACTAATACTTTAGTATGCAGTGACTATCCCTTGTGGTTTTTGATGGTTTTATGTTTGGTGTTACTTTTAATGGCTTCCTCTACTTGCGGCCTCAGAATATGGTGGGCCTGGTGACGGGTGGGGCGTCAGGCCTAGGCCGGGCCACGGTGGAGCGTCTGGTGCAGAGTGGAGCGTCGGCCGTCATCGTGGACCTGCCGTCTTCCGAAGGATCAACGCTGGCGGCTGCTCTTGGAGACAGATGTGCCTTTGCTCCAGCAGATGCAAGTACACAAATGATGATGTCGTCTCTTTCATGGCTAGAAGGATGTTAGCCATAAGAACGAGGCTTGTAAATTCCAACCTTTCAAAGTTACAAACATTTAAGGGAAATTTCTGGTTTTACAAAATTGAATAGTGACTCTAATTAAATTAAAATGCAGGTTGGTATTAGCATGGTCCTGACACAGCAGTACCTTCATTTAAGAAAAAAATACACCAGAATGAAGTCCTTGATGATTGTTGAGCCTGAACTAATCTTGTAAATTACATCTTTATTCCATGGAAAGTTTCAGGAAAGGTTCCATGCATGACACAAGCTCCTGTTGTCTCGCAGGTGACGTCAGAATCGGAAGTACAGTCTGCTGTGAACTTGGCACGAGATAAGTTTGGCAAATTAGACCTGGCTGTTAACTGCGCCGGCATCGCCGTTGCAGTCAAAACGTACAACTTCAAGAAGGACGTCCCTCACAGCTTGGACGACTTTCAGCGCGTCATCAATGTAAGACCTTCGTTCAAAAGAAAATGTATCGAATGTATGCATAATTTATCCCATTAAACACAATACACTGCAATTAAACATCAATAAAATTCAAGAACATTCTCTTTGAGCTTATATGATTCAGTGATATTCAGCAACACTTTGGTATTTACATCTTAAGGAACTAGCAATAAAGACAATAAATTGCCATTCATTTCATGCACTTTTGCGGAATATTTCTATATTGGGATATAAAGAACTATACACTCATATAAAGGTTTATATCAGTAGTATCTGGGATGTCAATGAAAGATAACAAAAAAATCGATTGATTGTGATGCTGTTGAATTTGTGTTGTGCAGGTGAACATCGCAGGAACCTTCAATGTGATTCGTCTAGCTGTGGGAGCCATGGCCAAAAACGAGCCGGACGCAGACGGGCACAGGGGCTGCATTGTCAACACTGCCAGTGTGGCCGCCTTTGATGGGCAGGTGAGCATTCCACAAAGATGACTTGTCACGTTGCTGTCTTGGTGCTCAAAATGGCCGCAAATTTGTTAGATTAAGAATATTAAACAAGTGTGCCTTTGCGCCTCCAATCAAAACACTTAAAAGCTTGTATGCGTATAGAGTACTGACGCTGTTGTACATGCGTGTTGCGTTCAGGTTGGTCAAGCTGCGTATTCGGCGTCTAAAGGCGGCATCGTCGGAATGACCCTTCCCATTGCGAGGGATCTGGCCCCGATGGGCATCAGGGTTGTCACTATAGCGCCAGGTAAGTAAACAAATGTCGTGATTATAGCTCCGGTGTTTGTTTTAAAATGAGGCCGCTGATTAACCGTAAACGGGAACATTTGCTGCTTTCAGATTGGCAAGATCCGTGTATACTTTGAAAAACAGTCATCAACATTTTGGCTTATCCAACAAATCAAATAATTAATTGACAGATTAATCTATTATTAAAATAAGCATTAATTGCAACCTCACTATAAATTACGTATATGAAATTGGTTTGGTGGTCATTGGAATTTTCTGGAATTTCCCAGTGTGGGACCGATAATGGAACATCTTATTAAAATGTAGGAAATTGTAGGAGGTGTCTTTTGCCTGTAATCCACAAATTTCCTGCCCGCAGGTCTGTTCTCCACTCCCCTGCTGGCTGGACTTCCAGAGAAGGTGCGCTCCTTTCTGGCGCGCCAAGTCCCTTTCCCCTCACGTCTGGGCGACCCTACTGAGTTCGCCCACCTGGTGGCGGCGCTAGCCGAGAACCCCATGATTAATGGGGAGGTCATTCGGTTAGACGGAGCCATTCGCATGCAGCCGTGAGTGCGGGTGTGTGCGCGCACATGCGCTGATTTGTTTTCATGGGAAAATGAAGAATGAAAGCAAGGCCCCTCTGAATGGGACAATATATCTGGAAAGTTTTCAGTCCTGCCTAGTTGTTTGGTAAACCACTTTGAAAATAAAGCTCTGGTTTGGAATCTGGCTTTCTTTCAAATTGTCCGCAAGTCTCAAAACTGAGCAGTGCATATTAGACCTTAAGAGTCAGCAATGAAGAAAATGAATGAGGGGTTCTTGAAGAATGTCATCTAAGATCAAATGAAATTTTTATGTTGCTATGTCAGTTGACTTCACAATCAGTAGTGCTGACCCCCATGTAACATACATTGTGTTCCAAATTATGATGCAAGTAAGATTTTTTATAAATCTATGCAAATGTGACTTGGTATAATTTGCAAGTCATCAACTGTTTGAAAATAATTGGAATGTTTTGAAACAAACCTCCCAGTGATAACCGTGTTTGTATTTCAAAAATGAAATATATTTTTTGTTAAAAATGCACTGTTCCAAATTATTTTTGCACAGTGGTGTTTCGAGACATTTTGTAGCTTGTAAAACACTAAAAGTGGTCTTTTGTTGAGGTTTAGCATAAGGAAGTTGTATTTGTGAAATCAAAAGCTATTTCAACAGGTCAAGTTACATTTTAATATAGGACTTCTTATTTGATAGCTGGTTCGCATGCCTTGTGTCCATTGAGCTTGTGAATTTTTGGACAGCTGCATAAAATTCTATCCAGGATGTCAGAATAGCATCCCGAAGCTACTTTTTGTCAAGTGCAGAATCTTGAGCCCAACTCGGGCTTTATTTGGGAGAGTACAAGAGCGATAAGTGACAATTGCTAAAAAGCATTAATTACATTTACATCTTTTACAACATTTACATTACATCTTTAAAAGCTATTAAAGATTCTCCAGCTTATTACAAAATGTACGTAAATGTAACTTTTCCCATTTTCTCAAACTAGTTAAGTCAATCATCTGATAAAAAAAAAAACATTTGGTCCATTAATCCACACGGTGTCGCTGTCACAAAGTTGTAACAAGCGGTGCTCAGAAACCTACGCGTCTTTTGCGGACAGAAAACAAAAATATATTTTCCAATATTTTACCCAGTAATGCATATCCACCTTTTTTAGTTTATGAATGACGAAATGAAATTATCAAAACATTCATATGGGTCACAACCACACAATCCTTGACTGTATCTCGCGAGATGTTTTATGTTTTTTATTTGGATATAAGGAGATGTTTTATCTCGGAATTTTGTTTCTATTTATTCGTTCATTTTGATTTCTTGTTTTTGGATGTACTTTTCTGCACATGTTTAGTGATGCTTAGATTTTGAATGTGGACATTCCACCTTTCTTTGATGAAAGTTTGAAATGTAACGCGAGATTTCGAAAAGTTGGGCGATAATGACAAAAAGCAGCAGCAGTAGAAGAAGAAGCAGCAGCGGTTTGATTGGAGGAAAGGAAAAGGTTGATCAACAAAAATGGCTGAAGTGATCGAGCTGCAGAAACTCAAGGTTGGTCGTGCCACTCATTGACTACAATTACCCAGCTTTGATCGTTTCTTGTGGGAGTTGTTTGGATGATCTCTTCGATGTCCCCTGTAGGGGTGGCGAGAAAACCAAAGTGGTTGGGCTGGTGCAGCTAACGTGTCGAATGGCTGCTAATGCTAAAGCTAAGCGTTAGCATGTGCTCACGTTGTCTTGAGCTTTCTGCGCCCAAGCTCAAAACGCACCGATTACGTTTAAAAAAATACCTTGAATGTTTCAATTCAATTCAACCAAAACACAACTTCAATCACAAGTGCCACTGCGTCAAGATTAAAAGTTTGGCGTTATATGAAAACGTGAGGCGGGTATCTCAAAATGATTTTCTTTGCCGCCGGGTCGGCAGACTGCCAGTGGAGCAATAAATAACGTCTTATGAGGGGGGAACTGGCTCGCAGTCTTTCAAACTCATGAACTCAATGGGTGTACAGAATGAAAATACACAATATAAACAAATGTATACGTTTTAATTTGTGAAACATTTTCTGTTGGGCTTAGCTTGCTGAGCTGAGGCAAGAATGCGAAGCCCGAGGTCTCGAGACCAAAGGTAACAAGGGGGACCTGATCGCACGCCTGCAGGCCTTCCTAGATGAGCACGGTAAGCTAAAAGTTGCTGTGAGAAAAAATACTTGTACGCCTGAGGTAAATCTTAGACTACAGATTAACTTGTACATTTTGGTCCATACGATCTTATTCGTGGACATTTAGAATTTACCAGATTAAGTTTTAGCGTTGAGGAGATAATGAGCAATAATCAAGTTCTTTTCACGTTACTCTCATTTGAGGGTGTTTTTCCCCCACCAGATAATCAAATTTTCAAAATTCTTGCTACGTTAATCTTAGGTTGAAGCGGTCAATTCAATTACACTCAGGATTTTGTCAGTGTTAATTTTTGGGTAATGTTGTCACCTTGCTAGATTCTATCACCCACCTGTGTTTTGTAGTATTTCTGACATCCTCATGAAAACCACAAATGATTTTGTGTGGCTGACATTGTGTGTTTTATGTCTTTGATATGTTATCACACAAGCCACCGATGAAGAAGAGGATGTGGATGATGTGCTGGCGGATGACACTGTGGTAACGTTGCCAGTCGGCAAAGTTAACTCATGCCTATACTTTCTGATGTTGGGATTGTGACTGTTTCCGTTTGCGTTAAAGGACTTCTCAAAAGGCGAGATTGTAGACAACGGCAAAGATGTCAAAGAATTGGAATCTCCCGTGGCAGAGCTGTGAGTTTATTCTAAATGTCCTCTTTTTTTTTCTCTGTGTTTTAGTTAAAAATAGAAAAATAGTCACAGGAAGGCTTGGAGGAGTTGCTAAGTAAATAGTTACAAATGTATTGATTTGGTTTAGCTGACTCCTTTTGTCTAGTGGCTCCTTTGTTTGCAGCAATGTTGTTAGTGGAAGTGGAGTAGAAATGTTTTGTAAATGTTTTAAAATTCAAAAAAGTGTTGTTGTTTTTTCCCCTCAGTCTTTTTCCTTTCTTTACGTGCTTATTTTTCAGGCCCACTGAGAAAAAGATAGTGAAGATATGTCCTCCAGCTGCTGCTGGCGAAGTATGACACGTGATCCAGAACTATCTTTTTTTCCCCATCACTTGTTACACAGCCTCACATTTATCAACAATTGTAATCTTCTGTTGAGCAGCGGCTACAGAAACGCGCTGAACGCTTCAATCTGCCTGCATCAGCTGAGGACAAGAAGGCCCAGCGTGCGGCCAGGTGAGACCCAGTGATTTGCCTACTGACCATTAAGTTTGGTCTTTGTCAAAACATGGATCAATTTGTATGTTCACGGGAAGAACATTTGGCCATAGGGGGCTGGGTGCTAGTTGAAAATATGCAAGTGTTCATATGTCATATTGGTTGGGTTTGGACAGTCTACATTTTTGTTTGTATAAGTTTAGCATGTCGCTTGTCTTGTATAAGGGTAAAGGTTAGGTAGTACACGGGATTTCAGCGTGGGAAGTTCTTTTTATACCACATGTGAAATGCTAAGGTCAATCTGTCATTTAAATTGTTTTTATTTGTTCTGGTGTAACATATTTTTTGCTGGTGTGCTTTCATTTCTAGGTTTGGCTTACCGATCAGTACTTCAAGTTCAGCCACAGGTGTGTATGATGACTCTTTGGCGCTACTCTGCTGTCCGTCATGTACAAGCAACCCGCGACACCAATCATTTCCTTCTCCTGCTCAGGCACCGCCATGGCCAAAAACATGCCGGTAAGGGTCGCCCCGCAGGTCACAAGACACCGACCTCACCTCATTTTCTTTTGATGCATTGGCACCCTTTTCTTTTATGTGCGTGGGAAAATTTTTGGCGTCTGTCGCAGGTCAACGTGGATCAGCTGAAGAAGAGGGCGGAGAGATTCGGCATGAACGTGTCATCGGTTTCGCAAAAGGTGACACGACCTCATTTTGCAGCAGACTGAGGGCTATGTAGCGATGTGGCCGAGCTGCACTCAACACTCGTTCAGGGCGTGGGCTAGTACCACAAAACTTTATGAGTGGCCGAGACTCGGTCACTTGATTTGTGGCCATTCAAAATTTGAATCACAGTTAAGTGATGTGGCGACGTCTCAAATTTTTACCCATTCCAAATTCAGGGAAGCTATCATACAAATGAAAAATCATTTGAGCATTCCAACTGCATGAATTAATTCAGTGGTGATAAGCTCATAAGTGAAGTGGTTTATTTGGATGGGAAGTTTTAAATGTTGAATGTTTTCGTCGTCTACAGATGGAAGCAGATGAGAAGCTGATCAAGAGGAAGGAAAGGTTCGGCATCCTAACAGGCGGCGCCGTGACTGGCTCCGCGGACGTCGAGGTAACTTTGTTTTTCTGATGGTTGTCGATAGTTGAACCTGTAAATATGCTACCAGGGATGAGCCCAATTCACTTTAATATCATGTCAGATCCAATTTTGACAATGTTACCCTTAAAAACAATTAAGAGCCGAAATTATTTTAGCCATTATACGCAGAGAGATTTTAAAAATACAAATAAATGTATTGGTTCAAAATAAAAGGGCAGAAGCAAACATTTAAGAATTTAGGCCCTCCACAATATTCTTGTGCTATATTTGTAAAATAAACAATTGTATTTATTCATATCAAAATAAGTAGTATTTATTCATAACAAAATAATTGAATTTTTAATGATGCCGCAATTTAAAAAAATAAATAAAAATGGGGTTTCTGGATATTTATTTTTTGTTTATAGTGAATGTGTGACAAACATACAGCAAAAAGTTGAGTCTTGACTGTAGTCCACCCACTGATTGTTCATCTTGTGTATGTATGATATGTTTTTCCCTTTTTTACCCCCCAACAGGCAAAGAAAGTGAAGCGCGCTGCTCGATTTGGAATAGTGTAAAGAATTTTTTTGTTTTATTTTTGTTTTTTTGTGTTGTTTTTGACATTCAGTCAGGTCACAGACTGTGTCCTTGTTAATCAGGTTTTTAAAAAAGTGTTACTGGACAAAAACTGTTGAAGTAGTGGAAATGGAAAGAACGTTTTTTTTTTGCCTGCTTACACGTAATAGTTTTATCTGCCTTTTTCTACTGTTTTCTTTCACACTTGACAAATGTTAGAAATTGAGTGACCATGATTGATAACTTAAGTTTATCTTTACTATTTTGTTACCTATTTTTATCAGTCAAATCTTCTTGCACTCTATCTGAATGAACACAATTTCAAGCACGCAACCATGTTTCCATCCTTAGCATGTGCATCTGTTTACTGGCAGATTTGGACAAATGACATTCGTTGTGTTCAAAATACACTTGAAGATTTTTCGTTTGTTTCTCCTCCAGTCTGAGAATATTGAGTTTGGCAATCCGAACAGTTTAATACATTTCAGGCATTTTGAGAGGAGACGTCTTTTTGATTATGACACCAGAGAAATTTGTGTGAATTCTGACCAAATAAAAATTCGACTCATGATAGTTAATGTAATGAGGAAAATTTGGCAAGGGATGCTGTAACTGTAATACATTCAGGCGATGTCCCGAAAAGAACCCAATGTTTTTTTTATTAAACAAGTTGATTGGAGGGCAACAAACGTTTTCAATCACTTATTAGGATAAAACTAGGTCTTTTTGTGTTGAAATGTAATTTTGATGCCTGTAACTGCCTGGTCATTGCCTCGGTTGGTTGTTCATTTTATAAAATTAAATCTTTTGATTAAAAAAAAAAAAAAAGTTCTGATACTGGCTTTGTCAGATTTTCTCTGTTTGCATGCAGTTATACGCAATATGTCAGGAGTGTCTCAGCACTGGTCTTCATATCAACACCCAGGTTCAATGATACCAAAGCCTCCAATCACATACAACAGTCTTTCTAGAAGTGGCCATGCCCCTTTGAATTACAGAGACTGACGTTTGCCTGCGAGCGATCACTGACTTTTTCAGATGGGTTGGAACAGTTCGACCAGAATTTATTTTGGCTCGTAGAATAAAAACCTTTTGCCACATACTAACCCTCCAAAACTCTTGAATAAACATAATTTATCCCCAGTTGGTTTTATTTTTTTTAAGTATCAAAAAATATTAAATAAAATAAATACATTTTATAATGTTTTATAATATATAAAATTATTTTGAGTAGGAAATCCCCCAGTTTGCGAGAATATTTTAATCCGCAGACGCCGAACCGCGGGTATACGGCGTTGCTTGTTTTTACGAATACCTGCTGGTGGTGACCACGAGAAAGCGCCCCCCTCGCCCCCTCCCTTGGCCTCGTAGGGCGTGACGCATTTCCTGTGACGTGCCGCAATTTTAAACTGTCCCCCTCGTCAGTGATGGCGGCTTCGCTTCTTAGTCCCCCCGCAAGCTGTAACAATAAATGGTACTACAACCGGCAAGAGATCGACAACAACCCGTCTCGGCGAGCCGGGCTTGACCCGGACAAGGAGCTGTCGTACAGGCAACAGGCGGCCAACCTGCTGCAGGACATGGGGCAGCGGCTCAACGTGTATCCTTTTTAGCCGCCGCGTTAGCCGCCTGCGCTCGTTAGCTAGCCAAGCTAGCAAGCGACTCGGTCGGGAGGATTTCTTACATTCTTAATGCTTCTCGTGTGCATTCGTATGCTTGCATCGCGTCAGCTGGAGTGTTTTCTTGCCGCGATTCGTCCCTCCGTTGTGGCTTAGGCTTAAGTAACGTGCCGTCCATTTTTGTTTTGCTGCTGCAAAGGCCTTGGGCCTTTACGTTAGCACGTTTTCGTTAGCTTTAGCTCGCGCACAGATTTCACTTTGTTAGGAGCCCGTAGACTTCACGTTTGACTTCAGGAAGATTTGCCTTTTAGCACAATGTTTGGTGCACTTTTTTGTCTGACGTTAAGTTGTTTTTACAATTAATATAGAGTGAAGGAAATTTGTTTTGATTTGCAGCGCTTTAATACGACTGTTTTCAATCCAGTCCTATGCGCGTACAGTTTCCAAAGTTAATTGATTTGCAAGAGACCAGGATATAAAGATAGATTGTTTTAAAATGATTACAATGATATGTATCATTTTCTGGTATCAAATATTAAGAAAGTTGCTCCTTTAAAACGTCTTAACGTAAAGATCCCAATTCATTTGGGGTCAATGTTTGAGGTGGGACCCTTTGTGTTGAATCCGAGTTTCAGTAAATTTCGCCCAGGTAGGGAATTGATAGAATTACTGAATCTAAAAACATTTTCCATAGGAATAGAAAAATATAAAATACAAATTGTATGGATTTGACAACTGGCCTTACTCACCCAGAGGTTTTTGAGGGGCATTTGCCGACTCTGTGTCAGTAGTAGTGGTGGGAAAAGATCACAAACGTGTCTCCACTCAAAATTGCATGATCAAGTCGCCTATTAGCTCTCCATTACTCGTCGCAAAAAAAATAAAGACAACAAGATGGGAGACAATGCTTTTTAAATAACTTGTGGGTCAATGTTTATGCTACTTACCTTAACAAGCACATATTAGGTCCCAGCTCACAATTAATACAGCCATCGTGTACATGCATCGCTTCTACATGGTCCAGTCATTCACCAGATTTCACAGAAATGTGAGTATGCTATTTGTGTGATTCATAGCATATTTTCCTGAAGTCACATTTCACTTTCTGAATATTGAAATCATTGGGGCTCTTTTTTGTCTCAGGTTATTTCTCCTGCTGCTCTTTTCCTGGCCGCCAAGGTTGAGGAGCAGCCCCGAAAGCTGGAACACGTTATCAAGGTGGCCCATGCCTGTCTCAATCCGCAGGACCCCTCACCAGATGTACGCAGTGATGTAAGTTTGAGATCGTTAAAAGTCTCCCCTTTGTGCCCTGCGCACTCCTGTATTTACCCAACAGGGTACGGCCGTGTCCTCCGGCCTGCGTCAAATAGACCTCTGCAAAGGTTTTGCGTTGTCCTAAGCAGCACATGTCAAAACCCTTAACTTGCGGTCATCCAACGTTTCTAAAAGATGGATCAGCTCCTGAAGATCGCCTCCAGAAACCGTTGAGATAATTTGACGTGACTAAAAGCAAACTGCATGACCGGCTGATCTTGTGTATGGACGGATAGCGGCCTCGCAGTGAGTAATGTGCCTGTCCTCTCAACCTCAGGCCTACCTGCAACAAGCCCAAGACCTGGTCATTCTTGAGAGCATAATACTCCAGACCTTGGGTAAGTTGGGAAGGAAAGCCCGGCTCCCTTGAATTGTCCGTCCCTCCCTGTCATTCTCAAGAAGTAACCTGTTTTGACCTTTGTCCAACAGAAAAGTCATACGCTGTTGGCGACACTACAAAGTCACGTTCATGCCTCATCAAGCCACTGAACTAGCCCAATCCTTGCAGTCTCATATTTTCTCTTTTGATTTTTTCTTTATTCATTTGAAGCCATCTGTTTGGGGAGGAGGCCGCGTCATCGGGCATGCTGTTCTCAATAAACTCCGTTTTTTCCATTTAGGACAGAATAATAGTGGAAGACGCCATGCAAATCACAATTAACTCTTGTTTGGGCAAACGCAGGATTCGTTTTTTGTGCCGTTGAATCGGAGTGCGCCTTATTCGTGATTGACGGCGGCAGTTGACTCATTCCTTTTTTCTGTTTTGTCCTCTGTTCTTGCAGCATTCGAAATCACCATTGACCATCCACACACGCATGTTGTCAAGTGTACCCAACTCGTCCGAGGTGAGCATCGAATGGCCCTTTTGATATGTTTTTGGGATGAGGCGGAGGGCATGCATACATGCTTTTGTGTTGTTGAACAGACTCAGATGTTAAGTATGCTTTTCTGGTTTGTTGTTGTTTCAGCGAGCAAGGATCTGGCGCAAACATCTTACTTCATGGCCACCAACAGGTATATTCCTCGTTCGTGTGTTCTAGGTGTTTTGAAAGAAAAATCCATTCAACGCAGTATACTGAATTTGTGAATATTTTTTTTTCCTCCCCCACCCTTTCTTTCTCCCTTTGCTATTGTCTTGCTCTCGTGGGTTTACGCTGCCACACAGTCTCCACTTGACCACCTTCTGTCTGCAATACAGTCCACCTGTTGTGGCTTGCGTGTGCATCCATCTGGCCTGCAAGTGGTCCAACTGGGAGATTCCCGTGTCTACGGATGGCAAGCATTGGTGGGAATATGTTGACCCCACAGTAACCCTCAAACTACTGGATGGTATGTGCACCAAAGCTTCTTGTAGACTAGCACAAGGGTTTGAAGCAAGTCACAAATAGGTTTCTACAAAAAAATCTGGTCAATATCTGATTATTTCTCTACTTTGACCTCTGCCACTTGGTGAAGACTCTTCTCAGTTGCCCAATGAATTTCATTTGGCAATATCCAGTAATGGCCTTTGACACGGCTTCACTTGCCCTGAAAAATTCACTTAAGATGACAGTGGCTCAGTTGGTTACACGGGTCGTCCAGTGACCAAAACGTCGGCGGTTGGAATCCCGACTCTATATTTCAATGTATCGAAATGTGGGAATACTATAGACCAATGACTGGCTTTTAATTGTATCCAGCTGACTGTTTTTCCCCATTTCTTTGTTCAGAGCTCACGCACGAATTCCTGCAGATTCTGGAGAAAACGCCCAGCAGATTGAAGCGGATTCGCAACTGGAAGGTACATCACCATCATTCTGTTTTCTGGTCCTGTTTTCTGTCTGGTGCCGTTTCTTTTATCCCTCTCTCTTTTTCTTTTTTTCAAAGTCACATTTAGTCATGGCAAATTATGTCTTGGACTAGGTTCTATAAGAGTGATGGCTCACAATCTTTATGTGTGGTGTGCTGTTTTGACTTTACTGCTTCCCCATGTGTGGTTTCTAACAAACATTCTCTTCAAATGAAAAGAAAAAAAACAATCTTGGTGTTGATTGAACCAGGCCTAAATGTGTGTAAATCTCTGGTTTATTCCCATGAGCTTTTATAAATTTCCACGGAAGGTTTACAGCTAATTGTGCAACCCTACTTAGCAGCCTGTCTGTTATTTCTTCTCAGGCAGGAGGTCAGACGCCAAAGGCCAAGCCAAAGGTCCAAGAGGAGGGAGACCAGAGGGACACTATGATGAGCATGATCTCCATGGCCTCGTCTGAAAGCACTGTGGCGGGCCTGATGAGCCTCTCTGCACCGGCATCGGACAAAGACAGGGGGACGCCTGGCAGCGCGCCCACCTGGAGTGGAAAAAGTCAAGGGGGTGCCGAGCAGTCCAATCACGAGGTCCACACCCCCGCCAAAGTGTCATTAAGCGAGTACCGTGCCAAGAACGCAGATGTCCTGGCCGCGCAGAAAAGGAAGTTGGAGAACATGGAGGCCAGCGTGAAACGGGACTATGCCAACGCTGCCCAGGTTCTCATTGGTCAGCAGCAAAGGAAGGAGAAGCAGCAGCAATCGGGCTCATCTTCCTCAAACCTGGCCAACTCATCGCCAATTATTCTGAAGATCCCTCTGGAGAAGGAGAGACACGATCGAAGCTCTTTGAAAATGAGGTTCCCCGCGGCGGGCGGGGGTGGCGCCAGGGGGCCGGAGCAGGACATCAAAGTACGCATTCGCGTGCCCGAAAAGCAAAGAGGGAGCTCAGCCGAGGAAGGCAAGAGCAGGGACAAGCACAGGGGGGAGCGCTCCAACCACCACCACCATCACCACCACCATCACCCTTCCTCCAGTGGCGCCTCCCTTTCCTCTTCCCACAAGCACTCGTCCACTTCCAGCGGCGCAGCAGGAAGTGGCAAGAAAGCCCCCAGCGACTCGTCTCGAACTAGCTCGTCGTCGCGCAAGAGGACGTATCCGCAGGAACCTTTGGCGGGATCCCATTCTGCTTCCAAAGTCAGCAAGCTTTCTCGCAATCCCTACCAGCTGCCGTCCCTGTCTTCCTCATCTGACATCCTCCCCGCGCTGAGCCTCCCGCACCACCCCCCGGGGAGCTACTCGCACCCCAAAGGCGACAAGACTGACACCAACGGGCACGGTGCAACGGGTGGCGCCCAGTCCAATGAGTACCAGGACACTTTTGAAATGTTGAACTCTCTTCTGAGTGCACAAGGGGTGCAGCCCTCACAGCCGTCCATGTTTGACTACAGATCTCAATACGGGGACTACAAGTACTCCGGCGGGTCCCGGGGGAGCAACAGCAGACCTCCACCCCTGCCTTCAGATCCCCCGCCCCCGCTTCCACCCTTACCCAAATGACTTTCCGCTGTCTTTTACGCTTGTTTTTTACAAGTCAATATAGTAGGAGCCTCACTCACAATCATCGTATGTGACAGAGGACTTTTGGAATGTTTTATTTCTTACTGACTTTTACAAAAAAGGCTTGAAAAGCTTTGACATGTCCCCAGGAAGGTGTAGCTATTGTTTTTAGCTGCAATTGTTGTTCATGTTCCCCCATCGGGTTCGAGAGGAAATTGAAGATATTAGATTAGATTTCCAAATGCCCACCAGGTTGTTTTACAGTTTTTGATTAGTGTTATTTATTGCTTGATATTTTTTTAAACATATTTTTTCCCTTCAAATGCTACTCATTTTTAATCCTCCTCCTGATCAACAATGAATACTGTATAGAAGTCTATCTCCAAAGCAGCCCTAGCCCAAAAAGATGGGTTTGGTGGTCTTGATTTTATTTGCTACATTTGATAAATGTATGCACAGATTTTAAAACCGTACATGAAATATTTTTACATTTTGTTAAAAAAAGGTGTAAATTATATCAGTCTTTTTATTGTATGAGCGTTGCAGTCATTGTTTTAAATGGTTGTAAAAAATGATTTTAAGCATACTTATTGACAGACGCAGAGAGAAGATATGTTTAGGGTCTAATAATTCTTAAATGCATTGTGCTGATATTGGCACACAGATGCAAACGATTTTGAATTGTTTGTCCTCTGTATTTTTCTCGTCATGTTTAGATTCACAATGATGGTGACCATATCAATTTATTGATTAACCAACTGTTGTTGGCTGTCTCTAATATAGGCATTCCTTTTTTGGGAGTGTTTTTTTTTTTTTTTTTTTAATAAAGCAGAAGTCCAGTGAATCCCTGTGAGCTGATGATGGGGTGGTCATCTTCTAGTTGATGTCTTGTGCTATTTGCATTGTACATTCAACTAACCTGTTCAGCTCCAAGGTATGTTTGTCTATCAAGAATGATCCTGTTTTTCTGTGAAGAGAAAGAGATGGCTGTTTAATCATCTGGATGTCTGCTCCATACTAGGATTAGTCCCATTTATTGTGTGTTTCAACAATTAGTTTTCAGCTGGACAAAAATTGACCTCTGTTAACTTTCATTTGTTTTAATTTGTGCATATGCTTCATGGTTTGACAGGTGAACAAACATGTGTTTTAATCACATTTATTTTGTAATTCTTTAAAGAGAGAAAATGCACTGAAATGTTGCACTGCACTTGCGGTTGCAAGTGCAAAATTAACTTCAAATAATGAGGTCAACAAAAAAAATAAACGAAATCTTACGACTGCCATGCAACACAGCAATGCAAATCACTATTTACCAGAGCTTTTTCTGCATCTTGGGATCTTGTAATATACACAGGACTGGTCATGAATAATGTTAGTGGGAATTCTTCCAGGTATCCTGTTGTATGTGAACACTTGTTTTTACATGTTTTTTTTTTTCATTTTAAAGTCAATAAATACTTTAAGGGAATTCTTTTTCTTTTTTTCGCAATTTTAATTACAAAAACATACAAACCGTTTGCCATTTTTATTAGAACAAGTGAGGTAAACGTCATGAGACACTTGGACCAATCGGAGTTCGTGAGAGGCGGGCTCTAGTCAACTGTGTTGCCGTTGGAAAAGTGCGGCTTGCCTTCATTGTGCTTCAGCTGCCTGGTACAGCAGATCATCAGAGCAGAGGTACGTGACGTACTTACTCGCTTTAAATAAACAGATAAACTCGTTTTACTGTCATCGATACACTTATCGCCTTTCATAAGATGTCACTGAGATTCACAGGCATAGCAGAGCGCAAAATGTTGGCTGCATGGTGAAGATAACAAGCTTTAGCTTAGCTACGATTAGCAACTCCCAGACAAAGATGGCGCTGCCGCCCGAGAGTGACGCAGTGTTTAAAAAAAACAAAACAACTTTATTTACAAGTTGCTCACGTACAGTAGATTCAAAACAAGCGTAAAAACTGCAGTATATCTAGAATAGAATTTAGTTCAAACTCTTATTGACAAGGGATAAACAAGCCAGGGTACAAGTATCGATTTTGAAGCATTTTAATGAAAATGGTTTGACGCATTAAGCGTGACGTAGATCTTAAAGGGGGCCGAAACGCGGCGTGCTTGGTCGAACCTAATAGGAGAAACCACCGAGCAATGCACACCGATTTTCGTCTCAATTAATTTTCTTGTTTAGTATTCACGAGTCTTCAACGCCTTCATACGTTTGTTGGCATAATCTGAAGACGTTTTGTCCAGTTCAGTGTGGAAAGACACCTGCCGTGCTACTGTATGTAAAACCGACACGCTAAACTTATTGCGAACTTCTGCATTGGTGCCCTTGCAATATAAAGTTCACGTATAGGGCGGCCAATTAAGTGAGTACCCAACCCTTGATGGGGAATTGCATGGGTACATCAGAAACGTCATCTTATTCTAACAATGTAACTTGAGGTCGTACTTTGTGAGTGGTCACTGACCGCGAGTCCCCCGTCAAACGTGATCACAGCGGAGGCAGGGTTTGAGTGCACCTGCCGTCTTACTTCCGGGTTGGATAAATAGCCATCAAAGTAACTCATATTTCAAAATAAACTAATCAGCGTTGTGCCAAAGCCAATATATAATCATATATAAACCTAGGGTTAATTGTGGAAAGCTTAAAATAGCCTACAGCCCCAATGTTATAGAAAACATAATGCAGATATAACTTCTTTTTTGGGGGGGGGGTAATTTATTGTTGCACCTCTACTATCAACACAATTTATATCCTGTACATTCATGCCAACATGTGATTAACTGGATACAAGATAACAGACAATGTAAATGACCATGGGTTTGAAAGGTGTTATGGAAATTAAATGTATGGATTTGTTTTTGCTACTTTTGATCTTGTCCATCCTAAGTTGTTATGAAACTGTTTGCAGCATGGCGATGAACAGGATTCGAATCCACGTCTTGCCGAGCAGCCGCAACCGGTTGACACAGCAGCCGACGCGTCCGCAGGAGGCTCAGACTTGTGCCTTCTTGCAGCGGCCGTGCTCGCAGCCCCGCCTGGATGGCTTGGAGTTCTGCATTAAACACATTCTGGAGGACAAAAGCGCCCCCTACAAGCAATGCAATTACGCGTCCGCTAAGAATGGCAAACGCTGTCCCAATGCTGCGCCCAAGGTCGAGAGGAAAGACGGGTAAGCGGAACAGGAAAAATGACTTTTATAGACGTATAGAAGCATAAGTAACAAAATGTATTGTTTAAAAATGGCACTAATAAATAGAGTGCACATTCGAAGTTGTTTAAGTCATAGGCCGTGTTGAGCAAATTACTTGCAAAATGTAGTCACCTTTCCCAAAAAAGTTACGAGGGAAAGTAACTATTGCATTACTTTTTCAAAAATCTTCAATTATGTAAAAGAATTCTGCATTACTAAATGTGATCTAACCGCAGCTTTTTCACATTTTCTTTTTTAGTGTGACATTCTGTGCCGAGCATGCCCGCAGGAACGCCATGGCCCTTCGTGCTCAGATGAAAAAGGCGTCGTCCGGTCCGTCACCAGAGATGCTCTTGTCCCAGCTGAGCGGATACAGCCGTGCCGAGACGCGTGGCCTCGATAGAGGTCACTCCGAAGCCAGTCGTATTCTCGGTAAACGCTTTTGTATCCAATGAGGTGACAAGTTTTGCCACGCTATGTTTCTACATTTCAGAACATAATTATTGTTCTCTTTTATTTTATTTTTTTTTGTCCGTACTATGTTATATTGTGTTTGTGATGGCAAGATGTCATGTGTTTTGACCAGATGAGGACAGTCCAATGAGCGAGGAGGAGCAGGGTCCGCTGGCACTGGACCAGACGTGGAGAGGTGACCCCGAAAGTGAAGCAGACAGCATTGATAGTGACCATGAAGATCCTCTCAAGTAAGAGTTTTGATTCCACCCGTGTTTTTTTCCTCTGTTGCCAAGCAAAGCCCTGAACAGGACGGTCTTAGAAGCTAATGTTGCCTAGTGGCACATTTTTGTATGAGTGAATCTTTTGAGAAGGTGAATGTTTCTTATGCTGCTAAAATTAATGACGCACATTGAACAAAATGAGTAAAATGAAACCCTCGCTATTTCCATTGGGGGAGGCTAGCCCAAACCCTGACCCATAAAATGACTGCTGACCAAAATGTTTAGAATTGCCCATGTTTGAACTGGTAATGTACCCCAAAACACTTGATTATGATGTTTAATATTTTACAACATTATGCTTAAAGGGACCTTGAGAGGGTTTGATTTTGGAAAAAAATCCATCACACTTGCAAGGATGCTTATTTGCGTCACTAAATCTCAACCTGTAAAAATACCAATTACGACTTTCCTACTAGGCATTTTATTATGTTCACTTGATACAGTAAAATATAGGTACTCCCTTTTCTTAAATGCATACGGGAAAAGAACTCCATCTTCAGTTTGGTCATCACTGATTGTACCATACATTAATTTTCAAGAAGCTAATAGCAATCCAGACCGTTTTCTGCATCACCTTGGGAAGTTTACCGACCTGCTTGTCGGACCTCTCCTGAACTTTTCTGTCATTATGCTGTTTGCTGTTTAGCCAGCCAGCCATCAATATTTTCATCAGTAAAAATAATGAGGTTAGATACATTTTTTTTAATGAATCACTGTAATGCTTCCTTCTGGACCATAGAAGTTTACACGCAGATGAAAATCCACTTAATTTTTTGCATCGTTCATGACTCTGAGACTTCTGTAAAAGATTTTGGGAAGATGATGTAACACCGTGGTTGCTTTTGAGAAGTATTAAAAGCTTTTCGTAGGGCCGGTGGGGCTTGGCGTGTGCGCACATTGTGATGTAACGGCTGGCGCTCTGTGATGTATTCTGCGTGCATAGACATGCTGGCGTGTACACGGCAGAGGAGGTGGCGCTCTTCACTCGAGAGAAACTCATCAGGCTGCAGTCCCTCTACATTGACCAATTCAAACGTCTCCAGCATCTGCTCAAAGAGAAGAAACGCAGATATCTACACAACCGCAAAATCGAGCACGAAACCATTGGTAGATATTGAGTTGTCGCCCATCACCTATCGCGTCTCGCAAGATGTCGCCGGCCCAATCGTGTGTTTGGTTTTCAACAACAGGAAGCAGTCTTCTGACGGGAGCCGAAGGCCTGTCCATGAAGGAGAGGGAGAACTTGAAAAAGCTCAAGGCTCTTCGTCGTTACCGTCGTCGCTATGGCGTGGAAGCTCTGCTCCACCGCCAGCTGAGAGAGCGAAGACAGACGGTGACCGAGGGGGCTCCTCAGGTGCTCTCCACTGACTGAGACGCATAGCAACACCTGCCAGGGCAATCTCATTTTTCTTTAGACAATCACACCATGTGTTTACATTAACTACTATGGACGGGGATTTTTCTGATAAGAGCACCAGGCGTGGTATTTTTCTTCAAGTTTTCATCAAGCCTTGCCGTTGGCAAAAACAGTGGGCTTAGCGTCTTGTTGAAAAAGATTACAGTCCAGTTTTGCCTCCATTCTCCAAGCTTTATTGTCCCATTCTGAACTGGAAAAAAAAACAAAACCAATTGACTGATGCTGTTTCCCATTTTGTAGGCGCACACACGAGCAGTGCAGGAGAAATGCATTTCCTTGGTGGATGGAAGTCGATGCTCGAATCCCTGCCTTCCTCTGACACGCCACTGTTTCTCCCGTATCCTCTCAAAAGTCTGGAAAGATTCGGCCCCATTGTGACCAACTGCTTGCAGTAGCTTCTGGTGCTTGAATGGGAGCCCACATGAACTCCTTCCTGTGGTCCGTTGGTTTGCCCTCACGAAACAAAGGGATAACCAACTCAGTAGGAAGGAACAAAGTCTTTTTTTCTTGATTTCCACATTCACATGAACATGTCATAAGACATTCGAGAAGTTCCATCACTTACCACACACAGTAAGACTCTTTTGCCATCACAATGACGACTAGAATTGAATCTTCTGCCAGCTAGAGGAAGAATATGTATTTCTTCAGCAATGTGACAAGATTTTACCCAAATAACGAGTCACTCAAATGCTGGGTCTGGTTGAAATGGCCTCGTCATCTTTTCAACATGGTTCCTGAAAACATTCATTAAAATCTCTTTGTATTGATAAGGGAGTCAAGAATGAGTGTTTGGGAATGCCGTCACTGCTTTTGCAATCATTTGTGACTGCCTCATTTCAGAGATTCTGGAATTGGAGTCTTGGGTGGGGCGGTTAACGTTTTTGTGTGATTTTTGGCCCAAGAATAAAAAAATCTGGTTTAGATAAAACCCCTCCAAATTCAAGAAAAACAGTGCACCGGTCAACATATCATTCATCATTGAGCTCTTTCTGCTTCTGTTCGCCATTCATATTTGGGGGTCTTTTACCACCTGTGATCAAATGGTTTGTGGAATCACAAAGTGGCTGTCAGGCTCTTGGCATGATTCCTTTCTGGTCAACCGTTCAGCTAATCCTTGATGATGACACACTCAGACATTTTCCAGGACAGCAACCAGGTTCTTTTCAAAAGTTGTCCGGGCACCAAGGACGTCCCGTGTGAGCGTACGGTGCACATGGGCCAGTCGGACAATCCCCGTTGCCCTCTTCACCTCCCCCTCCCGCCACCCATGTACAGGCCAGAGTGGGAGCCCCCCCAGCAGGAGCATCCCAGCCCCGCTGCCAGAGAACTGTACCTGAGCGCCGCTGAGCTTCGGCCCACCGAGAGCCTTCCTCTGGAGTTCAGCGATGTGCGTGGAATGGCGTCCTCGAAGGGACAACGAGGAGTACTTGTTGCCATCTTCTGCGTTTAATGGGCCCATCCACCTCTTCTGCAGGACCTGGACGTGGAAGGAGACGGGACGCAGGGGCCGCCGTCCCCCCTGCAGTTCGACACTGCGTTGGCCCTGGAGGACCAGACCATTCGAGCCATTGCCGAGGCCCCGATGGATCTCCTAACCGCGGACGACCCGGATCAGGTAGACCTGGACCCGTCAGGACAGGATGACAACGACATTGCGGATGAGCAGGTTTGTTTCGGTCGCTCGCTTCGGCTCGGTTCCGAGCCTTTTCGTCTCAAATGACCCGGCCATGATTTTCCTGCAGGTGGCGTCCGAGGCGTTGCAAGCCAAAGAAGACGCGCCCAGATGATTCTTTGTTTTCCAATCTGCAAAGACGGACGAATAGCCATTTGGAATATTTTCAACTGTTCACTGACTGCTCCTTGATTGGTCGATCCTGTTTACACGCATTAAACTGCACTCATCCTCATCCTGTTTGTCATTAATTGGGGTAGAAAATGTTTTTGATATTTACTGGCCACAGGAATAAAGCCAAAAACTGCCAGTAATTGTCACAAATTGTTTAGAATTATTTAAGCAGTAAATATACAACAATCTGATTGAAATCCATTTTAACATTCCAAACGCATCTTGCAACATCAATTGGCTTATAGCAGTCTTCGTTCATTTGTTTTAATTCACAATTGGCCAAGACTTTCTCATAATTTGTGCTAACAACCCAAACCGGGGGTGGAGAATTCTGTTCCTAGAGAGCTGCTGTCCTACCTGTTATAGAAGATTACCTCCTTCACACACATGGTTCAAGTAATGAACAGTGGATTAAGTCCAGGGTTTTGGAATTTGTGTCAGAGCATCCTGCATGGAGTTTCACATGTTCTCCCTGTCCGGCTTTTTTTTTTTTTTTTTGGCAGAACTGGCTTCCTCCACTTCCAAAAAAAATCCTGAAACACCAGCTTCACTGAGGACTGTAAATTGTCCATGGAGAGTAGGGCTGTCATTATTGAGTATTTTTAGAAGCGATTATTCAATTGATGATTGAATAATCAAGGAAACGTGTTTTGCATTAACATTTATTGCAGTCATTTTTTTCCTGATGAAATTATTAAACAAAACCTAAGCAATGATTCTGTAATTTTGTAAGATCGGTTGTCTAAATGATAGTCAAAATACATAATTGTAATAATTATTTGTCGATTAATGATGAAACATTGATTGATTAATAATCAGTTGATTCATTGATGCTAATCTAATTGAATGTAAACCGCTAATATGCGGGCATGCATTCCTATGATGACGTCTTTACATGAGAAAAACTGAACCTCATTGGTAGTTTACTGAAAATAATTCAACATTATTTGTTGGCTCGATTGACAGTAATTTTTCCAAACAAAACAAATTTGTTAGATTCAAATTAATCACACTTGGATCATTCTACTGTGGTGTCGCAGTGGCAAACAAAATAAAAATAAAAAGTGCAAAATAAAATTGGATACGTGGCAGAAGGACACGAAAGAGTTGATGAAAACTTGAAAAGGATTTTGCACAAGTATGTGCTGGAGTTTCATTTGGCAGGCAAAAAACAGCGTGGGGAAAAAAAATGGGGGCGGGTAAAGCAGATTTCTGCTATGACATCACTTTTCCTCAACCCAAACACGCCACAGAAGAGCGACGAGGAGGAGGAGGAGGAGGAGGAGAAGAAATGAACCCAGCAGCAGCAGCAGCCGAAGGAAATTCTCCATTTCAGCCAAGCCGGCGTCGAGGACCTCCAAGAAAATGAGGTAAGCGCGTTTTCTCCATGTCGTTATCGGGGTCGGGGACTCAGAAAGGCCGGGCGGTGGCGTTTGGAGTTGGTGTGGACTGCGGGGAAGGCTTCGCTTGGCTTGGTTTGGCTGCCGTCTGTCGCAGCCAAGCAAACCGAGCAAGGGCGGTGTAGTTTGGAAATGGAAATGGGAATGAGAGGGCCTGCATGCTTGCTGCTGGAGCCCCCGGCCCGGCATTTGGGGGTCTTGGGTTGCCTTTTTTCCTCCTTTTGGGCAGCAGCCACACGTCGTGGAGGATTGTCAGCGCACGGTTTGAAGCAGAAATTTTAGAAGTTGCCTCTTACTTGGAATTTGTCACATATTGGACTCATTGAAAATCATGAGCAAGCACAATGGGTCACAAAATGACAGGCGCAGAAACTATGCAGGTTAGGCTTTTGCATTGGGGTGCCAGACCCATGTTAAAGTCTGAAATCGGAGTGTATTTATTTATTTAGAACTATTATTGTCAAGGTTAACAGATAACACACACCATAACAGAAATTGTCCTGAGATTGGGCCCTCACTCATAATTGGTATTATGTAGGGAAAAACGAAAACATGCCCATACACAAGGGATCTTTATCTAGCAAGGTCCAAGACTCCATCTTTTTTTTTTTTTTTTTTAAAAGATAGAAGTCCATTGAGTATATTTGAGGTTTTTTTTTTGTAGGTGGTTCAGGCTTAAACCAGTTAACTGTTATATTCTTCTAAAAGTGAATGGGGCAAAAAAAATCATGGGACAAACCATGAGAAAGCGAAAACGTTAGACGACCTAGCGCAGAGGTGTCCAGATGTTGAGAGGGCCAGATTTGGTTAGAGTAAACTGTGTGTGGGGGGGGATGACCTCTTAGCTTCCAGTTTCTTTAATATTTCACGTACTAGTTTGCATGTTTCATCAGGTACTGCCTCTTGATGTTAAATTCCTTGAAAAGAACCAGTTTCTGATCGAACTAGGCAGACAGTTGTTTTGTAATTTTGTGGAACAAAATATGCCAATTTCCACTTGTCCTGGAAGCGACGTTTCTCTCCAGCTTAGATATGGGCTGGAAAGAACCACACAAGGGTCAAGCAGGTTCAGTGTGACACCTAACACAACTTTGAGAATGGTGTCTTCATTTTTCCAAAGCACCCACGGGCTCAGCCACAGGTCTGCTGCCATCTTCTGGTTAAATTCTGGCCACATTTGGCCCGACTTTGGACATGTCTGACCCAGGAGAAGGTTCATTTCAAAAAGCTTTTCTATCATGCCTTTGACATCAGTGCCCAAAAATGTGGGTTTGATCACCTACGAGTTCAAAATTCTTCCAGCATTTGTTACTAATCCCCAGAGGTGGACATGTTACTAAGGTTTGCCGGTCCGTCATTCTCATTTTTCAGCTGCCGGGGCAACGTCATCGTTCATTTTTGTCAAGTTTCAAATCAATTCTGTAAAAGTGAGTCGCAATATGGCAGTTGCAGACTACAGTTGAAAAGTACACCTTTCAGTCACACAATACACGTGACATTTTGCTCACAGAGGAAGAGTGAAAAGAAGGAAATCCGCTTGCACAAGTTTGGTGCTCGTGCAAAAGGAACTCTGCATTGCATGTTTGGTTTTCAAATCGACACAAATTCTATCTGCCCGGAAAGCAAAAACAAGGCCAACCATTTGATGTTTTAGGACGGACCACCACACTGCATTCGGAGGCAATATTCATTTTTTTGAACTTTTCTCCATGAAGGTAAGGCATTTTGACAACATATTATCAAGTGTAATGGCCAGTGTTAAAAAAGCCTTTTAAATAAGGATTGATTAGGGTTTCAAATTAGGGAAACCAAACTCATTAAGTGAGTCATCTCGGGTTAGGGTTTCAGCTTGGTTAAGGTTTTAAACAAGGGTCAGGGTTTCAAATTAGGGAGTTGTGTCTGGCTTAGGGTTTTCAAGCAAGGCTCAGGGGTTTCAAAGATAAAGCCCAGGTTACGGTTTCAAAGTGAGGAGGATTCAAGGCAGCGTTCAAGGTTAAAAGCGGTCTTTCAAACCAGAGTTAGTTTCAAAGTAAGCTTTAAAGCCAGAGTCAGGCTTCAAATGATATTCTCAAGACAGAGTTAGGCTTTCAAATTGTTGTATCAAAACCGGGGTTAGGGTTTCAAAGAAGGCTTTTAACTTTATGAGTGAGAACATGCCAAGCTGTTGTGTGTACCGGTGTATGAAAGGGCTTCATTTTTTTCCCCTGAGAGGAAACAGGCTATTTCCAAAACACCAGAGGATTAATTTACCTGCATTAAACACTCAGATTGGATTGGGGACATTCTCATTGCTCATTCAGAACTGGCATACTATACACACATATAGCACGTATGAATGCACCCCGCTGTCCTTTCTGCATTAGCGCTACTTCCTGCTTACATCATTGTTGATTACAAACATAGAAATGGGTTGATAGTTGTTGATACAGCAAATTTTGCCTGAGTCAAAAGTGCTGCAAAAACAACCACAAGCCTAAATTACAAGCCCAGTCATTGGTAAAACACAAAGTCAGTCACAACACCAATACATCACCACAACACAACCAGTAAAACTCAATCCACTTGTGTCCATTGACCCCCAAGAAGGCAAACCAGCTTCTGCTAAAGACGACAACTCCTTTCAGCTTAAAATAGCGTGTTGTTATTTTCAGGCGTTTGCTTTTAATTGTTTGTGTGGCGATCCATCGGTGTGTTTATGTTGTTGTGTTGCTAAGCTGACAAAGCGGGTGTTAACATGTGCTAAGTGTTTTTTATTTGTTTGTTGGAGGCTGATGTCTAAGCGAGGGGCTCGCTCCTAATGGCGCTGTTTGACACGGCTCTTCCAAATGGTACCGCATGACATCAGCGTAGGCGAGCGAGCTGGCGACTTTATCGGCCGGCGCTTGTCGCTTGTGTCGGCGGCTAATTGTTGCCAGATGTGCCGCGCACCACATTGCCTTCTTGGTGGCTGCAGCACACAACTGCAAAAGTGGGAGGAGTGAAACGAAGCGTACAGTCACCCTTTTGTCGACTTCTTGCTCTTCTTTTCTTGACTGACCCTTTGTTCTCTGTTTGTTTGTTTGTTTGTGTTTTTTACTTCTTAATGTCACAATGAGAAGTTTGTTGCTTTGAAATACTCGCAAGCATCAACGTATAAATACTTGAATATATAATTGTTGAACTAAGTATTGATTTTAGTATCGTACCATGAATTTTAGCTCGACACCCTGAACAGGTTGCCAGCCGATCCCAGAGTACACAGAGACGAACAACCAACACTCGCACTCACACCTAAGGGCAATTTGGAGTGCTCAATCGGCCTACCAAGCATATTTTTGGGATGTGGGAGGAAACTGTAGAAAACCCACGCAAACATGCAACGGAGGTGGAATCGAACCCGCACCCTCTGAACTGTGAAGCGGACGTGCTAATCAGTGCGCCTGATTGTAGGTACTATATATTACATAGTACCTTTAGCACAATATAGCAATATATAGCTAAATACTTTAGCACAAAGTAACAATAAAATATGAGTTACTTTGGTGGCTATTTTTCAAGTCTTTGTCACATTTTTTTAATTAATGCAAAAAAAACCTACTTTCAAGTTGTTTAGTTGTCAGCTATTATTTCACTGCTTTTTACTGATGTCTTGAGTTTTTTCCATGGTATTGTTTCCATACCGGTCTCGAGGTATTTTATCAAAGACAAAACTATGGTATTTCAACATCAGTTGATATAATCCGTCAGGTCCTACAATGGGCTATCTTGTAAAAACTTCAGTTATTCCTCCCAGCAGTTGTTGATCATGACTAGTCTTGTCCAATGCAAATCAAGAGAAGCACCCTGAAATAATCAGCAAAGTCCTGAAGGGTTCATATGGCCTTGTGAGAAGAAAGATCCACGGGGCATTATGGGGTCTCTTGTGAAGTTGGCAGGGGGTACAGATGGCTTTGCCAAGCTTCTCATGGACCAGGATTTTGTGTGTGTGTGTTGTGCATGCATGGCCGCACTTTGAAGATGGGATTCTTCCTTATCAACCCATTATCAAGCAGTCCCTCTATGGCCCCTCCACCCCGCTCCAAGGCATTCCCGCTCTCGCACACTCAAGGTGCCTGCACCACCAGCATTAGCATCACCAAATATTGACGCTACCTTGTTTGGTGGCTCAAAGAACCATATCTCTACTCATCATTCTCCATGGAAATAATGGAAATGCACTTCATCCATTGAAACCCACTAAAAAGACCCATAATAAAGATAACCCTAATTTGAAACCCCAAAACTAATTTGAAATTCTATTCCCAAACCCTGTCCTACTTTGAAACAACTCAAAAGTAAAAAAAAAAACCAAAAAAACAGTGGATTGTTGTTGCACTGGTTTAACATGTCTGCCTCCCAGTTCAGTCGGTAAGAGTTCAATTCCACCTCCAGCCTTTCTGTGTGGAGTTTGCATGTTCTCCCTCTACCTAGGTGGGTTTCCTCTCGGTACTCTGGTTTAATCTAATACTATTTATTTAAATGTAATAAATGATGCATACACTTTGATGTTGCACTTTTGTTCAGGATTTCTCATTTCAGTATTCACATGCAATTTCTACAGAAATTTCACATTTTCTTGTTATTTATGGACCATGAAAAGTGTCCATATTAAATAAATTAATCCACCATGAAATGTTTAATTAAAAATGTCATTAATTAATTGCATGTTCCATTATTGATTAAGAATGAAATTAAATAAATCAAAGGAATACATAAATGTGCTATTAAATAAATGCACCATTAAAAAAATAAATACATAAATCAATGTGTTATGAAAATATTACTATCATTATTCTTTTTTTTATCAAATTATTTCTCTATTTCATAAAAAGAAGGTCCTGTGTTGCAGTGTTTTATGAATTAATTTTATCTGTCAAACATGACATTAAAAAAAGTAAATAGCCTATTTTGAAGTGAAGCTTAGAATGCACTGATTTAGTTTTTGTGTTGTTTTCAAATGTCGTGTGTAACAGCGATTGTGTAAACGTGTAACAAATTGTGTTGCGTGCATGTTGCTTCATCCTTGCAGCTGTTTTCCACCAGGCTTCCCACTTCCTCTTTTGTCACTGTCAAACGATTCAGTTGGTAAATCGTGTTCATCACACACACAGAGACACACACACACACACACGAAATTGGCCACAAATAACTTCTGCGACTCCCAAACACATGCAAAATGGTCTTCCTTAGTGCATTTTATTTTTATGTGCTTGGAAATAGCTTGTTACTGAGGAACTTTTACAACCTACTTTCTGGTTGCCCCCAAGCATCTCCCATGAGGTGCTTATTGAGCTTGTGGAGCAAACATCTCCTTATGACTTGGGATTCTGTAGCATAAGTCGCTGCTCAACGACTGGGCTGTGGGAGAGGAAGTTTCTGCTCAGATAAGCCGACAAGTCTTGCATGTCCAAAGTTTATGACTTTATTCATGTGCAAATTTGGACTTCCGAGAGCCGCAACCAGAAGCTTCAGTTTTTATTTATTTTCTACACTAGAACAAATCCATCAGTGTTGATAAAAATATACTATAAACATGGGGCCTTGAAATATCAATTTAATTTGTTCCATGACATGGTTTTAACTCGACTCTTATCTCAAATCATCTTTCCTCATTGCAAATGCTTAGAATCCATTCCAGCATCCCAAAGAAAACAACAAAATTGTGTGACTTAATGAAGGAAGTAGCACACTGCAATATTAAAACACAAAACAAGTGACATGATTCAAAAGAATGGAAAGTGTTAAACAGGTTGAATGGACATTGTGCTGCTCCTTCTGGTGTCTGCACCTTGGCCACCAGGGGGCAATATAATGCCAACATTTGACTATAATTGTCAGTCAGTCCTCACTAACCCACATTAGTATTCGTGTTTTGTTTGTATATGATAAAGAATATATGCTTGTGTGTATCGATATGAGAGTTGTACATCAGTCTATTTGTAAAATATATATAATAATTGAAACTTGCCGTATTTCATCATGAATATACAGAGCCGGTAGCGCTTCTGACAGGGCCACCACAACTTGGTTGAAAAAGACACAAGTGGGACTGTTGATGTCAGTCGATTTTTGGCCACCTGGAACTATCCTAGCGCCTGATGTTCCCAAATATTTTGAAAAGGCCGATACTGTATAAGATGAATGAATGGAGGGTCACGTACCTGAAAGCTCGTGGTCACGTACCTGAAAGCTGCCACTGACAACGACTTCCGACTGAGTTGAAAATGTAAAGCAAGCAAGATAATAGGCGCTCCTGAAGCGTAGATATCACAGCGGTGGACCTTGCATCTCTCAACGGTGACCCAGGAGGACGAAGAGATGGCCGGGAGGGGGGGGGGGTTCTCTCTGCGCCATTAGCGTCCAGTATAGTGTCGGCGCCTCAATGGGCGTTTGCACCCCGCAAGTGTGATTTACAGCCAGAATTTAGGATGACGCGTCCCATTCCGTGGCTAGCACAAACCGTTCATATGAACCATCTGCTGCTGACGCACCGTTGCGTCTTTTGTCTGCGCACAGGGTGCAGCTATTGATTTGATTGTTATTGATTTGACCCGCTGCTAATTTTTCAGATAATGGATGCCTGATTTTGTCCTTTGTTGATCTCGAGTCATTCTAAAAGACAGTCTGGTATTGGTTGTGTTCAATGGTTGTGCGACTTTTGTGCGACTGTTGAGCATCATTTGACAATCAGGTGTAGCTGATTCAGAAGTTCTATAATCAGAGTACAGATATGTCTAGGGCAGGGTATTGTTAAAAGCTTCACAAGTCGATTCAATTGTATTTCTTCAGGTTGTAATTCAGGCATGCTGTGAGAGAGTGTGCTATTGTGGTTCGGCGCTTTCCTCTCTCACATGTCACTTCCTGGTGCAGAAGTTGTCCACGTGTACGGGACGCTTCGTGGTCGTCTTCTTCCTTCTGCCTGCCCCTCGGTGTGTGTAACAATGAGCTTGTCAAGCAGTCAGTGCGGCGTCCTGACGAAAGGCCGGGATGGCAGAGCGTGTGACAAAAGGCCTTTTATCTCCACAGTCATCCACGGTGGCCTGCGTTGGCTCGGGGGCTCGGAGGGGACCATGTGAGCGCCTCTCAAGCCGGGCCTGTTGAGGCCCAGATCCTCAGGAGGGAATTCCCTCAGTGGCCCATTCAGCCCATAAGCATGTCGCTATGCATTAGTGTGCAACAATCCTCCATTCACATCTTTTCAAGTCGCTGCTCAAACTCAATCACGAGATCTGCAGCAACAATAAAAGTAAGAAGACACTGTCAGTGGTGGCAAGTTACCAAGCACAAATATAGAGGCTGATTTTTCACTGCAGCGTTTATTTGACAACTTTGACTTTCTTCTTGTAGTAGCAACATCATGAGATTCCCCGCAAGTTACAGTGTGGCAAAATGCTGTGTGGTAACATTGGCCACACCAACCCTTGGACCTCGATAGTTCTAGAAAGAAAGGAGTCAATGATAGCAAAAGCAGACACTGAAATCTAAAATCAAAGTCCAAGTACACGCTGCGGTGCCTATCCGAAAACGAGTTACTTTAAGTTTGACAAATTTCTGGTGTTCCCATAATTTTGGTCTCGTCTTGTATTCGCCAAAATGATGGCCCTGGTTTATTTTCATGTACAAAGCCATGATGGGAATGGATGTGATGTCACTGGACCGTCCGTGCCTTGCACCCACCACTTGCTAGTGAGTGATAGGCCAAATCATTTGGCCAAATCGTGAGGTGACCCTAATAAGCCGCTGTTGGGGAGGGGGAGAGGCAGGCCAGGAGCGAGTGCATCAGGCTCGCCTGCTTTATCATTTGACATTGAGAAATCAAATGTATTTATTTATTTATTTATTTTCCATCAGTAATGATAAGAATGATGCAGATTTGTCCAAGATGACTCTCAACGCCGCTGCGTCACGCTTCTCCTTCAACTCTCCTTCTTTCAGGCAATCTAGCTGTGCCCAGGGCGTTTTGACAAATTCCGAGTGCCATTATAAGATTGCTTTAAAACAAGTGCACCAAAAAAATATATTTGGATGTAGTTTTACTTGATAAACCATATCCTACATTTTTCCTTCTGAGCTCCACATATACACTTTAAGTGTAGTAGCACATCCTCGTCATGCATCAGTAGCCAAGAAGTAGCTCTCGCGTTCCTAAAGGTTTGCTCGTTAGACTCATTTTTTATTTTTTAGTTCTTGTTTGGTTTTCTCTCCTCATGAAACAATACCACGCAAACAACACTAGTCAGCTACTAAACAATAGCTTGGGAAAAAAAAGATTTACTTCAATGCAATTTCTCATGCTGTTATTCAATTTAGCAGTGGAGCAATTGATTGAATAATTGCTTCTAAAATTATTTGACAGTGACAGTCCTATTGAAAATGACTCAATGTAGTATATACTATTATATCTATTTTCCATATTTCTTGTTTGATCTGGGCTGGACTGTGCATCCCTCCCACATTGTGCAGCTAAAACCAGCGATGTCCTCCTGTTGCCGTGGCGTCCAGTCTTCCTGTCGCACACTGACACTTTGCGTGAGTCTTTTGAGGATGTGATGTGGCTTCAGAGCGCCAACTGTGTGGTGGGCAAAATGCCCGTAACGCCATCATTCAGCCCAGACCAGTTTAGGAAATCAAAATTTGGTCATGCAGAGATCTTGCAATACAAGAAACACATTTTTTGGTTTTGGGTTGAAATGGCCATTTTAGGGTAATTTTGGCCATTTCCGGGCATCCAACTTGTTCTACAGACTTTGTTCAATTACAACCAGATTTGATCTGCATGCACAATGTTTCACAACCTTTATGGGGCAAAGGCACATACTTTAAATTAAAAAAGATGTCAAAGTAAATACACAGGTTCATCATGTAGCTTTTAAAGTAGAAGAACATTTGATTGTGGGTGCCCGTCACATACATTCGTATCATTTTCAGACCAGTGACACCGTTTATGCCTGTGTGCAAACTGTTTGGGGCCTGAATAGGATGAATTATTAAGTTTATTACTTTTTGAACGTTATTTGATGCAATGTTGTATGGATCAATGTATGCAGTTGGCTAAGATCCTACCGGAGAGGAAACAGCATCTTGATAGCATGCTAACAAGCAACGTGATGGTTTAACAGGAGAGTCAAACACATGAAAGTTGATTCAATTTGGTTAGTGAGGACCACATTGCTTTTGCTCATCTCTATTGACTGTGTCGCTCTTTGATGATATGGCCAACTTCACATATGAAGGCCGGAGTCCAAATTCGAACCCCCTAACCTCAGGACTGCGAGGTGGATGTGCGCACCACTCATGCTGCCTCGTTGAGGATCCCACTGATCACAGAAGTGATCCAGGAAGACAATCCTCTTAGCACAGAGCTTTTTTTTTTCCACCTCATGTGCAGGAAGGATATCCTCTCTGCCTCTCTCCGCCATTCCTTTGTGCTCTCCACGGAGGGGTCTCCGCCACCGCAACCCCCTCTCTCTCTCCTTTTTTTTTACAGCAGCTGCGGGGTTAATGTTTAGCAGAGGCAGAGGCAGGAGTTGTAAGGGGGAGGGAGGAGGAGGCGGTGAGCGAGAAGCTGGGGGGCTGGTCCACAGCTGTTGTAGTAGGGAGGCTGCGCTGGCTCGGAGGAAGCCTTCCTCGCTCGTTCGCTCGTCCTGGAACAATGGGAGACGCGGCCGCCTCCGCAGACGCTCAGCCGGTGTTGGCGCCCCGCGACGGGTCTTTCCCTGAGCCGCTTGCTCGTTCTTGAGGGCGGGACAGCAGAAAGTGCGGTTGTCTCATCCCAGAAATGCGAGGTCGCGGCCTCTTTGGTGACTTGCTTCCGTGCTGCGGTCTGGAGCTCTCTGCTGCTGACCGGATGACAGGAAACACGCCAGCTGCCAAGGTGAGCCGCACGTTCAAACCGCATGGACTCAATGCACGCTTTCTCCAGTCGGCCGATTTGTACTTGACATCACACGTCAGAGGGCCGACTTTTGACGCGGAGGCAGGCTTGTTTTGGTTTACGCCAACAAACCCTTGTGAATCTGACAAGCGACTTTACCTTTTGTGTGTGTCAAACAAAAACAAGACACATCAGCAGCAGAGATGGGCGATAATGCGTTTTCATGTGTGTGTATATGGGCAACATTGAACCTTTCTGGAGGTCCCTTCCCCCAATTGCTCCCGCCCCCCACCAGCCCAAATATTGCTTGTGTACCATTCGTCTCGGTTGGCGTAACCAAACATCAGACAGGAAGCGGCCCCCCACTCCCTCGCCCACCCGCCCGATTCCGTCTCCCCCACATCGTCACAGCTCTTTGATATTCATCCCGAACTTGAGTGTGCAGACAATGGCGGCCAAGTGGCGCGTCTGACTTTGGCCTACATTTTCTTCCAGGGAAGATTTTGGTTGAGTGGGAGCGTTCATCTTGTCTCATTGTTTACACGTCTTGCCGAAACACCGCAAGTGTTGGCTGCTCGCCGTTGGCGGAGGGGAAGGATGGCGGTTGACCAACAGCAGCAGCCTGCGCCAAATCCCCAAGAGTGCCACCGAAATGATTTAAGGAGCTTTTGTGCACTGAGTCGCCTTGGAATAATTTTTGCCCTCATTCCACAAATCTCGGTCTTGTAAAAACTCTTTCCGTATTGGGTCTTCGTCAGCAGCGGCCCTGGATAATCAATGAGGTGCCGCTTGTGATTTTGGGTTTAGGTGGTGGGCGCTCTTGTGACGACACGGCTCATAGCTCAAGGTACTGTTTTGTCCAGTACACCAGGTGTCGCAAGGAGCCGGCCCAGATGATCTGTTCGTGTTCCGTTAAAACCCAGACTGGGAAGGCAGCTGCTCAACACTTCTAATCTCATTTCACTTTGACATGAGCTCGGAGGATCAGGCCCGGCTCGCCCGTGGACGCCTATCGGAAAGGAGGAATTAAGACGCGAGCTTGACGCCCAAACACATCACAGATGCTGATCCTGAAATGCGCTGATGTCCCACTTCGGAGCAGTGATGGGTCACTGGGTTAAAAAGCCAATCCCACATAGGGTTGCCAATGGCTGGACTATTTTAGGCACAGGTTCAATTCATGACTGAAAGGTGCTTCTGGGCCTCCTTTCCCACGTGAGGGCATTACAGGAAGTAAATCTACTGTCAATAAATAACAGAGTAGGTGTTCTGAACAATGAAGCAGGAAATAGTGGGGGAGCACTGTAAACCCTAAAAAAAGATGCACAAAAAGAGGAGTAGTTATCCACTACTGAATTATTCATTCACAGTTCTCATTTGGTTTCCCGATGACTGGAGGTGAAAGGCGAGGAGGAGCACTTGAGGAGGGGGTGTTTGGGCTTCTTGTGGTCTCCCGAGGATGCTGGGGTTCCTCTCGTCCCGGTGTGGTTGCCACTCTTAGAGCACGGCTGAGGTTGCTTTCTTCGCTATGTCACTTTCTGCTGGACTGACCTATGGACAGCCATCGATTTTTCACAACCTCTGATGCTTATTCTTCAAGGTGCTTATTTTTTTTGGCGCATGCCTCAAAGAATGAACCTCTCTGTGCTGATATACAATGGTGCCCCCATTCATGAGTTACACAGCTTACAAGGTTTTCCAGATTCAAGCCATTACTCTGCTGCTTTTTTTCTCGAGTTGCGAGCAAAAAATGGGCAATGATGCCAGCGAACTTTCACTTTTACAAATTTTTCAATTACTTATAGATTTTTGCGATTCACTGTCCGAGTCAATCAAGAAACAAAAAGGAATGACTTTTTTTTTTTTGTCTTTTCTTCTCAGCTTCGTGCTTCTGTTGTTGGGAGAGCAAGGCACCTGACGCCAGTGTGACACCTCTTGACGGCTCAAAAGGAGAGCGGAAACCACAGGTGTGTGTCTGTGTCTGTGTGTGTATGTGTGTTTGTGTGCCTGTGTGTGCCCTGACTGCCCTTCACAAAGTGCTGACAAATGAGTGAAGGTCATTTTCATCCCATGAAGTCATTTTCTGCATTGATTGATTATTGATAGTCCCCGAAACCAGTCCCTGGTAAAATGGAGTGTTGCTGTTTGTGTGAGGGCTGCAACTAACAATTATTTAGATCATTGATTAATCTGTCGATTCCTTTTTTTGATTCCTCAATGAATTGGACAAGGAAAAACGTTTTAATTTCAATTCCTTTCATAAAAAACAAGACATGATTTCAAATTGACAGTGCAGAAACTGTAGAAACAAAAGTTGATGATCCAATTATGGGTTTGGTCCATAACTTCCTCGTGTGTCATCTGACATGTTGCAAGATCTCCCTGGACGGACGATAAGAAAAGCCTTGTGTTGTGTGCCGGCCATGAAAAGCAAAAGAAACCTTTTGCGTTTTGTGGCTGCTGGCCGACTCACTTGAAAGGATCCTCGGCTGCTTCCTCGCCCATGGAATGAGACAAAAATAAATAATTCTCGCAACAATATACAACTCTGGAAGAAATAAAAAGCCAAAAAAGCAGTCCAATTTTGGCCAATCGTCAGGTTCTGAAAATAAAGTAGAAGAGCGTTATAAAATTAAATTTATAAAAAATGTTTATCCTACCCAAACAACAACCTATAAATTGCAAAACCAACGAAACAGATCATTTTCAAAGTTTTCTTTTGCTGTAGATAATATAGCGTGCTCAAAATGCGACAGTGCGGTCACCAAATATGTCCGACCAGCTCAAGCACAACGGCAATGTTGAACAATTTTGCATTTAGTGCCAAACTTGTGATGTGTCGTTTGCACATGGACGCAAACCACAGCAGCTGCGGCAGCCCTAGAGTTCAATTTATATTTAGCATCCCTTTTGTTGTCTTTTGGAGCATGCCGTCATTTCAACGCCAACTGAAAAGTCGCCTGTGCTCGCCGAGGTCAAACCTCGCTCAAGTCGACCGCTTCTTTTCTTAGGCGAGAGGAATCGATCCGACGGTTGGACTGTGCGTATAGTTTGGACTCGAAAAGCGACTCTCTGGTTACCACTCAGGATGGTCAGCGCTCGATAATCTTCCTGTAAACACTTTACACACAGCTCCGGTTACACAAGTGACGGGCACTGGTCTTCTCATCATGAAACCATTTGAAGCTTTTTTTATGGGGTTTTGTTAAATGGTGCACTCGGCAGGAAAGCTGTTGTTAAATCCGATTGTTTTATGTATTCGGTCACTTGACATAATCTCTGTCTGTAGCCATGTTTGCCGTGTGGAATTCCTTTGTATGAAAAGGTGGAGAGAAGTAAAACAGCCAAGGGCAATATCATTGATCTATGATCTGGTTTTTCTGTACACAGGGATGATTTTATTCACGTTAAATATTTGCACTCTATTTAAATGATGCAGCTGGGTCTGCTGTGTTTGTATAAGATGTGAGCTTTAATAAAGCCAGAGCAGTTACTCATAACTTTTTTCTTTTTGTACAGTCAACGTGGTGTTTTAAGAGTATCAAGCAAATTTCGCATTATCAGCTTTCAGAGCGACAATAATAATCGGATCAGTTTAGATTCAGCAGCAGACGATCCTCGAGGCTGCAGTATAGGAATCGGATATGGAAAAGTGTTATCGAGCCACACCTAGTTCTGACGCCCCTTTTGTCCCACAGCTCAAAATCTCGGGCTGTGAGAGCTATGAAATCTACCGTAAATAGAGAATAAATCGTGTGTGTGTGTGCAGGTGTGTGTGTGTATATGTAATTTATATTATAAATTATAATATATATATTTATATTTTTTTCCCCCCAAAAAAATCTCACATCACGCCACCAAACAAAAGGTCACAAGAAACATTTACACTGAAATAATGACGATCTTGTCTTTACTGAAGAATTTGCTTTACACGGTGTGAAACTTGAGTCTGTTTCGTCGAGCACAGAGCTGTTATTCATTTGAATGAATAGAAACAGGAGCTGGACAAACCCGACGTAATGACGAACGTCCCCGTGTGCCGTTCCAGATGAGAATAATGTCGGATGAGGCGGAGCAGCGAATGTGCGATGAGGACTTTTGCTCGGATGAGGAGGGCGAGGAGGCGGACGTGGAGTCGTACCTGGAGGACAACAGCAGCGAACTCATGGACCGGCTCAAGGAGCTGGAGGTGAGCAAAAGAGATTTTTAAACAGTCCCAAGAGCTGTTTGCATCAACCTCAGAGTCAAGTGAGCACTGAGTGCCGCAGGCTGTCATCACCAGGCCGCAACAGACACACTGGAAGAGTCACAGAAAGGCATACAACGGGACGTCCTTGCAAATTTTCATGGATCCTCTTGTGAATTCTTCTGTTAAACTTCTTTTAGAGAAGTAATGCCAAAAGCAAGTGCATTCATATATTTCAATAAGGTCAATTTTGTTATTTCTCTTTCAGGCAGAAAATTCAGCTCTGGTGCTGGCGAATGAGAGTCAGAGAGAAGCGTACGAAAGATGTCTGGACGAGGTGATGTCGCCTGAAAACTCAAATGTTAAATCTTTGTGTGGAGAGTCAAATAAAAGATCGTTTTGCTTGCAGGTGGCCAACCATGTGGTCCAAGCTCTCCTCAATCAGAAGGTAGCCTCCGCTCGCATTAGCAGTGACGTCTTTGTGAGTCTGCTCCTCTGTGAACGTGTGTATGTGTTTGATGGAACAGGATCTGAGGGAAGAGTGCATCAAGTTGAAGATGTTGGTGTTTGACCTGGAGAAGCAGAACCGAGCACTTTGCGAGCTTTTTCAGCAGAAGCTGCCCAATCATCCCACTGCTCACTACCAGGTGACTGTCAAATTTGTTTGTTGCAATACACCTGAGGGCACAAACACTCACTCTGGAAAAAAAAGTACTAAAAATACTCCAAGTTTGGCCGCCCACGGTGTAAATAGCGACTGACTCATGTCTGCCTGCCTCCAGGTCCAGGCGGGACCACTCCCAGACTACAATGCACAGCTGCACAATGACTCCGCCAAACACTTGGAGGCTGCTCAGACCGAAGCACAAGCCAAGGTGATTATGTGAAGCCGCAATCTGAAGCCTGTGACATTTGTGCCTCTATTGTTTGTCAAAAGGCTAATCTCCCTTGCATTCCTTTCCTGTTCGCGTGCACTCAAAGGTCTTTTGTGACGCTGATAGAATTCTCCTTCTGTCCTGTCCAAAGGGGAACGGCTACCGCACTCAGCACTCTTCTCCGGGCCCTCGGGCTGCTGCCGCCTCCTCCATGGAGGCTCTTTCTCCCTTCTTTAAGAAGAAAGCACACATCTTGGAAGTCCTGCGCAAAATGGAGGAAACGGATCCTCTTAAGTTCCACCCGGCCACGGCCAGCTTGTCTTTCTCCGACTACAGCCAGGTGCTTGTGTCCACAGAGGCCGTGTTGGCCTCGGCGGACACGCTACAGTGCAAATCGCAGCACGTGCGCTGCCACTCCTGCCGCCCTGATGCAGAGGCACTCCAACACGTCAACGGGGATGGGGCGCTGATGTGCGAGACGGGGAACACCTGCTGTTTACACTGCAAGAGGAGCCCAGACGGAGCTCCGAAGCCATGCGCCGCCCACCCCTGCGCCACCAAGAGCTGCAGCGTGCCTGCGGCCGCTACCAACGAATGTCCCGCCAAGAGCCGAACGACGGAATGTGTCCAGCTGTCCAAGCAATGTGCCAAGAATGACTCGCACTTGAAACCAGCAAATGATTCCGACGCTGTCGATCAGATCCTGGAGGGAGTGGAGCCGAAGCAGGACATCCAAGAACTCACTGGCTTCTTTCCAGCCCCTCAGCTCCCTGATTCAGAAGGCACCCACGTTTCCCACTGTGACCCCGAGGCAGGCGATGGTGTTTCGAGCAGCTCCACTTTCGACAGCGCGTCCAACGATACTTTATCCGCCCCGGAGAAAGATGGCGCCGATCTGGAGGCCGTGCGAGCTGGCGCTTCTGTGAGCCCGAGCCCCTCCTGCCTCAATGACGTCAAAAACGCCGCCATCAACTCCCCGTCCAAACTGCTCAAGTTCCTGAAGATTCCTTCCATAGGGGACAAGTGTCAGGCCTCAAGTCCCGCCGTCCGCCTGAGCCCCCAACTCACCCGAAGCTCCAGAATCCCTTGTCGCACCAACAACTACGAGGTGTATCACTCTCCTGTTCCCACCCGTCGAGCCACCACCACAGAGCGATGCAGGCAGCCACCGCCGCCGCCCACCAGGTCCGAGTCGTATCCTGCCACGCACTCGGCACCTACCTCCCCCCCGCAACCCGATGACGCCTGCCCCGCACCTGCTAAAGACACCGGTTACAGCTTCTCTGCAGCCAACACTAAGATAAGTGCTCCCTCATCCACCATCTCCTCTTCCTCCTCCAAACCAGCTCCCAGTATTCCACATTATGAAAATATTTGTGACCTGACCCCACACCCACGACCGGAGGAGCCTGCTCACGCTCTGGAGAAAAGAATCACTCTTCCATCTCAAACAAAAACCAACGGTGGCGATAGGAAACTGGTTAAATCGCTTCCCGAGAGCGTCCTCGCTGCTTCTCCTCAGCGAAAGCAGTCGTCGTCCTCTTCGTCAGAGTCCACGTCAGATGACGAAGAAGATTCCGACAGTCCGGTTTGGGTGAACCACCATAGCTTGCCCAACCCTAGCGCACAGTGCAGAGTCGACCGCTCACAGATCCGAGACGAGCTCGTCGGGCAGAGCTGCGAGGCTGCCCAGCCGCCACTGCCATCCAGAAGGAACGACTCATCTTCCATCCCCAAAAGGCCCACGCCGGGCGCCGCCGCAAGGTCACAGACCGATTCCAGTCACCACGCCTTCAAAGACAGACTGGCTGCGCTGGGCAAGCTGAGGAGTTCAGAGGACTTACAGGGGGGCGCAAAGCCGGCAGACGTGGCCGACGAGGCCGTCGAGGATAGGAGTAAGACGGCGGACAGGCACATTGAGCTGCACAAGGAGGAGCAGAGACATTCCAAATACACCGACTCGTTAGATGGGAAAGGTCGAGGTGGCGGCGGGGGGTTGAAGTACCCGGGCCCCACTCAGCCTTATGAACAAGGGGGGAAGTCTCCCATCTCCTCCGGTCTGGTTAAACAGGAGCTATGTGTGAGCTCCAAGAGCAAGATTGGCCTGCTGTCGCCTAACGCTGATGCTCCGCAGGTGCTGCGGAACAACATCAAGTGTCCCGCCTCGCTCAACCTGCCCTACAACGTGAAAGCCGCTACTCAAAGTGGCAACAGTCCCAACAAAATCCATCCAAAGTCGCCGTCCAAACCTTGTCAGGGTCCCTCAGTCCACAGATCAGGAAAAGCCACAGAGGCCCCACGTTATTCCTCCAAGTCGGAAGAGAGAACCAAAGTTAGCGGTAAAGGTAAAAAGAACCCAGTGTACGGAGACAGCCTCCCGCCGCCTCCTCCCAAGCCTCCGACATCTGAAGGCGAAAACGCACAGCCGCCCGTGCCCAGCCCGCAGTCGGCCATCGAGCAGAAGGTGATGAAGGGCATCGAGGAGAACATGCTCAAGCTCCAAGAGCAGGACCGAGGGGCGCAGCCCAGCGAGGCCAGGCAGAAGGCCACCAACGGGATCGCCAGCTGGTTCGGGCGCAAGAAGAGCAAGCTGCCCGCCCTGAGCCGCAAGGCGGACGCCGTCAAAGCCAAAGACGAGAAACGGGAGTGGAAGATCAACATCCCGTCGGTGGGCAAGGACTCGGTCAAGATGGCCAGCAGGTGTCGAGAAGGAGTGGAAGGCCTGAACATTTCCACGCTGATGGAGAAGGCCGAGGGCCTGCGGAGGGCGCTGGAGGAAGAGAGAGCGTACGTGGAGAGGTCGGGCAGGGGTCACTCGTGCGAGGTGGTGATGGACCAGGCTCAGGGACAGTTGGCCGTCATGTACCGGGGCGGCCGCTCCGACAACTTCATGCAGCAGCTGCTCAACAGGTGTGGAGATTGTCTTTTCTTTACATTTGCTCATTTCATATGTACCTGGGATTTGTGGTTCCAAACTTTGCTTTGATATCCATCCTCATTTTAAAAACATCCCTCTTGGGTTGACTGCAAACTAAAATGTCCAAAATGGTCCATCGAATCTGGTGCTTGTAGAGTTGATGGCAAGGAAGCCGTCAGTGTGCCGCAGCGGAGGCTCTCGTTCGACTGCAAGACGTCCAGGCCCGCGTTCGGTCAGCAAAGCGACATCGTCATGGCTCACGCCGGCGGCGGGGGGGACAACGTGGAACAGGTTGGTCGGCGTGGTTTGCTCCGTTTGGAGTTTCTCCTTTCATAGCTGGAAAACAACGCGTTCGCTTTTGTCATGCAGATGTCCCATCGAACAGCCAAGATGACTTCGGATGAGAACCTCGCCGTTTCGGGTCATTCGCAACACTTTTCAGGTGAGATGAGAGGTCGAGTCAAAGTGGTATTAAGTCCTGTACATACGTAATGAAGTGCCAACCCACATAATATATGTACTATCCAACTCCAGTGATGATGATGTCATTGCTTTATTTGTGACAGATTCAAATGTCCAACAGCTATTGTCGATTGCTGTTCTGGTTCTATTGGTCGTCTGATTTTCTTTCTTTTAAACCCATGCCGATAAATGCCAAATATCGATGCTGATCATTCAGCTTGGCCGAAACACAATCTGTCTAATTTTCTCACAATAATTTTTTTCAGCAAATACTAGAGGATGGGATGAAAAATGTGTTTTGTGGTGACAGTCTAAAAAGCTTAATGTGAAAAACAAAACAGATCTTAGGCCTAGTGGGGACAATGTGGGTAATACTGAGGTTATTGATTTGATATCTTTAAAGGTGGGTATGAGTACATTTCGGTGATTACTGATCACAGACTTTCTTTTCTATCGCTTCATCTCTTGTCACCGCAGGTTCCGGTGCGTCCACATACACGCTGGACAGCGGCATTGGCACCTTCCCGCTCCCTGACTGCGGCGGTGGCGGCGGGGCAACGGGACGAAGCTTGTCCAAGAGCAGAGCCGAGCAGCGGCCCTCGGGCTCGCCGGGGAGGGCCGGGCGACGGGCTCGCACCTTGGATCGGGAACCCACGTCGCACGACGAGTGCTATGCAGCTCACAAGCAGCCCCTTCCCAATCCGCAGCACGCTTCCAAAATGGAGGGAAGAGGCTCAGCTGGCGTCATCCGTGAAGGTAAACGTGCACACATTTATGCAGTTGTGGCAAGGGCTGCAACTAACAATTACCACATCAGCTAATCTGAATTGCAAAAAAAAAAAAAAAAAAGATTTGGAATTCAGTCGAACAGTGTTATTTTCAGCAATAGGTGAGCATTGGCATTGAGCCGATAACAGTCTTATTCCAAGGTATTGGATATTCCGCTAGAACCAGCGATCACTTGCGGATGTTTTATTGTCAGGAAGTAAAAGGCATGCATGGCTGCACAGCCATTTTTGGAACTCTCCAGAGATGTTGGATCGGATTCAACGCTGGGCTCTGGCTGGGCCACTCAAGGACGTTTGTAGAGTTGTCCTGAATTCACTCCATTGTTGTCTTGGCTGTGTGCTTACAGTCGTTGTCCTCTCGGATGGTAAACTTTGTCCGGTGCTCATTGAAAGCTTCCAAGCAGCACTTTATTTCTCCTTGTACCCTTCCATAAATTTGTGCCTCGAGACAATCCCGTCTCAGCGTGCTACTTTTTGCTCTTACATGCAATGTCACCTGTGGGACCTTATGTATTTCGACCAATGCATGCCTTTCCAAATCAACATCTCTGAATACTTAGTTAATCCGAAGCAACGTGTGTTTCATGTGTCCTTCCAAAGAGCACCACGGAGCGCACATGTTCTCTCCTCGCTCTAAGACGTGGACCTTCCCCAACCTCAAGACTCCGGCAGGCCCTGCAGACGTGTACCTGGCTGTGGAGGAGGAAGACGAGGAGGTGGTGTCCTTCGGCACGCCCTTCAGAGCGGTAAGCACTTTTGATCATTACCAATAAAAATGACAAAAATGTATTGCTAGAGCAGGGGAAAAAAAAACGTTCAACAGACAATGACAGTGTGATTTGATATATTTTTTATTTGCATATGATATGAACAGTGTGAGTGCTTAGACGTGTACAGAGGCACAGGCGAGGCACCTGATTTTCTAAATTAAGCTTCTCTTTTACCATAGATTATATCTGTAGAGTGTCGCTTGAAAACGAGGCAGGGATAGAGATGGGTCCTCCCCTTCTTACATCATCTTAAAACACAGAAGTACTTCTTCGCTGAGGAATAATTCATCAGCAGGACGTGAATAATGCAGATTGCTTTAACCCGCTTCATGTGTGTTCCCGCCCCAGTGTTACATAAGACCAAAAAAATCAGTCGCGGATGTGCCGACTTCTTCCACTTCTTAAAAGGAGCACAATTATAGAAACAGTCAATACTACAAAAAAACAACATAACAGTATAATAGTGTTCCATTTACATCATCAAGGGGTTTCACGATATTTTCAAATATTGCAACAAAAATCTATAAACTAAAAATATATATATATTTACACTCAGTGTATGCTCAATCAATTTGTAAAGATAACCGAAATTGATTTGTGTAAAAAAGACCAAATTTGTATAAAGGAAGTTCTGCCTCGACATCAGCAAAATATAGGTCAGTGCATGGGATGTGTTTGCTCGCTCAAAGTCCTCCTTGATGTCTTGTTCCTCTCCAGAGCTTGAAAGCCAGCGGCCCATCATCCAGCCACGCAGCAGAGCCGGGCAGCCTGCCCGTGCCGACCCAGTCGGGATTGAACCGCCGAGGAAAGACCCGTGCCGTCGGCGTTACGGAAATGAGTCGGGACACCGGGCTCGAGCTGCTCAGGGAGCGGCCAGAGGAGGCCTTGTCGCCCGGCCGGCCGCAGGTTCTGGAGACACCTGAATCCCTTAGTGACTCGCTCTACGATAGTCTGTCTTCGTGCGGCAGCCAAGGATGATTCGGTCGCTCGTGCCGACAGAAGAGTCAAAAGTGGCATGATCCGGCTCTTGAAGGAAAATCTTAAAATGAATGAGGATGACAACCACCATCAACCAGACTTCTCCTCCTCAGGATCTCCAAACAAAGTGAAGCCAAACCCACCAAAATGATGGCGAGGTGTGTACAGGACTGCAAACGCATGAGCGAGCGGGCGAGTTAACCAATAGCACAAGTGGCGCTCAGCTAGTGTCGACTTCATCCTCATCATCATCAATCATCCTGGTTCTTGAGGTGTATCCAGGACACATTTCACTACATCATCTACTTGAAGAAAAAGGCAGTGCTACTAAGGTTAAAAAAAAGAAAAAAAAAGAATGTTCATGTATTTTTTTTTCTGTTCAACTCAATTTCAGTGTACACATGATTTTATTGATCATGTTGATTTGATATTTTTTGCGACCACGAAGGTTTGTGAAAAAAATGTCTGTCCGAAACCACAATGCATTTAAACGTAATATATACCAGCAATAATAACAAAGAGAAATGGCTACGCTATTCAATGAATATTTCTATTATTTATTTATTATTTTCAATGTATGTCATTCTCATCTTTTTGTAATCTTTAGGTGAAAATTCAAGTCTTCTGGCTTAGTTTAGGTCCCTATTTTTAATGTCAATATGTGTTGCTGTTTATTCCTTAGGTGATAGCTCCCCTGTATGTACTGCCCTTTTTCAACTTTCTATTAAAAAGCTTTTCATTTAGTTCTTGTATGCATTTATTAGCTTGCCCTGACTTTTTGTTTGACACAGTTGCACTATTATTCCACAAGGTGGCACAATGATGGGTAAAGGTATGGGTAAACACCATTTTCCAATACTGTAAAACTTGTTTATGAAACTCTGACATTTTAACTGGCAGTTTTGCACGCTTACTGTTGTTGGCTATGATATACTGTGAGATGTTTTCAGGTGGTTACGTCACTTTAATTGCGAATTTGCACCCTCTCATGTCAAGTCATCATCACACTCAAAAACAGAAAAAGTCAATTGTGTGTGTATATGGGGATTTATATAGTCTAATTATGTAATATGGTAATAAATTGCAAGAAGTAAAATTTATATCAATAAATTATTGACGGTAAGTGACACACAGCTCTGTAAAAATATAAGAACACTTAAATTATAGTGCTTAAACGTAGGCCTTTGTTTATGGGGGGGGAATAAAAATCTGCTGCAATGCATGTGTATGCACTTGCATTGTGTTACAGCGAATTGTCTCGGATTCTCACTTTCTATTCGACACATGAAGATAGCTTCCAAGTGACCGAAAGTTGAATTGTACAGATTTTCAGGTAGCCACGAACGCACCAATGTAATGACGTCACGGTACAACGGGATTGCGGCAGCCATTTTAGGTGACCGAAGGCGACCACTTACTTGTTTACAAAAACTGGCCAGGGAGTTGTTTCTCGGCTTTTGTGATATTATTTGCGTCCTTTAAACATTTACGTTGTTAATCTTACGCCTCCTCTAGATAAATTAAAGACGTCATTATCGTCGTCGTATTACACATGACACTTGTTGGCGTGTTTTTCTTCTTCATTATACCGGAAGTTTTTTTTTTAACGTCAGCTTTATTGAGTACAAATATACAAGAGCATAGAATAGCAGAACACACATATAGTGGTAACCACTCTACATACATATAAACAAGTAAATTAGATAGGCAAGAAAGATATAGGTGATTAAGGGGCTCGAGATTATTTCTTGTGGATTTGTGACTACATCCAAATTTAACAAACAAGACTTGGTCGTTAAATTGCCAACTTTACCAGCGAGTATAAAACGTTGCCAAAATGAAAAGAACGGTGATAATAATTTTAATACCTTAACCTCTATATTGTCACATTTGGACGGTCCAGCATGCCTCCTAAAATGTATTTTGGTTGAGAGTTTGAATTTGATCAAATTATTTAGGTCAGTCCCAAAACAACCACAAAAGGGGGACAGTCAGGTGTTGTGGCGTGCACGTCTCTGGGCGTTTCTATGGTGACATCACTGCACTGTGTGCGCGTGCGTGTGTTTGAGTGACACGTCCTGGCTTTCAGACGCGACTCAAAACGAAAGAAGGGAGTAAAAGAATCCACGAAAGGCCTACAAAACGAACCGCAGGGCGTCAGGAGCACCGACCAGGTGAATCACACACAATATACCGTCGGGACCCCTTGACATATTGCTTGAATGGCCTGACGTTTGTGGTTTTCGATTTAATTGTCGAAGTATGGGATTTGTGGTCGCGCTAGCCGACGTTAGCTTGGAAGGCTATTAATAACACACACAGCAGACGAACAACAAGCAAACTATGGTTACCAACGCACACACCCAAACACAAAAGTTGTGGGCGTCCTTCGTGCTAGTTTTTCTGATTTATTCAAACAAACGCGATTACATATGATCACGTTCGTTGTGTCTTGCGTGCTGCTGACGAACAAGATTCAACATGGATTACAACCACTCAATTCAGAGCAGCTAACAAGGAAAGTACCGTTTGCGTTTCTCGTAGTACGTGACTCCGATTGTTCATGCTTCCGCCATTTGTACTTGAAGAGAGATCGTTGCACCGTCAATGTATATAACTCACGCCAGAAAATTCGAAAACACATTGTTACGCGTTAGGTTACTGGAGTAAAATAACAAGATGTACAATTTCGCTTTCAATTTCTTGGGGCCTCATTTACTTTCGGTAATGCTGAAGGGTTGGCTCGGATTTCAACTATGTTTTCTATTTTGCCGCGACCGGCCATCAATTGGTTGTTGAATATTTTCAGAATTCTGTCATCCTCCATGAAAGCAGACTGATTATCCGTGTGGCTTCAAACGTGCTTTTACTTTGGAGAACAATGATGCAGTTATTGCATCAACAATCAGTCACTCACTCCAAAATCACAACAAAATGATTTTTAATGAACATTTTCAGGAAGTATTTAGGAATATGGCAAAACAGTTTCTAATTTGTTTGTCTTTACCCAGATATCACCATGAATGCGTTTGACCGCAACATCAACCTTGATGCCATCTTCAAGTTCTCCCAAATGTATGGAACCCGTCAGACTTGTTACTTATCTGAGTTGTGCTCTTTCAAATGTTTTTTTTTGCTCTTGCAGATCTCATTCCACCCAGTTGCACTTGAAGAATGTCTACTCCAGCTTGGCGGCATGCATGTTCCTGGCGGCAGCCGGGGCCTACACGCATGTCGTCTTGCGCCTCTTCCAGGTATATTAGTTTGATTAATCTTAACTAACTTTCAATCTTGTATATTATGCACCTGATGATGATACCTGATCAGACTAGTGACGCCTCGTGTGTTGTCAGGGAGGTGTGCTCTTCGCCCTGGCATCCCTGGGAATGATGATGTGGCTGGCCATGACGCCGCACAACGCCCACACTGAGAAGAAGAGGCTGGCCATCCTGGCGGGATTTGCCTTCCTTAATGGTTTGCACTCACCTTTATTGTGTTTGGGTGACTGTTAGCCAAATGAGACCAACTGAGGCACTTCCCCCCCCCCCTTCCTCACTCTAGGTGTGGGCCTCGGCCCCACACTGGACTTTGTCATCGCCGTCAACCCCAGGTATGCCAAGGAAAACTTGCGTAACGTGTGCCGCACCTTTAAAATTACGTTTGGGCCTCCTAGTCACATAATCCTATTGTAAAATAGTGGCCACAATGGCCATTCTCTCTTCTATTGCAAGTGGGAAAAAAAGAAAAATATTGCTCATTTGAACATAACTTTTGTTTGGGTAGCACTATGTTAAGATTATATTAAAAGAAATAATGATACTCAAAAGTCAGCTTTGAAAACACATCATATAGTTAAACAAAAGTGCCTTTCAGAGAACCTTGTCAAAGCACTTGCTAACCCCCCCCCCCCCCGCTTTCTTTTTAGCATCATTGTCACAGCCTTCATGGGAACCTCCGTTATTTTCATTTGCTTCACCCTCAGCGCCCTCTACGCTAAACGAAGGAGCTACCTGTTCCTTGGAGGTAACTCACCCTCTTTCCTCTTCACACTTGGCATGGGTGAAAGTACTTTCTCGAAACATAATTGTATGAAATAGTTGCTTGCTCCTTTGAGAGATAGATTCCACGTTTTGCCCGTTTAAAGACCAACATATAGGGAACCTGAACTGCTAGTACTTTGTTGTCTCTAATTGCCTTGCTGTTGTGGTGGTGGTGATCAGGCACACTGATGTCTGGCCTGTCTATCCTCTTCCTGATGTCACTCATGAACATGTTCTTTGGATCGGCGATGCTCTTCAAGGTCAGTCGGAATCATCGTTTGATCTCTCCTCGTCTCGCTCTCTTGTCACTTTGTAGCTGTCTTGCTTGCTGCATCTTGTCTCAGTGTCACAACTGTCCTCAAAAAAGCCTCCAAAAGGCTTCTGAAACACTCCAGAACAAAAGAGAATCACCAAAAACAACTTGAATGTTGCTTGTTATGTAATTTGTAACGTTATTTGCTCCATTTAATTTTTTGGGGGACAAGACAGTTTTCTGCATTTGCAAGCATTTACTTATTTCTTGCAATAGTGCACCTTTTAAAAACTATCTAGCTCCACCAGTTGACACTCATTTTTGTCTGAGCCGTTTCCAGGATGACCTTTGCTTCTTCCAACAGGCTCATATGTACCTGGGCCTGCTCATCATGTGCGGCTTCGTCCTGTTCGACACTCAGCTCATCATCGAGAAGGCGGAGAACGGCGACAAGGACTACGTCTGGTGAGTGAGGCCGCGTCCGCTTTAAATTAAAAAAAGAAAATATGTCACCGTTTCACTGCGGACATGCACAAACAAAACGTGTCACTCTGTGCAGGCACTGTGTGGACTTGTTCTTGGACTTCATTACCATTTTCCGGAAGTTGATGGTCATCCTCGCCCTCAACGACAAGGTACCAGTCATAAAACAACTCAACAAAGTGGAGCAGTGTGTCGAGTAACAGTGTGGTGTTCTCTTTTGTTGTTTCAGGACAAGAAGAAGGAGAAGAAGTAGATAAGTTTGTGTGAGCGGCTGAAAAAGAGTCGGGCCAATTTGCGTCGTGCACTATTTTTGACTTAATTTCTTAAACTTGTGGTCTTACGGTCCGATCGAAAATGATTTGAGCTTTTTTTTTTTGTTTGTTTAACTTCCAAGGGTTGATTGTTTGTCCGTCCATGTCCAACTAATGCTAGTCGTGCTGGGAACACGAGACTAACGTTGCAGTCAACCTGCTTAGCCTTTAGAGGGCAGCATTGTGCCACGCAAGCGGCACTTCAGTTGAGTCTGGTCTTGTTCTATGTGCCAACAATTAATACAAGATGATGACAGACTCTCATTTAGCAAGTCACATGAATAATAGTTTAAGTTGTGTGATCACATACATTATTTTGGTTCATTTCTAGGTTTCTGTTTATTATTATAATTAGTAGTAGTCGAGAGTGATTTGGACACTGGATCCCCCTCCCACATGCCCTCTGAAGTAATGCTTTGAAATCTCTTGGACTTTTCTAGATCCAGGTTGGCCGCAAGTTTTTGACTGCGCTTTTTCCTCTTTCTGCTTTCTTCTCTTGTAAATTCCACAGATGTCTGATAGTTTGCCAAATTAAGTGAAGTTAACCTTGCATTTTTTAGCATATACTGTGAAGAATTAATTTTGTTCATGTAAAAGGTTAACTACAAGTTTGATACATTTGCCCAAATAAATGTGTTGAATGCACGCATTATTCAAGCGAAGTAGAATGTTTCATCCCACCAAGGTGTTTGGGGAGGATTTCTTACTCTGCAAGGAAAGATTTTCTCACAAGAACCTCTTTTTGCAATTTCCAACCTTGGACCACAGCAGTTTTTCAAGAATTTCAAGTTACCGCACTTATGCAGTGACTCTATAGTCAAATGTGACAGTTGTAAATATTTGAAATGCATGTTACTTTTAAGAGTTCTAAAAGCTAAACTCCAAACTTTGCACACATGACAGTAAGATAAATGCATACAAGAAGTAATAGGGGAACTATCACCTAAGGAATAAACAGCAACACATTAACATCAAAAATAGGGACCTAAACTAAGCCAGAAGACTTAAAATTTCGCCTAAAGATTACAAAAAAATGAGCGACATGCATTTAAAATAATAAATAATAGAAATAATTGGCTTCACTTTGGGTGGAGATCCTGAGGAGGAGAAGTCTGGTTGATGGTGGTTGTCATCCTTCATTTTACGAATTTCCTTCAAGATCCGGATCACGACAATCTTGACTCTTCGGCGACCGAACGACAAGCGACCGAATCGTCCTTGGCTGTCGCACGAAGACAGAGCGAGTTGCTGAAGGATTCGTTTCGGTTTGGTTCGATAACGTGTATGCATATATATGCCTAAATATTGTTATCCAATTTATCTACTGCAATTTCACATTAGATTGCTGTTTTGAAATTTACTTTTATTATTATAATTATTTTAGTAAACATTTATGTTAAAACTTGTCTGGTGTTTTATTCCTTGTTTTTATGTTCGCCAATTAAAACATAAAAATTAGACATTTAGTTAACTGCTTTATATGACAATATGTATGTGTTTTACGTTGTTATATGAGTTGGTGTACAAATAAATGTTGGCAAAATGGATTTTTTTCTACCTTTAATTCAAACACATTCGGTATAATAAAACCATCAACTACAATCCAACAAATACAAAATTAAAACATCAATGTTGGCATAATGCGTGTCGGCTGGCATAGCAGCAACGCTGTCTGTGAATCTTGTGAATCTTTGTGAAAGAACCTGATAATGGCGGTGTACCTAATAGAGTGTCCAAATGACGTCACAGATCAAACAGCCAATCAGAAAGTGGGGGTGAGGGCGGGTGTGGCACTTTTCACTTTCATTTAAGCTTTGACCATGATTTTTCCCTAATGAAGTGGCCTGTTATTAGGTACACCTGAAAATGGCGGTGTACCTAATGGAGTGTCCGAGTGATGTCACAGATCAACCAGCCAATCAGAAAGTGGGGGTGAGGGCGGGTGTGGCACTTTTCACTTAAATCAGGGGTGTCGACCTCCAGTCCTTGAGGGGCCGCGTTCCAATATGTTTTCCAAGTTACCCTCGTTAAGCGCACCTGCGTGAAAAGTTTTAGCTCCTTTTGAACGTGAAAGTGGCTAAAAGTTTTCACGCACCTGCTCTTAACGAGGGTCACTTGGAAAACATGTTGGAATGCGGCCCCGAGGACTAGAGCTTGACACCTGTGACCATTGACCATGATATTTCCCTAATAAAGTGGCCTGTTATTAGGTACACTTGAAAATGGCGGTGTACCTAATGGAGTGTCCGTGTGATTCCCTCGTTAAGTGCAGGTGCGTGAAAACTTTTAGCTCCTTTTGAACGTGAAAGAAGCTAAAAGTTTTCACGCACCTGCGCTTAACGAGGGACTCTTGGATAACGTGTTGGAACGCGGCCCCGAGGACTAGAGCTTGACACCTGTGACCTTTGACCATGATATTTCCCTAATAAAGTGGCCTGTTATTAGCTACACTTGAAAATGGCAGTGTACCTAATGGAGTGTCCGTGTGATTCCCTCGTTAAGTGCAGGTGCGTGAAAACTTTTAGCTCCTTTTGAACGTGAAAGAAGCTAAAAGTTTTCACGCACCTGCGCTTAACGAGGGACTCTTGGATAACGTGTTGGAACGCGGCCCCGAGGACTAGAGCTTGACACCTGTGACCTTTGACCATGATATTTCCCTAATAAAGTGGCCTGTTATTAGCTACACTTGAAAATGGCAGTGTACCTAATGGAGTGTCCGTGTGATTCCCTCGTTAAGTGCAGGTGCGTGAAAACTTTTAGCTCCTTTTGAACGTGAAAGAAGCTAAAAGTTTTCACGCACCTGCGCTTAACGAGGGACTCTTGGAAAACGTGTTGGAACGTGGCCCCGAGGACTAGAGCTTGACACCTGTGACCTTTGACCATGATATTTCCCTAATAAAATGCCCTGTTATTAGGTACATCTGAAAATGACCTTATAGAGTGTCCGAGTGACGTCACAGATCCAACAGCCAATCAGAAAGTGTTTTTTGTTTTAAACTTTCTGGGGATTTTTTTTTGAATTTTTTGTTTAAATTTTTTTTCTTTTTTTAATTCATTTTTTAATCTTTTATTTTAATTATTTGGGGGGGATTTTTTTTCTGATTTTTTTGTAATTGGTTTGGTATGGAAATTATAAGAAATTCTTATTCATCTACTTTTTAATTTAATTTTTTATCATTTATTATTTGGCTTTTTTAGTTTTTATTAAAAAATAAAAATGTTTAAATAAAATATAAGCGTATGGGTGAAGAAATGGCCTTCTCTCCACACAGAAGGTGGATAAACTTTTGAGTTTAGAGCCTCATCACAAAAACACTCAAGTACAGGAAAATAGAACCAATTTTTATTTCAATAAAATATTGGTAGCACTTTGTAGTTCTTGTCAGATATGGGAGACAAAAATATTCCAAAAGACAAAGACAACTGATGGCAATCTTAAATACTTTGGATCATCACATGTGGTACATTTAGCATTTTTAAAACTAGTTAACATGGGGGGTAGGTGTTCAACAAAACAAGAAAACCCAGGAAACTCACCGAAAAATGACACAAATCAATAATATGACAAAACTCTACAAGTGAAATTTAAACTGCTTAATGTTGGCAAAGGGAAAACAATACAAAATATTGAGCATTACCGGACAATCCAGGATATTGGCCAATAAATACAGATAAAAAACACTCATAAAAAAAGATATTTTCAAGTGTTTTCCCGCTACAAGTAGCACAGCTGCGTAAACTTGCTCTCGACAGTGTTTCCTCGCTCATGCCCAGCATGACATGCATTCTAGTGTTGAGGCCATCATAACTCATTTTTAGGCACAACACCTCTATTGCTCCAAACTTCAAAAGGCACTGTACGTATATCTTTGTCAGCAGTGTTCGATGATGATAATAATATCAAAAAAACTCAGAAAGCTTGTCCGAATGTGCGGCACTCGGCCTATGCTGTGTCCGCATATTCCAGTGTGTCTGCTCACGACAGACTCTTCATTATGATACGATTTTGTCCTTTTTTGCTCAAGCTGAAAGCTACATATATTGTCACCTTTCTAAAATAATGCTTTTTTTTTTAAACAGAAAAAAAACAGAACCAAACACTAATCATACTATATTCAAATTGAATAAGCGGTTGAACTAAGGATGCAGCCGGTTTTAGCAGAGGTGGCTTGAGTGGCAGAAGATGATTGAGGCAAAATCAAAATATGTCACCGGCCGCAATTTTAAGAGGGACGCAGTATGAAATCCACGACAATCAATCAAAGACTGATGTAGAAAATATAAATCTGAAACAGTATGTTCGTACTGCAGGTGAATTCTGATAATTACATGAATGTAAACAGTACAATTGCATTTTTTTTCTCCAAATCTGACAAGGCCGCTTTCATAAGTGGCTATAATATAAATCGGGTGTGTAGCTGACGCAACTGCACACGGACCACTCACGTGGCGCTCACTGCACCTCCATGTCATCAAAAGGCAATAAACATCACAATGGTTTGACAAATTAGACAGTGACAGAAGCAATGGCGGACAAAAAAGAAGAAATCAGTCAATGGCCAAAAGAGGACGACACAAAATGATTCGGTTAAGAAATTTGGCTTCGGTTGCAGTCAAACCTTTTTGGTATTTCCTTCAGGAAGCAGAGTGCACCACATGACGTCATGGTTTGTGCGCACACGTGTCAATTCACTGATGCATTCCGTTCACATTCCAAGTCGCTTTTGGTTTTGTAACGTGAACGGCTACATAAAAGCATCAGATTTAGAAAAGACAACAATTGGGCATCATTTAGCTTTCGTGTTCGTTTTTTGTTGCTTATTCATAAGGCCAACTCTTACGTCCGCTGAAATGAAATATTGACAAAACCGGCTTGCATAGAGGAACTATTTAAAAATAGATTTCCATATAAAACAACTTATCAAAACGAATGGTGTATAAAACCTGTGGTGATTTTAAAAAATCTTTTTTTTTTTTCTTCCTCGTTCCTTAAAGGCACACTCAATCAAAGGATGTTCAACAGTCAGATGGAGGGCATGCGGGCTTCTGTTTTGGCCAGAGAACAATTGCCATAACTGGTTGAACCGGTGACTGCCACAATGGCGCTTTGGTTGTGGTGTCCTCGCGCTGTCTCGTGGTGATTTGCATGATTTCTTGCTGCTATCACAAGCATATAAAAAAAGGCTTGAGAATGCCAAGCATAATCTGAGGCACAAACTTAGTTGCTTTGTGGTTTTGGAATGTCCTGTAACCCACGCTAATGTCAATGTTGAGATATTTGTGCAGCAGCTGGGACAGACCAACGAGTGAAGAGATCCTGTTTCAATGCGTGATATGTGGAAGACGACCTGGAAAAAGGTCCTTTAATGCCCACGAAGTTGGTCCAGCTGAGTGTACACGTTCTCCGCCTGGCTGAGTTCTTCAAACACGGGCAGAAGGTTGAGGAGTTCGGCGTCATCTACGTCGTCGAACCATGACGCCACAGGGACCTGACGAGCGTGCGCGCGGGCACACATATCACATAAACAGATTTGACATCAATGTTCGGATTTATGAAACTCAAGCAAATGTTTGCGCCAGTTTGGAGTGTAAACTCACAGCATTGTTGGGGTGAAAGATGTAGGATGCGGGAGAATTATCCAAGATGAGCGTCTTATGAAGGTCTCGGCCCAGGCGGCTCAGATCTTTCACGTAGCAACCCTGGTGGAAGACGCACGACTCCCGAAAGAGGCGAGCCCGGAACACGCTGTACTGGTCCAGCAGGTCCGTCACTGGGTCGGCGTACTGGATTTAAAAATACATTTATACATTGAGTGATTCTTTTGCATACCGCCAGAGTCCACTTTGAGAATCACTGTGACATATGGTGATTATGTCCGCTAGCTACCTTAGCCAAACTGGCGGTGAACAGCACGCACTCAAACAGCTCTCCCATTCGCTGCAGGAACTCATCCACGTACGGCCTCTTAAGCACGTACACCTGCCAACACACAGCCCACGCATTGGTGACTTCCTTACGGGAAAACTCCATCCCACGTTCCAGGACAGCAGGAACTCATCTGTGTGTATCGCTGCGGTCACAAGTGTCTAGAAGCGTAGCAGTACTTTAACATGTTTAGCATTTGGTCGGTCATGAAAAAGTACCTGAAAGCCATACTGAAGATAAACATGAGTATCTTCACTTGGATAGAAGTTAAGAGACAGCTTGTAGTATTTTGCAAGCCTTATCTGGCATTTGCTGGACACTAGTATCTCAGCTCAGCTGTGACCCTAATGAGGAGAAATGCTGCAGAAAATGGATGGATGGATGTTTATCAGAAACCCCAGGTAAGCCGCCAATGGCCACTTCCTGAAACAAGTAATCAAGAATAGGCCGTGCCAGTGTTAACCAGCCTATCCTGGATTACTTGAACCAGGCAGAGGCCCACACAGATGCCTCGCCGGCATCGCCGGACTCAAGTCTTTGCCGCAAAATCCCAGACAGCTTTTGTTCTTAATTGTCTTCCACTGTTAACGTCTTGAGCAACCCATGTTGAGAACGTGAAATGACCGTGCGAGTTCCCATCCTGCTGTTGAGGCTTTGTTCAAAACGTGGCCAGTAGAGGTCACTGCAACCACATCAGAACTCTCTGTCGCAAGCGCAAGCTGCACTGCCGCTTACCTGGTGTGTGGTCCCCTCAATCTCCACCGGCACAATGAAGTCCGCGTTGCTGATTGGCTAGAGGGGAAACAGAAGGGAGACGTTCGGTTGGCTCGGTAGGCGTGTGCGCACGCACTCATGGACCCCGAGCAGAAGTTCTCATGATGTTACATAAGCGCTCGCTTACATGCTGCTACTGCCGTAAATAACAGGGCATTTCACTCCAGGACGCATGAACATCAACGTCATTTGAGAAACATTCTTTTGGATTTAAAAGCCAAGGTGAACACACAAACTGTGCTTGTGCGACTTTTCTCTGGGTACTCCAGCAAACTCATACTTTCTAAAAATATGTTAGCATGCCAGCCCCATGGAAGACTAAATTGGAATATGTTTGTCTTTATGTTCCCAGCAATTGACTGGCGACCAGTCCGGGCAGCGTCTCAACTGGAACGAGGCCCGTAATGAACGATCAATTGATCAGTCGGTCCCCACCTTGAAGGAGCTGTGCACCAGCGTCTCATCTAGATCGATGACCACGCAGATCTTCCCTTGGTCATGGGCGGTCACCTCGGGCAGGAGGCTGACGTCGCACAACTGATGACACACAAAACAGTTTTCACCGCTATTAGCCTAACATAATATAAGCCTAATATAAGCCGTGCGTGTGCGTGTGTGTGATTTTGAGTTGTTGGGTATTGTCAAAAAGTTTCAAATTCAATTCTATTTCGATTCTTTAGGCTCCAATTCGATTTGATTTCAGTTCTTTAGATTACGATGTTTGATCTCATTGATATTAAAACGTGTCATCGATATCTGACAGCCGATAAGTGATGGATTTAAAACTAGTTGAACTGGTGGATGATAGATTAATAAATGGGCACATAGAAGAACCACTACCCACTACAAAATAACTATTACCGTGACCTTTTATGGTCAGCACAAAACTGCGCAACAGGAAACCAACATTAAGTGCAAAAACTCATTTTGTGCAGTTTTTCGCAAAAATCAATTTACACAAAACTTTAATATCATTTAGATTATGTGTCTATTCTGCATGTCATTCTAATCCCGCCCCCAAAATATAAAATGAATATTTTAGTGACATTGAAACTTTGGAAAACCTTTTTTTGTTTTGCAAAAACTAAGACCTATTTATATTATTTGTTGATTTTTTTGTTTTTTTTAAATTTCTAAGACATGCTGAGTCTGGAATCTCCCTGTACTTTTTGGTTTAATTACAATGAATGAAAAATTAACATGACCTGAATATTTAACACATGCAAAGCTGAAAACCCTTTCAGTAAGCATATGGTTAGTCGAAGTAAATTTTGATGCCATTATTTTCCCATTTTGTGCAAATTAATTTCAGTTTCAATGACTACTACATCAGTATTGGCCTTGAAAAAAGAACCTATTACCCCCCCGCCCCCAAAATGAGCACAATTGCAATTTCTGTAAATAGACACGCAGTTCTTGCAATCTATCAATAACATACAGAACATGCCATGGGAACATTTTCTCTCTCTGAGCTTTTTTGGTCAGCTGCCAGGCTGACATGAATTACTCTTCTGTTATATAACATGCGTACCGCACATTACAACACAATATTCAGCTAAAAAAAAAAAAAGAGCAAGCGCTCGCCGTGACATAACAGCGACTACATATTCCACATCAAATTGGGTTGCTCCGGTCCGATTTCGGCAGGACTGAAGCGAGCGTACGTGGAATGCGAACGAGGTTACCTTGACAACCGCCGCATTTTCCGGGGCCTCCAGCAAAGCCTGCTGGGAAGGCGGCAGCAGTGGCGGAGGTAGTTTGGGCTCATCCTGAGCTTGCAGGCAGCAGAAGAGCGCTTTGAAGACATTACAACTCCGAGGCTGCTTCAGGGCCGAGCGGCTCACCTGGCCTGCCACACAAGCACAGAGGAAAACATTTATTACACTCAAATGTCATTGCAGCAAACGTTGTCAACACATTATTGTCAAAATAACTTTTAGGAAAATAAGCATCTTTATTTTGTTTTATAAATTACAACTACACAATGCAACTCCAAAAATAAATATTGCCACGTGAAGCATTCCTTTTCAGAAAATGGGAAATACCTTAAAGTACTGAATAAGGTCCAGAGTGGTTTTGGTCCCTTTTATTTATTTTTTTCTCAAAAGCTGCTTTGCATCTAGAATCTCTACGCCATCATGTGTCTGTCAAGTATGTTCTGTTTGATATTTGATAGAATGCAGAAATTCGCAAATGTCCACATCAGCCATCCGGCTTCTTTACACTCCTCCTGATTTCCCGCATAGAATGCAACAACATAGAAATGACAAGTTTTAAGGTCCACTGTAATTTTGCGCTCTTCCTTTTGTCCCACTGAGCTCTATATTTATCCATTTGTGAAATCATAATGAGGAGCTTGAGGATTTCCACTCTCACCTCCACAATCTTTTGATATGTATGAATTGTTATTTATTTTTTATCTTGGTGAATTATAATACTAGCAATTTCCACCCCTTTATTGAAAAACTGGACAATACTTCAAATGGCTAGTGTAGAAAAAGCCAAAATATGCCTGGATTGTGATTCAGTTCCCTGTTTGATTCATAACAGGTTAGCAAATCCGCAAAAATGTCGATAGTTGTTTTCCAAAGTAAAAACAGATGTTTGCAAATATCTTATTTGGATGAAACACAAAGATAACCAGTCTGCTTTCATGGAGGACGACAGCAATTGGAGAATATTTACGGTGGAGAGGCTGCTACTTAGTTAAACAAGGTCTCGAAATAGTTATTGATAAATTTGATGATTAACATTGTTGCATATCTACGATCGACGTTGCTTATGAGGGTCAGCGCGTGACTTCTGCATGCAGAATAACACGGCCTGCGTGAAATCTGCTTTTACTGCCTCTGCTGCTGCCGCTGCTGCTGGAAATGGCCGGCACAGGTTATATAATCACGAAGGGCGGGAAAACCTACACTCACTTTAGAGCACTACCTTACACAGACAGAAAGCATTCCGAGCGAGGCCTTTTCAAGGCTGCCTGGCAGCCATTCTGTCATCGGACCTAGCCTTGGTCACACCTCCACGGGCTTTGGCTTTTGACTATGGATTGTGGGACAAGCCTAAAGTCACAACAACAAAATTGGGCATCACATCCCTGAGATGTTGAAGCTTCCAGTGGATCATCAAGCTTCCTAGAAAGAGGAACCGATGATAATCAGGCCAAAAGTGTGCCAGTGCAGCTCAGGAAGGAGAAGAACGTTTTCTTACTCGGCAGAATGAGGACGTAGTGTTACACAACTCCGTGCTTGAGGAGACAAACAAAAATCCTCATATGTTGATCCACACATGCAAATACACTGGCAGATTTTTCCCTCCCAATTCACTGCGACCTTATCGTCTAATTAATCATATCTACTAAACCAACATAATTGGCACTGACTAATTGTATCTTATATTTTTGGGCGTGTGCAGGGGGGGGGGGCGGTGTTCTGCTGTTTGAACGCCCCCCCCCCCTCTCCAATCTCAATACACATTCTCCAGTAACATCGAGATTATTTACGGTGCATTTTGGCGTTATGCAAACGCAACCGCTACGCCCCCCCCCCCCCTCCCCAGAATGCGACCCGAACTGCCGAACTGCGTTCGAAAAGGGAGCAAAGCGAGCCTGTTGTTGTGCACTCGTGTTTTTCCTGCTAGTGGCAAAATGAAGGGCTGCTGCCAAACAAGCTGCAACCTGACACTCTCAAATACTCGAGCAGCTTTTGTTTCTTGGCCAACAAACTCCAGCAGCGATAATCAAACATCAACACACGTTTTGGATCTGACACTTGAAGTTCGAAATTCAGTTTAAATGCGACACCAATTCAAACGTACAACAAGCGTCATTTTTATTTTCGCCATTAACGTTGTAGTTGGACTGCTTTATTTACTTGAATTCCACATCTGCTTGTGATGTTTTTTTTTTTTTTATATTACAGCTGTCAATCAAGCGCACACTGATTCAACAACAACAACAACAACAGTCGCAGAAAAAGATAATCTGAGCGGTTCAAAGTAGTCTCACCTGTTTTGGGGGACACTTGGACGTCTTCTTTGTGCACTTGGGTGATAACAGAACTTTCCATCGGACAATCACGGAGCCCTCAAAATCCTCAAATCCTGTCCCCGGGCACTGACGGGCACCCCTCATTGGCTTCTGTCTTCGCAGTTCCGATCCAGCCGATGATTCGCCGAGCTCGCCTGTCACTGGCGTCTCTCCCGCCTGCTTGGCTTGACTACTGTCTTTCTGTCCCTCTGTCGATCTATCCTTCTCCAACGCTTCTTCAGTTTTTTTTCCTTTGCAGAAGGAAAGTGCTCAATTCGGAACCGCTTTTCGGGGCTCTCTGGACACGACTTTTCGGCGGTGTTGCGAGCGAGCTAGGGGAGGGGGGGCTTCCTGGTCGTCCAGTGGCCGCCGAGTCGTCACTTTTGCAGCAGCAGCAGCAGCGCCAGCAGTGGCGGCGTCAACATGGAGTAGAATCCAGCAGGCGCAAGCGAGCCGACGAGGAAAACAAGCAAGGAAGTGGGGCAAGCCGGGCCGGTTTCAAGCTACCCCTTACTACACATAAACAACATCGGCCGGACGCGCTCCGAGGGCCCCGAAAAGACCCGCACCTCGAAGCTACACTTTGCTCTCAAGTGCAAAACGTCCACCCCAGGACCAAATGACATAAATACGACTTTAGTCAAATAGCCCACGCGTTGTTTTTGTACGGTTGGCACTCGGCGGGTGCCCTAAAACCGACTACCTTTTCTGATTGGACAAGCCATAGCGAGGGGGCGTGGTTGAGGCATTCCTCCCAGGCCTGCACGCGTCACATTCCAGCCCGACGACGAGATGCTTTCATTCGCTAACTTGATTATAACGTCCAAAAATAAACGAATAAACAAACGACGATCGATGGTCAGTCAGCCATCCATCATAATCACTTTCTCATCTGTCTTTCATTTTATGAGCACATTTATTAATCCATCAATTTATCATCCACCCTAAAGATGGACAGCAAATGCCTATCTATCTATCTATCTATCTATCTATCTATCTATCTATCTATCTATCTATCTATCTATCTATCTATCTATCTATCTATCTATCTATCTATCTATCTATCTATCTATCTATCTACCTATCTACCTACCTACCTACCTACCTACCTACCTACCTACCTACCTACCTACCTACCTACCTACCTACCTACCTACCTACCTACCTACCTACCTACCTACCTACCTACCTACCTACCTACCTACCTACCTACCTATCGTCCGACGCAGGAGTAAGAATTACACTTTGCCTCCAGGTTTTTTAAAGGAATCATCCGTCCAGGATGGTCCATTTTTCACTAACAAGCCCAATTTATGGGTTTTTTTTTTCAAATCAGGAAAATTACATTAGCTGACATTTTCTGATTTATCATTTTGTTTTGGAGAGAACACTAACGACTTTAAACACGCCCATCAAAAATGAGGGATATGGCCACGCCCTCCCTCCCTCCATGTCTTGGTGGGAGTCAAGGTTGGGGACCGGAGACTATTAATCCATTCAACATCATTGCAAATACATACTAATGTCAAAATAACTAGGGATCAATTGGCCCATCTCGACTTAGGCCCACGTGAACCTCTGAAAATATCACAACGATTAGCCTTTGAAAATGACGTGTCAAACGTGCCCCCTTGCTAGGTGTTCCAAATTTGTCTAAATCCATCCATCCATCTGAACCGCTTATTCCGAGGAGGGTTGTCAATACCTTCAGCATAAGTATTTAAAAAAACAACAACATTATCTTAATGCTGCACAAAAATGCAATGACTGACAACGACCCGCTCGCTGAGAGTGGCTGGGATGGCGTGGGCGCCAGTCATGCGTTTTGCTGGAAGAGAACACCCACTGAAGACAAACCAACCCCCACCTCCCATCCAACCCGCAGGCCTGCCCCGAGTAGCCTCCGCTGGAAGTTTCCAGGAAAGGGGCTTGGTGGACAGGCTGAGAGGCCTCGATGGGGAGACATTTGGCTCATTGAGAAAAACAAAAACACGAAGGCGGGAAGACTCTCCCGCTTACATAAGTCAGCCTCCATGACAGGAGAAGAAAATTAAAAAAAAAAAAAAAACCTGTCCAGCTGCCACTCCTCACCTCACTCTTGCGCTTAGCGACCGGAATGCGAGCAAAGCTGAAAGTGGCAAGGCCAGATCACAATTGCTCAATCGTGTGCCGCCGCTTCAACAATGAATTGATTGGAATGTGACAAATTTGTCCAAAGCAGCGAGAACGACGTTTCTGAGCAAGTGTTGCAACATGTCCAATGGGATGGAAGTCTCATTCCGTATATAGCTTGCGTACCCATTGAAATCTGAAGGCAGGTCACGGATCATTGTTTTTTCATAAGAAAAAATAAAACTCAACAATTTTCTACTTTATAAAAACATACATAATAATAAAACAGAATGTAAATCGTCAAACAGTTTGTGGATCATGAGTTCATGGCACGATCCGATTTAATGTGCTGTGACTGATTTGGCCAATGGGAGGCAATATAATACAGTCATGCAAACGCAGAAGAAGAACCTTCATCTTTTACTACTTTCTCTTCCTCTCAATAAGATGCTCTAATATGAGTAATTTGTCATAGAGAATATGATGACGTGCCTGTGAAGAAAAGCGGTTTGGACAATGGCTAGATGGAGTTTTGTTTTATGGTCTGCTTGTGGTGGGCAGCTGAAAGAAATGAACTGCATTTCCATTCATTAGAATAGAGAAAAACTACAATCAGCTATATCAACAAGAACCGCATCAACAATTTGTGGAAAGTTGGCATTATTGGACCAAAGAAGTCTCAGATGGCAGAGGAGGTCATTGAAATGTTAAATGAATAAATACATTAGATAATCGAATAAATAAATAAAGATTCGGAACACGAGTGTTGTGGGATACAAGCTTGGCCTCAAAACAAATTTACATCATTTTTGTCAGTCACCTGCTTGTTCTTTTCATTAAAGAAGTCATCTGCAAAATTTTCTTGACAATAAAATATTATATGTGGCTCAACCAGTCTAAACACAGCACTCTAATTCATGTTACATTTGTGGAATATGGGTTAGGAGCAAAATTCACCCATTTTTATCCATCCAGGGGGCGGCCATTTCGTCACTTGGTGTCGACTGAAAATGACATCACAGTTGCCAAGTCTCAGGTCACGGCTCACCAGTTTTAGGAAGCTGGAATTTGACAAAAACAAGATTTTCTCTGTTTGATTCATATTACACATACGAAACATTAATCAGAACACTACGTTGCGACTAGTTGGGCTGCACACATCATATTAGATTTTTTGTTTGACTTTCCCTTTAAATTGCATCCTCATAAATCATTTTCTACTGTAACCAGTGACTTAAGCTCTGGGATGAAAAGGCAATACAAAAAACCGTATCTAATTTGTCACGTGGTAAAACTGCTCTCAATTCCAGTCCCTCCCGAGGATGTTTTTGGGACTCCCCAAAAACAAGTCTACGTTTATTAAACGGCCAAAGAAGGCAAGCCAGCCAGCGCATCAACAGAGGCATCAATCATTTCAAGTGTCGCTTGCCCTGAGCAAGTATAAAACGCCCTTCTCTGGGGGTGGGATAATTTAAGGGGTCATGACCGCGGCGACAAAATCCTTATCCCGAGACCACAACAATATGACAGCGATGTTGCTGACGTCCAGCTTGATGCAAAACAAGCATACAGCCTTGAGAGACGCCAGAATTACACTAGCATAGTTGTGATCTCATTTCACTCGGAAACACCATTGTCGCATTTTTTGTTGAGATTTTTTGAACATAAAATATGAGTGTTGACTCCTGAGTCCTGATCATTTAGATGTAAGCCAGAATGCAACTCAACGAACGTGTTGTATCGTTACACTCGTATACAATACTGCATTCCTCTGATCAGCCCGCACTGCCTCCATGTGGCCAAAGCATGAAGTGCAGGACCCACAAAGCAAGTACAGCAATGCTGGTGCGCATTAAGAAACGAGTTGAATTCGTTACATGGCCTTGTTCGTAGCTCATAATACTCATATCTCAAATCCTATTATCCCATCAAAATAAATGCAAATAGCTATATAGCCTCCAAAATGTATTTCAATGAGTATTTCAAAATAGCACGGACGTGAAGAAAATAGATAATCATATATTACATGATATATTATATATAAAATTGTTGCTACATTATATACAACAGAGGAAAAAACATTTCATGTCACAAGTTGGCTACAATAGCTCAACTTTTATGCCATTAAAAAGAGTTCGCATAGTTTTGCTAGTCTGTGAAAAATGGTAAATCAGCTAATAACTGAAAAAAATACAAAAACACATGAATTAGTGTTCCAGATTAGACAAGAAGTTCAAAACACCAGAGATTTGCCCTTTTCTGGTGGGGACAATGCACAACACATTTGCCACAAATCATTCTTGGATTCAACACTAGACCATGAATGAAGAATATCTTAATTGCTTCTCTGAAGGATGTGTCAATAAACATCTCATACACAGTTGACACCCTCAGTCTGTGTACATTGTTTCTTTTACGATTTTACTTATCTGAAAAAGTAACTAGCCCATTATGACAAAGGAGTAAGAGGCATGTGTTTTCAAATGTAGAGAGAAAAAGTCATCAAAACATTTTATGGAGTAATTCCTAATTGATTGCGGTCCCACCATGTTAATAGACAAAATCCACAAAGTAGCAACCAATAGTATTTATTCAGTGTATATTTTATCCATATTTTAAAGTTTCACTCATATAGTACTTCAACAAACAATTTATGCATGTTAGGTGCAGGCATTATTTTTGTGGCAATTCATACATTCAAGAGTCGGCTTGACACAATCAGGAGTTGAAGCCGATCGTCGATCAGCAAACTGAAAATAAAAATCCGATCAGAAGATGGACCAATTTGTCCTATCGATTTAAAACAATTCATTCGATAACTGTTCTGTCGACCCTCGCTATTCCCAGACAATTGGGACCGGCCCAGCCCACGAATAGAGATATATAAGATATATATAGTGAGATTTAAATAACTGACGCCCATTGAAATGTATTGAGAAAAGGTAATGACAAAGCTGAAAACGATGATAAACATACATTGAAAATGAAATATATACTATATATGTATTTTTTGACTGTATATGCTATGAAATTTTACCAGAGATGTGCAGTTCAACATCACCTGTGAGGCGCCCTTTGACCTGCTGAAACATGCACGCATTCCTTCAGGACTCAAACTCCAGCTGCGGCTCAATAAGGACGGCAGCGTCGTTCCTTCTCCGGCCGCTTGGATCCAGGCAGTGCACACCTAGAGCAATCAGGCACAACCACGCCTGCACAGACAAGAGAGCAGCAATAAATGGTCCTAGTTTAAAATAGTTTTTGCACCTTACATTTCTACTTAGAGTTGGGGATGAAGAATGAATCCCGGATTCTCACTCTTATTTCATTTTGCTGAGTGACATTGGCTTATCAAAAAAAAAAAAAAAAAAAAGACAAATGGCGAATATTACCTACCAAGTATCCCACAAATGCCAGATAGGCTACAGACAGGAAGGCGGTCAGCACGTAGAGCCACACATGGCTGAGCGTTGATACGTAAAGCACCACAAAGTACATGTTGATGGCACACACCACCAAGATGACCAGGCCGCCCCAGATCTTAACAAACCTGCCAAAACAACATGGACTCAGAGTTTGCTTCCAAGCAGACGCAATCTAATCAATGTTGATGGTGGTGGCGGCGGCGGCGGACTCACAATCCATTGGCAAAGTCCTTCATGAGGGACGGCAAACTGGTGAAAGTTAGGATGGGGATGAGGGCAAACGGAAGCTGTGCGACACAAAGAAACTTTATTCGGACAAGGAGAGGTTCATGCACGGTTATAAAAGTTTTTTTTTCTTTTTCCTGTTTGCAGGTCCTGTTTAATCTAATCTACAGTAAAACAATGAAAGATAATTGGGGTAGAACTAAATTACGAAGCAGAAGTCAGTTTAACAAAAACTGACTTGTACTGTTCACATTGCATTAAGAAAATAAATCAGATGAACGTTGCATTTGGGAAGAAAAATGAGCTGCAGTGTGAACATAGTCTTAGACTGACCTGAAAAAGTTATAGTGCATTTTAGGTTTATCCTGAAATTTCTCCCAAGAACCCAATATTGCCATTTTTTTAGGGAGGACTCTGTGTATAGGACCAAAACAAAACCTACTTTACTCCCATCACATGTTAGAAGAACAGAAGATCGGAAATGTGCTACTCAGCTGCACCACTGGGGTGAGTTGCGTTTTAGCGAAGAGCGACCTGCATGCTCTGCAGTACGTTGAGGAAGTCATTCATGCCAGTCAGATGTTGCACGTCCTGAAAGATGGCAACCAGCAGCGTGGGCATGATGGCCAGGGAGCGGGTCAGCGACACCCGAGCGAAGCGAGACCAGCGCAAGTTTAAGAAACCCTGCGGAATTAAAAGACGCTGTCATTCTCGACTGTGCAAACGAGAAAAATATTTGTCACAACGCTCGGCTTGTGCACTAACCTCCATGACAAACTGGCCCGAGTACGTTCCCGTCATGGTGGAGCTCTGACCGGCCGCCAGGATGCCCACAGCCCAGATGTAGAGGGCCGCTGGCCCAAAGAAACAACCCAGTACCACTCCCTGAACACAAACAGAGGCTTCAAGTTGCAACTCTGAGCTCAAGTTTAGTGTCAAACTAAATATAAAATGAAGAGAATTACACATTTAGGGCTGGCATCGTTAAATATTTTTAGAATCTATTGTCCTGAAATTTGCTTGAAAATGTATTACAGATATATACCCCTTTGTAGATGTCCACTTCTAGAGTGTGGTTGTTGAGTGGAAACAAGTGTGAGTGAGGACTCCCTGTTTGGTTGCAAACGTTATTCTGAAATAAAAATGGCAAACAACTGCAGGAAAGAATCCAGAGAAAAGCAGAGAAAGGCACTTCAAGTTCAAAGTGGAGAAACTCACCACTTGCACATTTGTGCGGTCGTAGAAGGCCTCTGCAAAGATGGCCACCACAAACACGTTAATGATGAAGGACACCAACAAGGCTATGCAGGACTCGATGAAGAAGTACTTGTTGGCTTCACTAATCTGAGTCTTGCTTGACCGATCCACCTCTCGAGACTGAAAAAGACATTTGTGACCACCCGCCGGTTAGTTGCTGCGCTTTCACAGGAAACAAGAGCATCCACGTCGACGTTCACCTTGACGAGAGCAGAGTGAAGGTAAATGTTGTGAGGCATGATGACAGCTCCCACGATGCCCACCGCCTGGCCGAGTTGGACGGCGCCGCAGTCTTTGCAATATGGCACGAACATCCCCAACAGCAGCTGGCTCTGGTCTGGACTCACGGTCACGTACTGGTGGAAAGGAGGAGAAGAGAGCCGTACGACTGCCTTGTCAATCGCTCAGTCACCAGCCCAAGGAAATTCAAATGTCAACAGCATAACTAGTCAACGTTCCCTTTATTTGGCACCATCATCGACATAGCAGTGCAATTGTTGTGGGGGAAAAAAAAATCTGAAGATTTTGATGTCATTTATGTACTTACTGTTGTTAAATAGAAAAGGAAGCAAAATGTACATAAACAAAGCTTTGTACCTCATATCCAAACGTGATGGCCATAATAGTGATCAGCAAACCGAAAAAGAGTTCCAACCTCCTCAGTCCTGCATGACGACCAGACAAATTTAGTTCCAAGCACATGTTGTCCGGCGTATTTTGACAACAAAATCACTTACCGTACTTGTCTAAAAAGAGGAAGCCAAACGTGTCGATGATTGTGATAAGGACGCCAGCCCACAATGGAATCCTGTCAGCAATCGTAGCAATGAGAGCGCTAGGCCACAATTTGAGAAAAAGTCCAATGTTTTTGCACGAGTTCACACCTGCCGGATGAGAGGAGATTAAAGGCGATGGCGCAGCCAATCACCTCCTGCATGTCGGAACCGATGATAGCCAACTCCACCATCAACCACAGGATGACGCGTGGCACCTGCACACATGCCGCCAATGCAAAAGTCTCCCCACTTAGCGAGTGCAGCAAATATACAGACATACTAATGCAGCTGAGATATTGTGTGGTCTCTCACGGTGTGGTAGTGGCGATGGCAGACTTGGGCCAGGTGCATCCCGGTGACAACGCCCAGCCGGGCTGCCAGCCTCTGCAGCAGCAGGCCGATGATGGTGGCCCCCAGCAACACCCACAGAAGCTGACAAACAGGTCCAAAACTATCATTGTTGACCCTCCAGAATTGGCTCGGTAAATTCAACTTCTGAAGCCATTTTCATTGAGGAACAATAACTGAACAACTCACCTGTATCTTTTGTTTTTTGGATGCAACAAGATAGAACTTTCAAAGTATAAATATTTACAACTAAAGCGAGTGTGGACAAGTGACACATTTCAACTGAGAAACAAGATTTGTATATTGGGAGGAGCTAACTTTAGCCAGGTTTTTGTTTTTTCCCAAACCATCAAATCCAATATGTTGTCTATGCAATCGACATCTGCAAAACATGCAAAAGCCATTTCCTCCTTGCTGGACTGAATGGTGAATGGGGACCATGACAATGTCCTGCCCCCTTTTTTTTTAGCCGCTAACCCGTTTTCGGGGTTTGACCCGCTGCATATAGCAGCTTGATCTGTTTTTACTACATTTAATCATTTTATTTTTACGTCTCACATAAAAGGCTTTTGAAATGACTGTTTGGATTAATTTGCGGTATTTTCTGATTCTGGTTAATTGAAACTATTCATATAGGTAATTCTAAATGTTGAGTCTTTCAAAAAGAAGATCTGTACCTTAAAACCAGCCTTTGCTCCAGACTGAAGGTCCGACTCAATGTTTCCCGGGTCCAGATAGGCAATGCTCATCAAGAAACCCGGCCCGGTGAAGGCCCACAACTTCCGCAGACTAAAGCCCCTCTGCTGTTTAGAGGAACATGTACAGAACCCCAGATATGACATGGGGACTTTTTTTTCATCATATTCAATGACATTCAAATTGTTAATTTGTATTTTGTGCTCACATCAAACATAATTTGTGGTCACAAATGAATAATCCTGTTTTTATAATCCAGACATGACAGTTGTGTTATTCATGCCAAAATGATATAGATTACCTCAGCGTCCTCTTGGGGTACAGGGACCCTCTCCTCCAAATAAGTACCAGAAGTGGCTCCATAGTCAGGACTGTGGAGGAAGGCACCCTGGTGTGTGTGTCCGGTCTGGATTACAAACTTGTTTCCACAGACGGCAGCCTCTGAATTGTCTGTCACACGCACAAATTAGTTTAGTCTGCCTTTTACCATAGGTGATCTCAATGCAACAATTCTTCTGCATCTTCTACATTTTTAAAGGCATAAACTTTATGTCATGTCTGTCTTGCCATTACATCATCCACTTTGACTGCTTTTACTGAAGTTAGAGAATTTTGCTATAGTAAGGGTATCAAAGTACCTTAAAGCGGTCAAGTAAGGAGGTCCAAATTTTGGTACGTTGACAACACTAAACAATTATCACCCATAATTCATGTGTTATATGATGATGTCGACAAAAATGCCACCTTGTGTGTTGACATCTTGTGGTTCATCATTGGAACCACTGGGCGGCAAGGAGGAGGCATGTGGATTCTCAGGTGGGGGGTCCCTTGCCCTGGCTGGAAGCAAAAAGGTAATCCTTATCAACGTTAACTTCAACACATATGCACACACACGGCTACACAAATGGCTACAATATACGCTGACATTTGTCAACGCATAGGTGATGCACCAAAAACAACATGCATTCATGCATTCTTCTCTAACAACCCAAATTCTGTCATGTGGCCATACTAAATGTAAACAAATGATTCCTGTGAATTTCCACGTATCTTCAGTGATTTGCTGAAAACTCACCTATTTGCAGTTACATTTTATAACAAGATGCAACAAGATGGCGTGGAAGTCTTGGCAAATATAAAAGTGGAAAACGGTGGCAAGAAGTGCCTGGAAGTGAACCATCTCAACAGTGTTCACCTGCATCTTTGCTCTTTGCTCCTCATGAATTCACTTATTGATTTGGGGACTTTGCTCTCTGAAATGCCCATGATGGTGCCAACAGCCCGGTTTTCATGACAAGGAGCTACATACAGTAAAATGTTGACGTGACACATTACTACTGTGAGACAACTATAGAAATCTTTAGTGTATAGCTGTGCTCGGTCCTTTCACGAGAGTGTCATATATTTCACAACAGATACTCATTAGTAATAGGTCTTGAATATACAGTTGCCCCCTCTAATGTTTGCTAATTTTACAAGTTGTAATTTGGTATTCTTTTATCACATGTACGTACGTTTCCAAACTTCATTGAACATCATTTTAAATTTGAAAAATGTCACAGCACAACCCCAATCTTAAATGTTACCAAAAAAAATGAAAATAATGATGATCTCATTTTAATTTATTCAGATATTTGGTTAATAGTTAATATGGACCTGTTTAGTGGAACTTTGTAATTCGTCTGTTGCATGAATGGCAAGAGGTGGACAGGCAAGTCTGTTATGGAAGTTTCCTTCTTTCACATACAAGTTAAATGATCAGGGTAATTATCAAGCTTCAACAGAATTTGCTGATGAGCTGATCACTGACATAGATAGATGGAAGAAATGGGAATATTTTCCATCCCTAATGATCTGGACCATGGACGGGAATAGCTGCTTAAATGCATCTACTGAAAATAATTGAATGAAAAATATGAAAACAGAATTTTACATTTTGTATTTTGTTTTGAAATAGTTGGCTAGTGTATTATAATTAAATTAAAAATAGAAAAAATCGTACATAATCTTTCATATGATTATGAAATAAAGTTTCATAAAATAAACAATTTCACGTTTCTTTCCAACAGATTGAAAGTTTAAAATCAAATGTGGCCCTTGAGCACAAATTATTCCCAACTTCTAGATTATAAATAGAACATAGGCTCGCTCCAGTAGTCAATCAAAAACAATTCCTCTCTGATCTAATTCGTGATCGAGGGAAATAGGGGGAAGGAGAAAAACGGCATGCGCATCTTTATGGAACAGCAAACTCACCTGATCGAAAAAGGCACATTCCGAATAAATGCCAGATTCTTTGTTGCTTCTGTTAGACGGTGAAATGTTTGACTTTCGTAGAGGTGGTTGAGTTTAGAAATCCCTAAACCTGATCCTAACCCCGAGTAAAACGTTTTCCCACTTTCTTGACGAACACTGAACTAAGGTTCAAGTCGTCAGCCAAAACGTTTTCCTCTCTTGTTAAATTTGTGACTGACAGATATAGCGGAAAGACGGAAAAAAGGAAAAGTACTAGACAGCAAACTCACCTGGTCGGAGGAAGGAGAACATTCCGAACAACTGCCGGATTGTTTGTTATTTCTGGTTAGGCGGGGACATTTTGAGTTTCGGAGGAGGAGGAAGTATAAGTTGAAAGTGAGTTGAGTTTGGACATCGGCCCTGAGTCAAGGTGCGCCCCCCCACACACACACCACGAGAATGAAGTCATGTGAAGGTGCTCATTCGAACAATTCCTTCGGCATTTCATCTTTTTTCTTTTACGTCTTTTTTTCCAGTACGTACTGATGAGTATTTTAAATTAACCTCAAATTATTTTCAACATAATTAATATTATAATCGTGCCATTAATCCACATTAAAACCTATCCCGTACATGTTATTTAGATGTGACACCACCCTATGACTGTCTAAGATTTTTAACTACTAGACAAAAATAAATATGTCTATCTTCTTCATAACAAGAAAACACAAAAAAGATCAAAGAAATCTTACAACAATTCAAATATTTCTTCCAACAAATTTGACATTTACATGACGCATTCAAATTAAAGAGCAAAGTAACCGATCCTCCTCTGCAGGAATCCATCAACCGCATTAAATTGAACCTATCTAATCATTTTGTTTGTTTCATTTCATCTTTTGTGTGTGTCTGTTTGTCATGAAGCTACTCCCTTTTGTTACCATTTCAGTGACAGCGTTCCTTGAAGGCAGTACTTGAATTCCAATCATGCACGTTGAAGCAGAGACAGAGTCGGAGTATTAAGAGATAATTTGATCTCTGGTTTTAATCCAATTGTGTACTTATCAAACGGGAACTCAGCACACAGCAACGGCAGCAACAATCTTCAGAGAGCTGTAAAATACTGCCTGGCTTTCTTCCCGTTTACAAAAAGTTGGTGCAATAAAATCTGATGGTTTGAAAGTGTTTATTTTGGCAAGCACCATTCGAAACAGAGCAAATTTGTGTTCATGTTATGTGATAAATAAAATGATATACCCATGCAGAATTCCCTGTGAAATGTACATTTCGTCTCTGTTTGGCGGAAACCTGTGAGTGTGGTAAAGTAATATCATACAACTTGAACAAAGCGGTGCCTGGGAACTCAAAACAAGCTGCCGTTCCTCTTAAGTTGTCATTTTGACAGTTTGGGTTTCCGCCCAACAGCGACAATATGTATTTATTGCAGAGAGATTATGTCTCATTGATTTCTCTATTATTATTAGTCATTCGTTCATCTTCCGAACCACTTATCCTCACAATGGTCGCGGGTGTGCTGGAGCCTATCCCAGCTGTCTTTGAGCGGTAGGCGAGGTACACCCTGAACTGGTCGCCAGCCAATCGCAGGACAAACCACCATTCACACTCACAATCACACCTATGGACATTATTGTTATCAGTTTCTTCCTGTTTGTTTTCTTTCTGTTCCGTCTATTGGCCAGCATTGGGAAGCTTGTTCAGATCAAGAATTGGACATACTGGAGGTGTCTGGAAAGGCTCGACATGTATGTATGAGTTACATGGTTTCTTGATCCGTACAAAATTGAAGTTAGAGTAGAAAACAAAAGCAGGAGAAGAGATGCAAATGTAATGCGAGGATCAACCGAAAGAGAAAAGTCTCTGTGCATCCTGATATTGAACTGGAAAAAACATCTCATCGTCTCCCATTAGGTTAAAAAGACTGTTTATGCCCCCCCACCCTTCCCATCCTTCCATGATGTCTCTTAAACATATTTTGTCTTTTTTTTTTCCACCACTTCCTCCATTATTGAAAAGGAGCATCTGGCTTCCTTTTAGTTGTAAGAAACAGGTGGAGAACTCCTGGTGAGTGTCTCGGTGTGACGTTGTTGCTCCGGGCGTCACTTTGCCTCCTTTGCGAGTCCATTTACTATTTCGGGTTTCATATTTGATACGGTGTCCTTCCGCTCATATGTAAGGGCTCAAAGAGGAGTTCTTCCGAGGTCCTTCCGGGCCTCATACGGTGGTGACCCTCATCACCACCTCCCGATTTGCGGCGGCCCCGATCCGCGGGTCGTTGGGCCGCAGCTGGCTGAGGATGTGCAAGATGGTGTAGCCGCAGTGGTGGTTCAGAATAGTTCTCAGCCTCCTGCCCTGGCGGCCCGCGCTGCCACCCGCCAGGCCGAGAGGAGTCCCGCGAGCGCCGCGGGCCCCCGCCTTGCCGCTCAGGCTCACCGGGTCGCCCAGGTCCTTGGCTTTCTCATAGTTCAAAACTTTCCACTGCTGGTTGACGGCCTGCCATCGCTTGAAAATGCGATAGACTGACGAGCCCTCGTGGATGATGAGGCCTGCGGGGGCAAGGAGGAACTCTTCAGAATGTTTGGTTGTCGCAAGCTTCTTTCTGACCGACGGCGTATTTAGCTAGTGATCCCGAAATAAGCATTGTCAACTTCTAGTATTTTACTTGAATACCGTGGTGCCTTGAGATACAAGTGACCCAACTTGGGAGTTTTTGAGATATGAGCCATTGAGTTTGGTGACTGTCTTGCTCCTCGTGTGTTTAACTATTTATTTTCTGGATCATACATCAGTACATCATAAATTAAATGATCGAACGGATGGATGCTTCCTGCGATGGACGCACATGTGACGCCACCTGCCCCGCAGGACCAGATCGCTCTGTGACATCATCAGCATTTGCTTCCTTTCAACGGCCTTGCGGTCTCCTACCTGCACACCATCTGCCTCTTTCATTTGGCTTCCGTGCAACGTTGTGTGACCTCAGCGAGGGCCACAATGTGCACTGAATACAAGTAACGAGCCATATTCGTATTCATATTTCTGACGGTGTTTTGTTACACAGCTTGTTGCATAATGCATCCACTGGTCTGTGTAATGAGAACCACAATGAGAGCTCTTGTAAACATTGCGCCCTTAAAAAGATGATAGTGCTCAGTTTTGACTCATAACAGATATGTTTTTTTGCATGTTTTTTTACACTGTTTGACAAAGTGATCCTATACTTTCAAATAATTTGGCTATGTTTGGGCCGGGCCGATACCAATCACCTCCAATAATTAAATTAAATAAACTGGATGGATTGCTTCATCTTCTGATAGGCTTGGTGATTGGTCATGTTTTTGTTTTATGGTCATGAAACAAATTCATCTTGCATCTCAAGGCATCTCAAGTACATCTCTGACAGTGTCCAAGTGTTATTTTGAAAAGACCTTTCGTATCGGACTTTATTAGTTTGTGTTTGCGCACTTTACCTATGCAGACGATGTCCATGAATCCGTACATGCCGTAGCAGATTTGGAAGAGCAGGTCCTGCCGTTGCCACTTTGCCGAGGGGCTGAGGGAGGACCAGATGAGCCAGGAGATGCTGGCGATGAGGAACAAGGAGCCCAGGATGATGGCGGCAATTTGCACCTTTTCGATCACCGTCAGAGAGATGGCCTGCCACTGCACCGCAGCACCAAGGAAACACAGTCATGCAAAAGCACTACGTGGATGCAATTGAGGATTGTGAACCTTTGCTATTTTGGTGGTACGACAAGAGGATTTAGTTTGAAGCATACGCGAACAGTAAGAGAGATATGAGCTTTTGCTAATGAGCTGTATTGTTGAGCAGAGCCAAATGATCTTTTAGTTTCAAGAATGTCATTTTTGTTTCAAGAAATGAGACAAAACAACAAAGAAAAACTATAACTAAATGCAAAGGAACAGGACGATTTTTTTTTTCCAGTGTACATTTTCACTGATATCAAACTTTTCCAGAAATTTTCTGTCAATTTTTATTCCATTGACATGGCCAAATGCTTTGTTTCCTGGCTTCCGACTTGCTCACATTTCCATGGCAACAGCCAGCTCAACCAATCAGAGAGGTGCACACATGCACTTCAGAGTGTGCAGGGAACCTTGCCCTCCTTCATACAAACAGGCTTTTTTTTCTCTCCTGACCGAAGGTTGCACTATATTTCATGGAAACGTGCAGAAAAAGAAGATGAAAAAGAGATGAATGGATGAATTGAAGGATGGATGGATGGATGGATGGATGGATGGATGGATGGATGGATGGATGGATGGAAGGATGGATGGATGGATGGATGGATGGATGGATGGATGGATGGATGGATGGATGGATGGATGGTAGGTAGGTAGGTAGGTAGGTAGGTAGGTAGGTAGGTAGGTAGGTAGGTAGGTAGGTAGGTAGGTAGGTAGGTAGGTAGGTAGGTAGGTAGGTAGTAGGTAGGTAGCTAGGTAGGTAGAGATTTTCTATGGGACACAAATGAGCTTGTTGCATTACAATTCCTGCCCCATTTACAAATTGCAACACAAAAGTGTGACATCACCAGCAAAAAAATAATCGCAGATTCTTTATTCACGACTCGAGATGGCAGTTTCGCCAATTTCCCAATAAACTAATGTGTGCTTGTCAGTTGAGATCAAAAGGTAGCCTGTGTGTGTTTGACCGGCTAAGTGAGTAATAATAGTGATAATTTCATGTCAGTAAATGTTAAAAATGTAGATATAGAACGTCATTCGTCATTAAAGTGAATTAACTTTAATGACACTCATCGCGCTGTCTTGTTCATAGCTGCCACATTTAGGGTAGGCCGTCTTGTCTCATGCAGATGAGGCCCTGCTCATCCCACCTCCTTTGTGGTGTGACTATTGTGCGGAGAAAGTGGAGCAGCGCAGACATTAAGGTTGCACAATGAATCGAATTTTCATTGTGACCACCATTTTGGTAATCATCATTAAGATAATCGTCGGTGAGCGGTCAAAGCTTTTTTTTTTGCCTTCAACTACCAGGACGCGATAGCATGCTTAAGGCTTGTTCCTAAATAACAAGAGAGCAAAATGGATTTAATGTCTGTTTTAAAATTTCACAATTGGTTGAAGACAGTTAACGTAGATATTGTGGTCATCGTTTTGTTCGGGCCATTTATTCAATGGGACAGATGAATACGTACATGGGAAAGTTCAGGACGATGTCATACCTGGAGAGGGTTTTTGGTGCTGATGGCCAGAACCTGGTACTTGAAGTAGCAGAGTTCACAGCTCCAGGAGCCCCTCTCGCTGATCCAGCGGATGAGGCAGGGCTGGTGGGTGCAGCGCACCGACCCGTCACACCGGCACGGGCTCAACAGCTCTCCCTGCAGGACAAGATTGGTATGACAGCGAGTCAGGAAAACAATAAAGTTGTCTCGCTTGAAAACAATAGGCGCTGGGTTACTCTTGGCTAGCAGAAAGTTAATTACATGAACCGAAATGTCAACTTTGTGTGTGTGTGTGCGTGTGTATATATGGAGAGAGAGAGAGAGAGAGAGAGAGAGAGAGAGAGAGAGAGAGAGAGAGAGAGAGAGAGAGAGAGAGAGAGAGAGAGAGAGAGAGAGAGAGAGAGAGAATGACTATATTAAGATAATTGGTTCCAAAAACCACGTGCGATAGGTGAAATCTGTTTAGTACGGTCACCAACAAGAAGTACTGGGCAGGCTAACGAGTTAGCGGAAAGATGCTAATTCGCGATCATGTTAACACGCGAAAACGGACTTCTAAAGGAATGTAAATGAACATTTGGAGCAATACAACATTGTCCTAAAGGTTAGACACATGTTTCCTCAATTTAGAAGTTTTATTTTGACTTTTAAATGTTTTTTTTAATTTGGGAAAAAAATCTGCGATGTAGTGAAGCCGCGATAAACGAAACGCGAAGTAGCGAGGGATCACTGTATTACGTTATTGCACATCTTGGCGATCCGGAAATCGCATGTGGCGTTATTGCGATGACGATATTTTTGTGATATATTGTGCAGCCCTTCTTTATCGCGCTTAAAGAGGTCAGTCACATCAGGCATGACTGACTGACAACTTAATCGCTCGTTTTGGATACACATGAAAGACTGAGTGAGCATATCCACCTGCGTGCTCCTGTTCTGTGGCGCTAAAAAGGAAGGATGAGGAAATACATGCTCATCCAATGATTAGCTACCGGCCTGCTTACGTGAAGTAGCACTCCACTGTTGCTCAATAACGTCGGCGCTCTCTGTGCTGATCGAGTATCACGTTTCTCCTAAGATGGAATCTTTCCTCGGCACTCGCCGCGACTCTTAACACAAAGCGCTCGAGTGTCTCGGAGACCGGAGGGATTGTTTTGATCATGCTCGCTTGCTTGCTTGGATTTGTTCATTCAAAACAGTAGTGGGAACGTAACCAAGGACAAATACTTTGTTAATGTTATTAGATTGATTTTGTCATGTATCTTTTTTTAAGTGCCTCATGAGTTTTTACTTCCCAATTGGAAAACAGATATCTCTACTCTTGTTTTGTTTTTGTCAAGCGTGTCTATTTCATGTCGCATTCTAAATGAATTTGTTCTTTTCATTTCGGCTGACAATCTGTTCCAAAATTATTTGTTTTCGCTTTTAACAGATATCACAGCATTTTTTTTGTCATCTTCACCAAATCTACTCTTGACATAAATATAAAGATGTATACTGAAATATATGACTAATTTCATGCTGCCCAGTTGACATTAAATTTGTGGTTAAAAATGATATTATAATAAAAATAAAGAGGGAGGTTTGCAAACGTACTATAATCTGTTTGCCATCTTGTGAGTTTGGCACTAGCACAATGAATGAATGCTCAGCAACATTTATATTTCATAATTGTCATGATCATTATGATCATACGATATGATGAAAAATAACATCAAATAAAATTTCTGCTTTCTTTTTTTTTTTAAAAAGGAATTAATTATCGCAGTCACCACACTTTCCTATTGACCGTTGGCCTTCGCAACGTGTATTGGCATATTTTCATCATAACCAACTTTTGAGCCTTTGCTAATGTGATGTAACCATAACAACAGACTTGACTCATCCTTCCATCATTTTGATGAGCACATAATCGACGCGTCGATTTTCTTACAGTACAACGTTAAGGAAGTAAGTGAGTACCACCCATATTCTGACAAGATACTTTTGCGGACAAGTCAAAAAAATATATATAGATACACAATAGACATTCTACAGTCAATGTGAACTCTTTGTCAGGTCCGTGATCCTAGCACTACTACTGCCACAAAATTCTACAATTTGCCATCAATATTCATTTAAAAGGAGGAAAAGATCTTTGGGTGGATGGTTGGATAGAATTGAAAGACAACTAAATTTCTTTGCTATACACATGTTCACATTTGAGTCAACATGAGGAAAATCTGTAAATCTAAAGGTTAAATGTGTGCTCACACTCAGATAAAAATAAGTCATCATTTTAATGCATGATCACTTGGGCATATACTGTGGCAAACGAGAGTGAAAGGTGCATTGGGAGATGACTGCTCCCTTGGCGGATGAATACGCAAGAAGTCACAAGACAAATTCTGGACAGAAAAGTGGCACTCTACTGACACACATCAACTCATCGTGACGCTGTAATGCTACTTGGGCAATGCCATTATTTAGGTTAGCAAGACCTTGGTGAATGTAGCAAGAGTGTGTCATAAAGCCGGTCAGTCTCTGGGAAAACGAGGCAGGGAGTCGACTGATGCTATTGTTACCCCTCCCTGCCTGCCACCCACCTTCAGCCTCAGCGTCAATGTTTGCAAAGCAAATGATGGTTGGAAAACAAGCAGATGGAACATCTTTTATCGTATAACTCATTTCCTTGGCCTTAAAGAGTGAATGGTAGCTTAACTAAACCGGCTGCTGGCCTACCTGACATTTGGATGGCAGTCATGATTAAAATCGTGACCGGACCATTCTGCGAGTGATAGATTACACCCTGATGAGCCTGTCAGGACTGATATGCGCTGCCTGTCAACCGGCCCAAGCTAAAATAAATCCCTCGCTTTTCATCTTGTCTGTTAGCTCAATCAACTGTGCTGCCAAATTTCATTGTTTGGTCTAATGTAGCGTTGGTTTAAAGTCCATTCTGGTAGAGAGTATGCAACGCACTATAGCTGATTTAATTTATTGAGCGATAACGGCCATTTTTTTTTTTTTTGCCCTAGCAACTAATCAATTGGCTGAAAATTTGTTGGCCGAAAAAAAAGAGTTTTTGGGGTTTACTATAGTACTACTTTTTACTGACCACACCTACACCCGATTATCTCCAGACTTGATCAATAAACTTTCTGATGAAAAACAAAGCAGGACTAGCCACTAGTTTATAGTTGGTAATTTTGAACCAAGTCACGACAGTGGTACCGGGAGAGCCAACATTTCTTGAGGTGTAAAAGATTCTGATCTAATTATTGAGACCATGCAGATTTTTTCAAACGGAGGCTGACATACATTTGTCAGAAGGGCAGCAGACTGACACGTGCAGCCCACATGTGAAGGCCAGTAATTGGCCCGCTGACGGCCCCCATGCAAGACCTCTTCAATTATGAAATAAAAAGAAAATGGCAAACGTGCACCCTGCATGCACCAGGAAGACTCTTAGCACACGTGAATAAGCTAATATCAACATGACCACGACTATAAACTGTTGTATAGGATGCTAACTCTCAAGCGGTGGGTCGCGGATCCAAAATGTCTCTTGTTTAGTCATCAAATGCCTTTTTTCCAGAACTCTGTATTTTCAAATGCTATTTTGTAAGAATGCATTTTCTTTACGCCGATTAACTTGAGGGGGCAACTGAGCGACAATTATAAAGGGCGTACAGGTCCCAGGGTGCCCATCAGCTGAGAACGGGTGGCACAGTGAACTGAGCTCGCTCTTTGTCTAGAAGTCAAAGCGGGCAGCTCGGGGCTGAGTCACGTTCCCGTAGAGACCAGACGTTGAGGCGCACGAGAGCGAGCGTATCCCTAAGTGTCGTCCGCTTTACTACGCTTCACAAGAGAAATGCCCACAATGAGGCAGATGTCATCAATTAGCACATGGGCTGTAATAACGCGTGTGTACATGGGAGAAGTGACTAAATGGAAATATCCATCTGCGCTCCTGCACCATTATCAAGTCGTCGCTTTATCATCTTGGCCTTCAGGTGGATCTGCTGCCGCTGAGAAAATCAGGTGACATACACAAAACCACAGATGTGCGGGATGACGTACGCTTTTGTTTTGGCTCAGAAATGTGAAGAAAAAAAAGTGCCAAAGCATTCCTACGGCGAGAGAAGTGAGAGGTGTGACTGACAGGCGGTGATGGTCCGTTTATTATGACTCATTCCCACTGCGTTTGTTTGTCATCGTGCAGATCTAATTGGCTAACTTTCTTTGTTGCTATGCTGGCAGGGTGGCGAATGTTCCTGCCACTCTTCCAACCCGGATGAGTTTAAAAACAACAACATCGGCATACGCACTTGAGATGGGCGTTATGAACAAAAAGGACCGGTGAAAATCCAGCGTGCCACGAGATTTAAATTTGCATGGAGGACCGGTAACAAGCTGTCACAACAACGCCAAAAGGTTTGGATGGAAGAAAAACCAATTTCGTCAACCCTCAGTCTGTGCTTTTTTTTTTTTTTAACTTTTTCGTCGCTCGTCTGCATAATGGGTGTCCGTCAAGGACAGACAGAACGACGGATGGGCAAATCTGTCCAAAGTGCCTACCTGTGGTTATGGAGAAAATGTTACCCCACATTTGAGATATCTTAAAGCCCCTCGCCCACAAAGCAAGCTCAGAATCATGTTTGAATGTCCTAAGTTTGACTTAATTCCGCATTGAACAAAATGAAGCAATTCCTCCTGGATCAGATCGAGCTGGATCCTCCTCTGCACTCTCCTCTTTACCCCCCTCCACAGAATTCAATGGGGTTGATATCTATGGACTGAAATGGCCATGGGGGGGAACTTAATTCTGTGTCTGGTGAAATTTTAAGTATATAATTCTGCAATATGAATCAAATTTATTTTAAATTTTTTAACATTTCTTAACTAGGGGCACTGTATGTGCGTCATCTTTTTAAATCTGAAACCTTTTGAAATATTTATTAACAGGGGCGCAGCTACAGGATCCCCGGGGGGCAAGGCCACCGCTTGTCACTTTAGGGCCACCAGACTGGCCTAGGGGGAAATTTTGATAGCAATGATTTTCTTTCCATATTCACATGGATGAAGTATTCTTAGACCCCTAGATACTCTGCCCAAAATCTATCTTATAATTGCACATTGAAAGACTAAAACTAAGAATCAGTTTTAAAGAGACAGTCCAACGAGCTGAACATTTGCACTTTTATAAAATAGGTCCATATGTAAAAATTGTGTCAACACTAAAATTTATTTAAGGGCTTTTGGGGAATGGGCAGGTCTACGTCACAGGAGGCAGGCAAGCATCGTAATGTGTATTTTTTCCTGGCTTGGTGTGTCATATTCACTTGTCACCTAGCGTCTGAAATGGTGATTCACTGCCATCAAACTCATGTGCTCATTCCTACGCTTGAATCTGCTCATTTCTTGCTCTTTTAAGTGTCAGCCATGGAAAGGATAATCGTTTTGCGATGTTTTCAGATGTTGACGTGGGCCCAAGTAGAGATGTCTACATTTAGAGGCTGGTTGATCCCTGTTATTTTGATATTAGAAGCGACGTCCGTCCAATGATTTGCAATTCACTTCTTACACGCAACATCAATCAAACTCATTAATTTCACACCGTAGTAAGCACATAACATAGCTAAGGAGTAATTGTTTATCCATCCAGTCATGGTTTCGTGAAATGAAATGCACCCATAGGTCAGGGGTCACCAAGTCTGGTCCTCAAGGGTTCCAATCCGGCCTTATTTAGATGAATCCCCAATGTAACACACCTGATACTGAGACTTTTGTGTCATTGTGCTTTTAAGATATGATTTGAATGGATGAGCCATTGATAGTATGCAAAGTGGTGTGATTGGCAGTTAGCTATAGCAAATCACTAGCCTATATAAGATTGAAGATAGTACACAAAAACAAAGACACTGCAGAGAAAATGGTATCATCTAGTAAATTAAGCTAGTACACAAAAACAAAGACACTGCAGAGAAAATGGTATCATCTAGTAAATTAAGCTCAGCAAAATATTGCTGTTTGCTGTGATGGGCACTGGATTTGTGTGAATTTCATTTCCTGAAATCCAGACTGTGGTATGACAAACAATGACAGACGCATGCACGGCCACCCCTCAAGCAGGTGTTGTTTACCCCACAGAAAAATCTCTAGCTACGCTGCTGCTGATTCTTGTGTAATTGCATTCTTTTGTGTTAATTGTTATTGTAAAATATTAGAGCATATGTAAAATCACGCAATAACTTTCCACGTTAATTCGCGAAACTTATCACGTTAAAATGTCCAACTTAGCACATGAACGTCATATGACCACCCCCTCCAAAATAAACTGTGGCGGCTTCCGCATCTGATCGGCTTGGAGGAGAAAAGCCCGATAAACTGTTGTTGTTGTTGCAGCTGCTGACGCGTGATGTAAGAAGCAAGGCGGTTGGATGAAGGAAGTTGCAACAAAGCGAATGAAGGCAGTACCTGCTCAAGGCCTTGGAAGCAGATCCTGCACTGAGGGCTCCGCAGGCTGCTGGCGGTGCTGGCGAGCGAGACAGCGTCCAGGCCCACTTGCAGCTTGGGCTCCTTGTCGTCGTAGGCCTGCAGGCTTCGGGGCCGCGGCTCGCTGCTGCCGTAGTAGTCCTCGTCGTCGTTGCGCGAGCGGCAGTCAACGAAGGGCGGCCAGCCGCAGCCGCCCATCCCCAAGCCTCGCATCGCGGCGGCCGAGCGCTCGGAGGAGGAGCCACCGCCGGACGGGCTCGATTCGGATCGCATCAACACCAGCACTTTCAGTTCGTTTAGAAACATGCGGATCCGATACTTGAACATGTTGGGCCGCTACATACACACGCGCACACGCACGCCGATACACCAAAAGTGCGCCTGGATGGATGCGTGTTTACGCTCCTCGCTTGGACAATTCACGCGCTCACTGTCGGCCAAAAAAACGAGCCATGTGTGCCAAAAGCCAGCGTCCATTCCTCACAAAACACGTCCCATATCATTTGTCTTGTGTCGGGCAAACAAACAAGACAGCCGGCGTTCATGTGCAGCGAGCAGCTTGCAGCAGCAGCAGCAGCAGCGACGAACGCGAGACGAGAGAACGACGAGCCATCATGTTTGCTCGCCGAAGCAGAAGACAGAGCGACGCCGACGCTGGCGACTCGACGCGGGCTGTGCGGCACCACGACCACGACACGCCATCCACGCGCTCACATCTGGGAGCCTGGGCTACAATCATCATCCGACAAAAGAGCCAAGCGGGCCGAAGAGAGACTTGCGAGCTGCATGGCGCCTTCAAGACAACAAAAGAGTCACAGCGTCCGCCTTCACTTTCTTCCTCAGTCCATCTCCTCCCAAAAAGACAATCATTTGCATTTTCCGGCAAAAACAACCGAGTGCTGCCCGTCTGCCACCCTCGCCGCCATCAAAGGTGGAGGAAGGCGGAAGGGAAAAAGAAACAAACAAAAAACACAAGGCACCCTGCGGTTTTATTTGGGCTTCTAGTCCGAGAACCCAGAAGACCAAAGAGGCGTCCGTCCCACAGCAACAATGACACGCCAGCAGCAGTAGCTTCGATTAGTGGAGCGCGTCGATGCTCCTGATCAGGATGCTGCTCGCTCGTTTCCCCTCCTCCAAATGGTCGCCCTCCCATGAAGCTACTTCCGGAAAAAGTGTGCTGACATCCTGTCCACACACAAAGACTTTTATTTATTTTTATTTATTTCAGTTTCTATCGAGAGGGTGGGTGAAGCCGTGCGAGAGGCGGTCGGCGTATTGACTAGGCGCTGTCCGGGGTGCTGATGCCCCCCACCTCCGACCGCCCCCTCTTCGCTGACGTGCATGCGCTTGATGCCAAAGCGGGGTCTGCCCTCCCTCCTTGCTCTTTCCTGTGGGTCACAGCCAGCTAGTTTCGGGCGCCCTCAAATTGAACAATACAGAACAAACGGCTTGCTTTGCAAGGTAAAACCGATCAATGGCCATTTCAATCAATCTGAGCAACAGAAAGTTCAGTTCATTAGCCAGTACCGCAATGATCATGTGAACTCTATGTCTGAATTTACAACGCATATATTTTGCAACCTGTCCAAATCTAAATTGCGTTTATGTTCCACCTCAACTCCGAGGAATTGACCTGACCAAATGTCCTCATTTCAACTGACACTTGACACGTTCACAGAATCACTGCTCTACAGATCGGTGGCTGTGACTTGAGAGATCATTAGGTGTGCTGTGCTAAATTATCCAATTAAAAATATACATTGCAAGCCTTAATTTCACAAGAAGTTGGTTCTCTCATAGACCCCCCCCCCAAAAAAAAAATCATGCATTCAATGCATTCTCTATCTGGGCTCCAGTACTCTAGAATGCCGTACTGACAGAAATCCGAGTCATTCGATTATGACCTTCACATCGATAGAAGTAATCAAGCTACATAATTTTCTTTCATGAGCAATAATTTCTATTTCGACCACACGATTAGTATTCTGCCTCCCAGTGGGCGGGAGTTTGAATCTCGCATCTTGTTCGGAGTTGGCAGTTTGGGTCGATTGAAAAGAGTTTAAATTGCTGACATGTTGGCAATCTTCTCCACTTTAGTTTGAAGGCGGCAGGAGTAAGAGGAGTGAAAGCGTCTTGGTCTCATTTGTCAAGATGGCGAGACAAGTTAATTAGAAAAACATCAGAGGCGCGAGTGCAAAGGTCATTCTCATCTGCTATTTACAAAGAAGACACCGCCGTCGGCGCCTCTTCAACACTCACGCATGCTGCTCCATGGCAACGTTTGGCACAAAATGCCCTGACACGTTAATCGCCATGGATTTTTCGCACTCTGTTGCAAATATGGATGTAGCCTTTCAATGCGACATGTATTCTTCCCATGTAACAGAGTTAGCAAATTAGCATGGGCAGCCACAATGAGGACAAATAGAAACATGTGGGATTAAATCATACAACTTCAACTGTTCCAAATTATGAAGGCTCATGCTACATTTAGTTCCCCCAAAAGACATTTGAAATAATGCAGATTTGATTAACAAAAATGATGATGACAGCAGTACTTATTTAATTACTGGTTCAAAATTATTATGCAGAAATATTAAATAAACAAGGAAAAGTGTTGGGTGGGTTCGCTTGCATGCAGCTTCTCCTTCTTCTAGGGAGCTATAGTTCCCGAGACCGTTCATTATATCTGATTGAATTGTCTGATTTTGAAGCAGATTGGGTTGTTACAAAAATCAGACATGCAGCTTTGATATAAGCCACATGAGTCATTTTATAATCGTGGCTTTACCAAAGACACCATCACAGCGTGTGACTCTACGAATTGATGTCTATGCCGGTGGCTGCCTGACTCAATCATGAGTGTTTTGTTTCCTATTTCAATTCTAAACGTTTGCGCGGATTGACAACTTGTTGCATTTTTGCCGTTTGAAATGCTAGCCTAGAGAAAAAAGCCCGGGGATCAACATTCATTTGTTGGCTTACATCAAATCACCGAAGACTTGCAGGGTGCCATGAAAAAATTCAAAACAACATCAGGTTTGATGACTTCATGTACCGTAACGTGCGTGCAGAAGAATGTGTAGCTAGATAAACGTTGGCTCTTCAGTATAGTGCTTGATTTATTTCATGACACTCTTGTAAAAGAGGTGACATGATGTACTTCATTACCGCCGTAAGCCACATTTCCCCGACGACCAGCACCGCTCCTCCCCCCACACACACTTACGTCGGCCTTCTCTCCGACAAGCAAGTAAGCAGCATTCCTGCCCTGTTTCATTATTGATAGGCCTTATTGACCTGTTTGTCTTTCCTCACTGAAGAGAATGATTTGCCTTCTAGTTTGTCTTCACTGAGCTGTGAAAACAATCTGGATTCTCATCCAGAGGAGGAAATAAAAGCACACCAGTTGTGCTGCTGTGTATGTTGCAGGCTGGCTGGAATAGGGAGGATAATTCATGTAGACCAGGGGTGTCGAAAGATAACTGACAATGTTGACGTAAATGTTTTTTTGCCGTGGTTACGGCCGACAGTGACCATCCAGTGTGCATTTAAGAGATTATTGATCGAGAACCTCCTTTCATCCTTTCAATGTCTGCTCAAACACTGTGCTTGTACAGGGAGCTTTTAGCAATCACTGCGACTGAATAGCGTTCACTTCATCTGACAGCCCCACTTTTGCATTTGATCATGACTAGTTTTGAAAAATTGCGGCAGTTTTCCACAGGGAACAAAGTGACGCAGAGGGCCAGATCTGGACGACACCCTTGCAGATGCATCGTTGTCGTGTTTGGAGAGCATCTTCTAAAGCTTTCGGAAGACAGATGGCCATCTCTCTCTCTCTCTCTCTCTCTGTCTCTGCAATCCTCCACAGCTAAAGCCAGCTAAAGCGCCCGTTAGGCATATGGGCCCGCATCGCAAGGCGGAGCCTGGCATAGGATCCACATGAGATTCACGCCGGAAATGCGCTCAATAGCTTCCAGGGACGTTCTTACGTGTCAGGAAAATGAACCTAGTGGTCAGGGGCATTGGTCCAGTATATACACATATACACACACAGCGTATTTTGGGCACCATAAGGCAGACTAATAGGCTTTAATTTTTTTTGAACCAGGGGTACTTTGTTAAAAAATATGTGGGTCACGACTGAACCATTTTTAAGAAACTGCACAATAACCTAAGATAGAAATGTTTTCCTAGTTTGGTAAGTTTCATGAGTTTTTGCCTATGCTTAGACCCCATGAAAAATTTCCTTTGCAAATGGTGCATCGCCATGGCAACAGTGTGCAACAAAATAAAAAGCTTTCAATGACTTCCTCTTAAACATGTTCAGATGAAACATCTGTAACTATACATTCACATAGCTCACTCACTTCATGCACATTTTAGGGTGTAGCTACCAAACACTTTTGTACATCTGAGGGTGTTACATATGCCTCTCAATTTTTGTAGGTCAAACCTACTGGGACATGGATTAAACCTCTGGAGAGGTCACTATAGATCCATCTTTTTTTACACTCGTGCATGAAATCTTTTTTATTTGAGTTATGGGCTACGTTTGGTGAGTTTTTGTTAAGGTTTAGTTCTTCATAAATGTGATTCTTTATTGAGAATATCAGTATTCACAAAAACGGGGACCTCACAGTGATCGATAAAAACGTTTTGCAGATGTCAACATTGTGGGATTAATAAAGGTTATCTGACCTTACTGCAAATATTGGAATTTAGGTTGTAACCCAGGTCTCTGCTTCTCACTACAGCTTTTCCATAATATTGTTTCCATTGTAATTTGAAAAATTCTCCATTGCCATTAAAACACATATAAAGGAACAAAGACTCAAAAGTATGGTCTAATTTGAGATTTTATTACTTGTAAAATTAGGTCCCCAAATGAAGGGAAAAATACAATTCAACCACAAGTGCACACAAATTAAGGGTGTGGTGTAAATATTGAGCAGAATATCTGGCAACGCATCTGTACACAGCAGGGGAAACCTCGTCAGCAGCAGCAACAGTAGCAGCAAAACATGCACTGGCTGTCACTGACGAGTTCAAGTAAGACATGGATCTAAAGTTGGCGCTCATCTATAAGTTAAAAGCTCGTCAACGAACGCCATTGCTGTAAATAAGCACACCATCAAAGATCATTTAAAATAGACAAACATTATTCCACACATTTGTACAAAGCATTCATTTAATAACACTGATAAATGTAAAGGACTCCTGGCAATTATTAACAAAGGAACTGACTCAAGAGGACTGCAACTGAGGCCATTTCACACTTCACAAGAAAAAAAAAAAGAAATCCTCGACCAAGTGATGGAGCACAATTTTCTGTTGCCCTATATATACTGTTTGCACTACACAGTCTACATTGCAGGGCTGACTGATATGGATTATTTCTGAGCCCGATGCAGATCCCAATATTTGGCAGAAAAAAGGGCCAAAAATAAAGTCTTACTGCCAGATTAATAAAAGAAAATGTATATAATGAATCATGAAATAAATATTTGGTCCCATAACTCCCATAACACTGACAAGGAGACAATTATGTTTAATTTTTGTTTTCAACGGAGAATGGGTGGGGGGAGTGTCTGATGCAACTCCACACTAACTTCAAACAACTTAACTGACACACAACTACCAGTGATATGCAAACGCTGATACCTAACCAACACGTTCTCCGGGTGGTTAGATTTGGGCTGAAATGGGCTGGAACCTACTGACAAGCTATACGAAGCAAAATCATAGTGCAACACAAGGGATGAGAAGCTAAAGGAGAAACTACACATAGCATCACTATTATGTACAACATCAAGTCTGCAGTCCGTTGGCAATCCAACTTGGGACAGCTGGCTCAGTTACAGTTCATAAATATTTCAATGTGATTGACTACCTTACCCTTTGTCGAAACTACAGTTTAATAGCAACATGACAAGATTAAAAAAAAAAAATTCTATCTCTCTTTGGATTGGCCACTTGAACTTTGTTCCTGAATTGCTTTGTAGTGCATTATTAAGTAATGAGTAACTAATTTCCAACTCTAACTGTATTTGCAATATTTCTTCATTCCTTACTCCCTAACCACTGGAAGCAGCAATAGGACAAGATTAAGCAAAAATGTCAGTTAGTCAAAGAGCCAGTTCGATTTGAATATAATGCAACAAAAATTTTAAAATTCAAATGATGGGTTCAGTAGAAATTGAGTTTGTGTTGGAGAAAATTAGCTGTTTGAAAATCTGGTCAAAGGGCTTCTAAAAGAGCAAAATTTGATTATTTTTCAACATTCCTTCTCATCTGGCTACTCAGGAAATCACTTCTTCGATTGGCTGACAAGTTTCAGTTCAAAATATTTACCAGTAAATTGGTACTTGTCTACAAGCCCACATGTCAAAATTCACATGATGTTTCAAACAGTGTCACTTGCTACAAATGTTACATGTGACTTTAGTAACTATTTAGGGTTGCAACTGATGATTATTAATAATGAATTTGGAATTAAATAATGAATGAGTTAAAAAAAAAAAATCAACCCCCCCTTCCCCTCAATTAAAACAGGACATTTGGAATTCCATAACATCCCCCAAAAAATAGGCAAAATGATCATTGCTATCAAAGCTGATATTTGCACATATCTTTCTTTGCTTAAACAGAAAATGCCTGCTTTCACAAAGCAAGCCTGAAATGTTAAGAGCCAAAAATTGAAAATAGTTGGCCAACTTTAACAATTAATCCTCATCAAAACAGTTGACGATTATTTTGATAACCGATTAATTGTTGCACCTCTGATGCAAATTGAGATTATTAGTGAGAAGAGCAGTGCGGACACTTGAGAAGTACATGGACATGGGGGACTTTAGAGGCGTTAAAAGTGCCCATTCCATGTTTTTTTTGAGAAGATTCCACAAAGATGGTGGCCACTTGGCCACGTTGCTAATTGAAACCTTTTTGTGACACAATTTACACAAAAGCTACTTTTGCTCCACACATCCAGTCCTTTCCCTATAATAGTCTCATCAGCACGTGTGCTGTACATGAAAAACACATCCAGGGCTAATTTGTGAGACGCCTCTCACTTGTTGGGTTGGGTGGCGGCTTGTCTGTGTGGCGTGCGATTGGTGAGTCGAGTCCGTCGGGACCTCAAATCAAGGCTGCATCGCGATACGGGCGAGTGGGGCTCACCGGTATTACGAATCATCCTGTCATGCGCGAGTCCTCGATCGGTTAAGCATGAGCTCAGATAGGTTCTCGGTTCCAGGTGAAGAAAGCGTGTTCTCATGTCGGTTGGGCGCCGGGAATGTCTGTTCCGCGTCGAGCGTTGTGTACCGGTGAGTCAGAAAGGGCGCGGAGCCGTACTGTTTACACTCGTGGGGCAGACTATAGGAAAGCACTTGGGTTCGCTCGCGGGTCCTTCTGGTTCCTGTAGCGCACTGCCAGCCAAACTCCCAAAATCTGGAGGAGGATATTCATGAAAGTCAGCGGAGATCAACGTTGTGCAGCCAAAGATGAACTCTTCTGGAGACAAATCCTTAAAGGGACACTGGTACACGTATAGGGCTAGCTAGGGAAAAAGTGTCCAATGCTGAAAAATGAGCCTCTATATTGGTTTAATTCACTTTTACGGTGAAACAGGCACGTCCAATTTGCTAAACACAGAAGCGAAGTCACAAGTTGCTGATCTCCACAGACAATGCTCATTCAAAAAAAAAAAAAAAAAAAAAAAAAAAAAAAAAAAAAAAGGGGCGGGGAAAAAAAAGAATTCCATACTGGAGGTATTGTTGCAGTACAGCTTAAGCGCAATTCCCAAATTCTGGACCCCAAAGTCCATGCAAAATCAAGATTTAGCTGTAGTTGTCGGGGGAAGCAACACTACTAATTCATAATTTCGACCCTCGTGACGATAAGCTGTTCGGAGAACGAACGGATGAATGAATTTCAGTTGAAAAGATGGAAGTCAAGCCCGCTGCCACAATGTTTGTTCGTAGTATGAAATACAGTAACATGCCATCAAGGCAATGGCCATTTCAAAATAAAAGTCTAACCACATTGATGTATGTCCATGTCTTGTTGGTTAGGCTTTTAATTTGAAGTTGCCCTTCGAGTTGGCATGCATCGAACCTTATCTAATACAAATGGAAAAGTAATCAAAATTACACACAGGGGCTTCCAAATAAAATTTTCAAGATTAAATTTTTTTTTTTGGGCGTGCTCTGGTTGACGCTCATGCGCACACGGTCAATCTCTCACCTCGGTGAAGCTGAAGAAGAGCCCGACGCCTCCGAGGATCTTGAGAGCCTCGCTAGCATGGTGCAGCATCATATCCCCGCAGGTGTAGCATAAAGTCGTATTCTTGCATAACTGCAGTCCAAGACACAAAAATAGCAGATAAGGCCTTTTGGTCTGCGGCGCTGCGAATCCGCAAGCTGTCAGCTGAGCTCAAATGTGGCCTACTTACTCGGCTCAAGCTATTGGGACAAACTGTGTAGCTAAAAGCGAGGGAAGCTGTGGATAGTCTCGAGTTGCTCACATCGCTATTTATCAACCAATGTTACCATGCTCAAGCTGTGCATGCAATTTCTCCAAAGTAAAAGGTGACATTTCATTTGCAGACTTACGGCAGGACAGTTCTGCCAATCCTTCTCAAACTGTTCTCGTTTGCTGGTGACATTGAGAAGCCCACAGCAGTTGAGCTGACTCTCCAAGTCGGTCTTGGTGTTATTTTCCAACATTCCCCATGCTGAGTTCAGAAGTCCTTCCTGGAAGAGCACATCAGGGATTCTCAGCCTCATACGTACACTGAATGAGCAACAATTTGAATACGGTTGGCCATTGTTCAAATTTAGACGATTCTGGTTCTTCAATTTGGTTCTGCTTTTTTACGACTCTCCATTCAGATTTTAGGCAAAAGAAGTAGGGACCTAACCAGTTGTTTTGTTTAAAATTTCATTACAAGTTAGTACAGGCGATATTCTTAACAAGAATATTATTTAACCTATGATTTAGACATTTTCACAAGGGAGCTTTCTTTATATTAGAGAACCTAAAAATACAATAATACAGCAGGTACTTTAAATAAACTTATATTCCAATGATGAGCATTCCCCAACTATCTGTCTTTTTTGCCACCTGTCCCATCTACTTTCAAGCGTGTTGCAGCCATAAAATTCTAAATGAATAATTTCCTTAAAACAATTAAGTTGACTGTCCCAACATCATCGGAATTGGGTTTGTAAGTAATTAATTGTAATTATTATGTAATTAAGTCAATGGTTATAGTGCATTTTGGGTTGAGCCTGGAAAACGAGCGAACTCACCTGCTGGCTGCGGTTCATTGCCAGGCAGGAGCAGGACACTCCGAATTGGAAGAGGAAGACGATGAAGAGAATGACCATGTACTGGGAAGCCAGACGTTAAAGAAAGCGTGCGAGGCTGCTTTGAATTTGCTGCGACCGACTGACGCGGGCGGGTAAAGGATACGAAGAAAAGCATGACTTGGTGGTGGTGCATGGCTCCGATGAGGCCCACGATGGCGATGAGCAGAAGAAAGACGCCCACGGCGATCACACCGCCGATGATATGGATGCTGGAGACCAGGCCGAAACCCTTCCCCCACGCCGCCACGCCAATCAGCAGCAGGCCGACCAACTGGGCATCACATAAGGAGCATCTTACAAACAGCTCGACTGGGCCGCTCATCCATTCGATCAATTCATTTAAGTTGATTAGCCAATATTCCATTGTAGGGTGTAGAAACTAAAATAAGTTAGCGTACCACACGAGACATCACATTACATCAAAAACACACAGTCATCTGGGCGTGATACTAGCTTTCAGACATGACAGTGTCAGAAATGACAACAGTAATTAGCCACAACATACAAAATAAATTTGATGCATTCTGTTCCTTACTTCAAAAGACTTGCTATCGAAACAACGGCAGTATAAAAAGGATGTGACAACGTAGGAGAAAAAAGCGAGATGCGCTGAGCCTCATATCGCTGGCTTCGACTACCTCGATCAGCACTCGATTCATAAGCGGTACCGGCAGGGCCTCGGGATTGCTCAACAAAGGCAGCGAAGCAAAGTGACACTTTTTTCGCCAGAAGATTCCGTCCAATGATACACAGATAACACTGTGTGCTGAAAATTACATTCATTGTAGATGTTTAGGGACAACGTTGCCAACATCAAGAAACTTTATGGCACTGTGTTGTCACCTTCATGAAAAATTTATTAGAGATTCAGTTTACCACCTGTCCCGCTGAAGCATCACTAATGGTGAATACATATTTTTTTAGCTATTTCAGGTTCAGCAAAATGTCTTCAGGCGGTCAACAGTACTTTTTCTGAACCGCCACTATTGAATAAGCAAAAATATAAATACATTGTACTTGTGCATTGTTGGAATGTCAGTGTCACGGAGTAAACAATTGCGCAATCAAATCTGAATTGAAAACATTGTAGTTCCTGCAAGTATTTGTCAGTTATACCGTGACAATGTGGCAGAAAATGTTACTCTGGAGCCCTGATTGGTGCTCTCTGTATGGTGAGCCAAAGACCATTTCCACCTCAGTGGTCACAAAGACGTAGTCTATCAAATCCAGGGGCCACATGAAATGATGTGGTGGGCCACATCTGTCCCCTGGGCCCTGAGTAATAAAGTCCAGTTTAGGCAGTTTAAACGTATTAAGCATAGCACGCGAAGCAGTAATGGGGAAAATGTTGATCATGTATGGGGTGTGTCTGTTGTTCTGCCAAAGGGACAAAAAGACAGAGCCTGCGGGGTGAATTGGGTTTTCAATTTGTCTCGATGATATTCAACTGGCCTAAAGCACACCTCGGAATAGAAGCTAGCAGGCTAACTGCTACACGACTAACTACATTCGGGATTTGCTATAAATATATCTACTTGGAGATTATAACTACCAAAGATACGCACGTACCCGCGTAGACCTGAAACCCGGAGGCGTGTTGAAACAAAAGGAAAAGTCAAAAATATTTCTTCTGCGTTGCGGCTAAACTGCTAGCAGGGTTAGGCTGGGCTATGCTAGATGCTAAGGCAACGCTATGCTAGACGCCAAGGTAGCTAGCAATGAGAAAGTTAGCGCCGTGATTGATTTGCAACACTCACCATATAGACAACGTTCAAGGAGCAGAGGGCATTTTTGGAACACGTGAAGCCACCGCAGACCATCGCGACTCTCTCGGCTCGGCCGGGCGACCGACTGTAGGCCAAATAGAAGAAGCAATCGTTGGCGTCTGGCAAACGATGGCTGTTTTGTTTACGGCTGCTCTTCAGACGCCAGCGAAGAGGGCGTACAGAACATGACGTAGGCATCACGCGTGACGTCAACATGTGACCATTGAAAACGTCCTCGTCCTGTTCAGGAACGTTAGTGTTTTTTCCACCCGTTTTTTTTTTCAAGATGATCTAATCAGAAACATCGACTTGGGCGATTTTAAAGGCCCAAATCATAGATTTCTCAATTGACACCCATTCAAAGTTGGTAACCACCGAAATACTGTACCCATAGTGCACCGCGTGACCTGCATACCCGCAGCCCTGCAGGTGTTTTTTTGTCAGTGTACTTGTTTGACTGATATTTTATTGATCACCTGATATTTTATGTTAGTGAATCTGATCAGTATTTCATCTACACCAGCTGACTATAGGCAAACTGCAGAAAACACATGTATATTACTCATAAGTACAAATAGTTGAATATTAATATTAACGTTAAACATCTTGTTGCTGATGTAAAGTCATGCCACGAAGAACATGTATTGTGCATTACAGTTTTTCATAGTGGTGCCTGAAGCACGCTGAAGAATGGTTGTTAATGTAAGGGTCTTATTTTACTAATTGTTGACACCTCCTCAGAAATGTTGGATATAGTGGTATACATCACCGAACAGAATCACTTGGATTGGTCGACTGACAACACAAACAAATAAAACAAATGCCAATACCTTAGTTTTGTTTATCAACCATGAAGAGGTTGTTTTAATCATGAGCAAAAGCAGGTCCTCTGAGTGATAATGACACTCTCACAGTTGACTTCCCATCTCTGCTGATGGTTGAGTTAAGACTGTACTTTCAGGGATCATTTCTATAGTCCTTGACTTGAAATGTGTTTCTATAGTTACCGGTTTTGCCAGCTACGATGATGAATAAGGATATTCCTTCTTGAGCATGAAGCTGGCTGAAGATATCGGCTGTGTCCAATATTTTCTGCCATTGATGATTGTTCACTGCTTGCTATCAGAGCATTGAAGGAAGGAATATGTTCTGAGTAGATCATGTTTATTGGTTAAACCAAGAAATTGTGTTGCTTCTCCTTAATGGCGTTTTCTCAATTCTGTTCTAAGGATGGACTCTTACTGTAGTGAGACCCAATATTTACGAAACGTATGTCAAGCCAAGCACTACTGAAATGATCCTTGGATTTATTGTCTTATCTAAACAATTCACCCTGTACAGTTGACTAGAGATCCAATTAAAGGCTCACATCCAGACACAACTGTGTCACAAATCACATCAGAAATCGGCTGCAACAGGTTTGAATCTTTTTAATACAATAATTTTGTTGAGTGCAGTTCCACACTTGTGAATCAAAAGACTTGCCATCGAAACGACAGCCGCCAAAACAATGTCGTGATGACCTGGATGTCCTAAAATGTCATACAAATCACTAAATGGAATCACTTGGTTTGGTGAGCAAAAGCCGGTCCTCTGAGTGACAATGGTACTCTCGCAGATGACTTCCCATCTCTGCTGATGGTTGAGTCAAGACTATACTTTCAGGGATCATTTCTGTAGTCATTGACTTGAGAAATGTGTTTTCTAAGGTGAATGGTCCTGCCAACTACAATGATGAATAAGGATATTCCTTCTTGAGCATTAAGCTGGCAGAAAATATTGGCTATGTCCAAAATTTTCTACCATTGATGTTTGTTCATTGCTTGTTAGCAAAGCATTGATGGAAGGGGTATGTTCTGAGTAGTTAGTTATTGGTTAAAGCACAATTTATGTCTCCCTGTTATTTGAGTGTCAAAGTAGGATTTCAAGATTTGTTTTCTTGCCAGTTTGGCTTTGCAGTTCCAGTTAAGGTTTCAAACCGTCGTTTAAAGCCAGCATAAGAGTTTTAAACCAGGGTCAAGTTTTCAAGGCAAGTGAAGTCCGATTTCAAGACAGATTTAGTGTTACGAAATAAAGATTTAAAATAATAAATCAGTGCAAATCGGCTGAGGTTAAGAAGGGTCAACGCTTACTCGCATCAGGCACATATAGACACTAGGTGGTGCTCAAGCACCTCCCCTTTTCCTCTGCATGAAAAAAAAAAAGCCCTTACAATTTAATTTTTATATTTCACAAAAACCTGTCCATAGAACAGGGCTGTTTAAATTCTATGTAGCTTCCCCTCACAGTAGGTGACTTCCTCTCGCCTCTACTCCATACACTCAGTAAGCAGTAAACAAGTGCAGGTAGGACAAATATTTGATGGCAAAGGAAGTGGAGTTGTAATCTGTGAGTCATCCTCTCAAGTGCAGTACCCTTAAAGAGCCGACAAATTCAACTTGAGAAGGGGAAGTGAGTTCAGTGTATCTCAAACCTACAGGAAGGTTTGACGGATGCTGACTTGAAAGGTCTTCAACGAGAACTCGACCCTCTTTTATTTCTGACGCCTCTTTGACTCAAGCTGATGCAGTGGAAATCGGTTCGATGGGCCCGAGTAATTCAGAGCATCGTTCCTTGTGTTTGCGGCACGTGTAATCATGAGTGGCAACAACAAATTGCTAAATTCGGCCGTGATCAAGGCAGAGGTCAAAAGGTTCGAATCGCTCTACAGTGGCATCAACAGACTTCACAAGCAACTGGAAAGGGTTGAGGACTTGCAGCTGCGCTCAGGCCTGAAAGTTTATCTCCGCAGTATAGAAGGTAAGCCACTCTTTTGCAGCCTTGGTATAAATAATTTTCTGGCCCACATGAATCAGTCACCAAGGAGTCGTTTTGTTTTGTTTCATCATTAAAAAATACCAAGTAAACAACACCTTGATAAACATTATTGGGAAATGATTTTGCAATCGACTTAAATCTAGATTTTTGTTTGTATAAATTGTATATTTGTATAAATAATTGATAGAATAATCAATTCTAAAAATATTTGATAGTTGCAGCCCTAAATAAAAAAAAAAAAAAATTCATGCAATGTATGGTCGGTGCTTCCCAGAACTTGAGTGGGTAATGCGAATACGACGCATTTGGCTTTGTGAGTTTGATTTGAAAATTTATGAGGTGTTGTAATGGATATCGTCTGCTGCATTTCCTGTTAGCCGTTATGTCTTCCACCCAAAGTTTCATTTTTATTCCCCGATGTGAGTAGTAGCGCTATGTTTGAATGCACTGAAGGCTGCAGCAGAAGAGTGATGAGCGGTCTACTTCCTGTCTGCCTGTGAGCAACCGCTCTCAAAGCCACTTCCTTTCACACAAATGGGCCTTTTCTTGCGACGTTGATGAGTTCTACCTCGTTTCCGCGCAACCTTCACTTCTCATCGCTTCTTGTTAAAATGACAAAAGCTCCCGCAGGCAATTTTTGGCTTGTATTGCCACTTTTCTGGTGTCAAGTGGTAGAAGTGATGTCAATGTCAGAAAATGTAAAATAAAAAAATTAAACAGGAGATAAATCAGGTCATCTTCACTGAGGTCAAACAAATGAGCTTTTTTTTTTTTTTTTAATTTAATCTACCGTATAACATTTCTTATATTTGCTCCAAGGCCAATAAGCTGCCTTGGGGGTGTTTTGCTGAGCTTTGAGGTCTTTTTCGGTTCTGGCTCATGTTGAAACAATTTCCCTCCGTTTTCGTGTTTGACAACATTCAAGCGAATTTTTGTATAATTAGGCTGGAGCGTTGAGTCTGGATTGAGGATCAAAGCGAGCGCGGCCTTGATGTCGGAGTTCAGAGTTGACTGATGCTAAAAGGAGAGATGTCTCTCCGACAAAGCTGCTCCATGGAGTGAAATGAAGACGTTGAGATGTGTTTGTGAGCACTTAGCGTGTGCGAGAGAGGGCAAATGAAGGAGAAACGGTTGCTCACCCGGCGTGACTGCTGCCTTTGGCCATTGTTTGCTGCACAACAGTCGTGCTCTGGATTGTGACTCTATTTGAGGGTTCTGAATTTCATATTGGATGCTTATAAAACAATTTAGCGTGCTGTGTCCGCCATTGCTGTCTGTCCCCTTGAGCCAAAGGCAGTTGTTGGCTCTTTTGTATTCCGTGTGAGTGGTTATTGGGCGGACTGCGGGAGAGAAGGAGGGAGGAGCATGCAGGCAGAGCAGGTGGACAGTCTGATTGTGATTCTGCCATGTTGCTCGTATCCTCGGATGTCATATAAGAGCATTTTTGTGGGAGCAATTAACATGAAATTTTGTGCAGCAAGGTTTAAAGAGCTGGATGCATTCTTATTGTATCAGCAGCTGCTTATGCTTGCTCATTTTCAAACACGGCAACTAATAAACATAAATCTTCCTGTTGTTTTTGTCTTCTCTTTATGTTGTGTATGTGATCAGAATTTATTTGTTAATCCTAACTTGATCATAATGATTGATTTTACTGCACGGCAACAATATGACATCACAATCAAGTCTGTTTGCATCAGAGGTTTGTGATTGATGGGTTAGATATTGCTTATGAATTGACGCCAGGAATGATACTGAAAAATGACAAGCGCTGCTACTTTTGAGTGATCGGCTCCACGATGTAATGGATCCTTTATAATCCCATGCCACACCCCGCCACCAAAAACAATGTTCTATTTTTGGCATGATCAAGGTAACACTGACAGAGGCGCAACTATGAATGTTATCTAATGGTGATTAGATCCTTAAAGGTCTAAGGATTCTTGTTTGGTCAGAAATGAGGATGAGAAACTGCATGTTATTCCACATCTAAGTAAGTGTGTGATGACAGATAGTATTCTGTGGCCCAGCTATTGATGTCCAATATGTTCCCATCCTCCTGCTGAGACCAGAGCTTTCCCACTTCTGCTAATGAACACATGCCGTAGCAGGCAATACGCTACAGATCAATACACTCACAGAAAAGCTCACCCACAGACACGCACACACGTAGAGAAGCATTGTGAAGCGGCGTTACAGAATGTACCGACAGAGGAAGGAAGGACACGGAGGAGATGATTGTGCCACCATCGCCAGGAAGATTGTAACACCTTAGCAACAAACAAGCCAAGCCTCCCACTGAGGAGGAGCCACATGCACGAACGCATACACACACACACACATGCACACACACACGCACGCACACATACGCACGACGACAGACAGCTGAGGACAGATGGATGGTCCTGATAAAATTATTCCTCGGGAAAAAAAATCTTGAGTGCCCTCTTTCCCTCCTCCATCCTTTATTTGCATTCTTGGTTACCAGCCCCTCCTTTTTCCCACTGATATTTTCCACTGTCTCCAATTTCTCCGCTCATTTAGCACCCCCACCCCACCCCCCCATAGACACCCCACCCCTGCCTCGGCGGCAAGCTGGGAGAAAGATGAAGGGGAGGAGGGGATAGGAGGGATGTGCAGTAAAGAGCAGAAAGCAAGCACAGTCTGCAAGAGAAATCGGCAAAGGAGCAGGATTGTGTGGATTGCAACAAGGAGGGGCATGCAGCTCTTTGCTCTCAGCGTGCCTCAGACTCGTCGGACCTGTGCTACGGCATCTCTGCTGTTCTAAGCTGTGACTCGCCTTGTCTCCTACGTCTTGTCATGCTCAACGCTTCATGCGCTCAAAGGACTCAGGCGACCGGGGAGACTACGAGAGGGGCGTGATGGCCAGACGCGCTCTGACTCCTTGGTTTACCTCCGTCTGGAATTCTTCTGGCATCTTCTCTCCATCCACCTCAGCCGTAGTCCATGTCCTTCCTGTCTGCCTGCCACACGTGAGGCTTGAGGAATGGCAATGAGAGCTCATGATCCAGATCCCTGGCTGCACTCTACCGTGCTTCTTTGAGGTGACCCTACTGAATATTTAAAGACTTCACCTTGTCACTTTACGGTTGCCATTGATCCCGTGTTGGATGACGTACGAGACGCAGAGCAGTTGTCGTCGTGAACGGAATCTTTATTTGCGCAAGAAAAGCCGTGGAGATGAGTAACACATCAGATGGAAGGTGCTAAAAATAAGGTCAATCGAAGTCCGACACGAATGAGGTATTGCGCACGTTAATGAAGATTTATCAGCTTCAGTAGCCACACACAGGCAGCGGTGTGTTTTCCAGGACTAAAAGAGTTTTAGTGACTTGTGTGCCAAAGCGATGGAATGTGTAGATTCTCTGAGTTAAATTAAAACCCCAAACAAAGGATAAGAGAGATTTGGGGAATGGATGAAGCCAACAGTCCCTCTGCTGGCGTAAGGAGAAACTTGATCTCCTGTGCAAGTTTTTTGTCTCAGCTGCACCGTCGGATTCTTCCGCACATCGACACGCCGGCAAACTGTCATTAGTTGACTTCCTAGCGTCTGCTTTGATTCATTTCCTGTGTGTCAACTGAAGCTGGACCCCATGAGCGACAGCGGCGCCCTGCAGCAACGCACCACCTACCTCATCTCCCTCACCTTGGTCAAGGTAGAGGCAGTGGAGGAGAATGGAGGGGAGGTCCAGAGCAGCGCCTCGGAGAGGGATGCCACAGCGAGATCGGGGACCCAGTCAGCGGAGAGCCAGGGAGGAGAAAGAAAGGTGGAGACTGAAGCACAGAGTGAAGCTGGAGAAACTCCGGCCGAAACCTTGGGTGCTGAAGCTCCTGTTTTTGTCAAAGGGGTTAAATCACATGAAGTCAAAGAAGAAGGGAGGAAAGCTCTGAGCAAGTTAAAAGATGACTCATCCTGCGCTGTTGATGCCCCCAGAACTATCTGTGAGAAACCACTGTGCAAACTTTCTATCCCCTTACAACCTGAGAGAGCCATGACTCCCAAGTCGACGGACACAGACGCAACTCAAGAAGAGAAGACATATTGCGCTCCTGAAACAAAGCAACCTTGGCCTCCTTTTCTGCCCAATACACCTCCGACAGAGACCCTTGAACCTGTTCGAACCCCAACCAGAACCAGCCTGCCCATCCGTCCTGTAGGCCAGAGGCCCGTGAGTCTGCTCAAGTCTCACAGCAGCGTGGCCACCCGTGGCCGGGAGTCCAGGGAGGGTCGCGATCGCAGCCCGACCTCGGCACAGAGTCTGGATCGCAAGGACTGCCGAATGCCCACACGCTCCCCCGGCCCCTGCAGGGCCTCGTGGGCTGAGGCCAGCCGGACCGAAGTATGGCGGGACATGCGGGATGAGGTCCAAGCTGGGATACAGCTGGAGATTGGAGGTGGGGTGGCCGCAATGCTCAGAGACATGCCTCGCAAGGATAGACTTAAGTCAGGTTCAACCTCCCTACCTGCACCTGCTACCCAGGCAAGCAAAGCTCCACGTAAAGGCAAAAGTCGCACGCTGGACAACAGCGACCTGAACAGTCTTTCTGAAGACCTGGCGCTGAGCAGGGAGGCCCAGCAGGGCCAGCGGGGCGCCTCAAAGGATAGGAAGATGCTCAAATTCATCAGTGGCATTTTCACAAAGAGCAATTCCGCTTTGGCCGGGTCATCCACAACGACTGCTCCTGTCTTCATTCAGAGGGACTCCAGCGAGGAGGAAGGTAGGTGTCCACAAATGCACACTCCCACCTTTCATGATAAAGGAACTGGACACTGACGTACCTGTTTATCTGGGTGCGGTTGGTGTGTCTGTAGTACTCTCTGCGTGTGTTTCGAACCAAAATGGGTGTCCTGAAATGAGCTTTTGTAAATGTGCAAATTCAGACTGATGACAGATGAACTTCTTTCATCTGAGAGCGCACGATCCAATCGTCTTGGACAGTCTTAATCTTATTCCCCTTTGAGCGTGGGCTGATTTCACGCCGCTGGAGGGATAATCTGCTTGCACACATAAAACCAGCGTTCCCAGCATAGCTCTAAATCATATAATGATTCCAAGGCGTGGTGGGGGCGGGGTCGCTGGTGGTCCAGATGGGTCTCTCTCCTTGGGGTGATTTTTAGCTCATAAAGATATAACGGTCGCATCGGCAAAAAGCACGAGGCAAAATACCCTTGACCACGTCAAGAGGGCTATTAACAGCCAAGAGGGTTTCTTCTGAAGTCTGCCCACTTCATGTGCTGGAAATGTATTTCCCTCCCTCTGTCACATGTTCACTTTCATTCAGTATCATTTTATATATCAATAGTATTTGAACATTGAGATATCGTTCACAGTTGTGGTTGTATAAGTGAGTGAGTGTGTCTGTTCATTCATTCATTGTGCATTCACACGGTTACACAGGCACATTGTGGATTCACTCAAGTCGTTAGACTACACACACACACACATGAGGACACACACGAGTACACACACGCAGTTTCACCCAGCTAGGGCAGGAGGAAGTGTTGCCATGGCAACCGGCAGGATGGCTGCTGCTGCTACAGAGGCAGAGTCTGATGAAACAGAAGGGTGGAGGAGGAGGGCGATTTGTTGGTGTGTGTGAGCGACACAGGTTTGTCACAAAATCCCTCTCCAAAACAATGAAATGGAAAGATTGGTAGCGTTAAACGTCGACTGGCAAGCTACATGTGGCTGCTAAGTGGATCCCACACGGCTGGTTTGGGCCACAGAGCGTGGGTAATTGGCTTTCTGTGGAAATCTGGGCAGCGGAGCAGTTGAAGAATCACAATGTCTGATCACTTTTGGCTCAGGATGAAGGACAAAGATGAAGCCAAATTCTATGAATATCTTTTTGCTCCATGCAAGTAGTAAAAGGGTGATACCTGGAGCTAGGGCTGAACGATTTTAAGAAAACATTGTATAGCAATTTTTCTGACAGATTTCGATTCAATACGCAATTTTCTTGAATCAAGCCTCAGTGCGATTCATAATGTGCAGTAACGTGAAAGAATTCATATAAGCAAACAGTCTTATTTGGACAGATACACTCTTAACAAACCTCAGACAGAAGGATCATCTTAGTGGACAATCTTGATAGTCGGGCATTTGACAGCCTCACTCTGCTTGTCTTTGTGTGTTTTCTCGTGGGACCACATCAACAATTTCATGTAGTGCGCCACATTGACCTTTGAGTGACTATACTATGAGACAATGTGAGAATAAATCTGACCAAAAATTCAGATTCTTTCTCAAATCAGGTTTTTTACGGCTGACTGTCCACTCACTTTATAGCCAGGGACTGGCTCTTTTCAATTTCTTCAATGTGCGCCATTTTTTTCACTGCTCCAAACTTCAATTGGGGCAATTTGGTCTTGCATCGCATAGAAAGGCGTCACGGATAGTCCAAACGCATTTGTGTGTTTGGAGGTGTTCAGACTGAGACGCAAATTCCAAATTTGATATGAAATATCCAAATTTGATAAGAAACTACCTTATGAATGTGGTTCCATGCAAAAATTGGATTTTATGTGCTTTGTAACGCTGCAGACTACAAAATAGCCATCCAGTTTCAATGTAGATGTGCTAAATATTTTTGACTGGAAGTCTGAACGGACACTTCTCACGTTTAGTGCCAGCGGTTGAGACAATGTCTGTGTGTTGAGTCATTTTGAGGCAACAATTAATATATGCTGCATCTTGTACACTGACACTACTGACCCTTATCTGACCACAAATAACCAACTTTGGTTATTGTTGAGAGTTTTGGTCTCCTGGCACTTGTAGTGCTGTAGAGTTCCTCCTCAGGCTTTGTCAGTCCTTTCTCGCACGAAGGGGAATAAAGTGGCTAACGAGCAATGTGGCAGCAGAGCTCTGGATCCCCCGTTGTGATAGAAAGGTTACATTCATTAATGCAGTTGGCCGGGCCACACGTGTGCTTATGACACCCAGACAGGGAGCTCTGATTTATTGCTCACCGCGGGCTGTCCTGATGGCTGCCCTTTAATGATCATGATGAGACTGATGAGGCCTTCGTCATGTCGCTGTTTTTGTCTCTCTGTCTGCAGTAAACATCGCCAACAGCCAGGAATGGAGCCTGGGCAGACCCATCCCAGAGCTGAGATTGGTGAGGCTTTTGCTGCAACGAGGCTGTATGCCGTTATAATAAGAATAAAAATGAAAATAAATAACCATACACACACGCACGCACACACACACACACACGCACACAAAGTATATCTTTTAATCAGCGTAAGCCATCCCTGAACTAGATGATGAACAACAAGAACAGCGTCAATGTCAATAGTGTGAAGAAACTGGCTAATGAAAGCATACTGGCTGAGATGACAGTTGGAGTTCAAGCGAGCAACAGATTGGGCGACAAAAAGGAAAAAAGAAAAGAAGGAAAACATTTGCAAACATGATAAAAACATCAAATGTACTCTAGCATTATTCTCTACTAGACTAAAAAAGTGTATTTGAGGTAACGGATTTGAACAGAGTGAAGTGAAAGCAGTGGCTCATTTTTAATTTTCCGCTCATTTCTCTCAGGGCATTCTGGGAAGTTTGAAAAGTGGCAAGTCGGCCCTGGTGACCAAATACATCACTGGCAGTTATGTTGCGCTTGAGAAACCAGACGGTAAGCGGAACCTGACTTTTAATAGAAACGTTTGAAGAACCCAAAACAAAGCAACCATTTTAACAGTTACACTGAAGAATTTAAATGACAATATGCTTTTCATAACCATCACTGATAAAAAAATAATCAAGTTGTGAAAATATGTTAATACATATTTCTTGAATTCTTGTGCAAAATCTTTGTGTAAGGTTTTCTTGTGACCAAAAGTGCAATATGCTTGTTTTTTTTAATCTTGTGTAGTCTGTAACAAGCCTCTCCAACACATTGCATAAGACAGGATGTGTCATGCTCTGAATATGCGATGGTGCTTGATGACTTGTCTCTGTCAGGTGGCAGGTATAAAAAGGAGGTGCTTGTGGATGGACAGAGTTATTTATTACTGATCCGAGAGGAAGCCGGGCCACCCGACGCGCAGGTTTGTGGACCGATACGCGGTGGTATGCGTGGTCCGTGATGGGCGCAATCTTCCTCATCTCATTCTCTGCCTCCTTCAGTTCAGCGACTGGGTAGACGCAGTGATTCTGGTGTTCAGTCTGGAAAACGAAGGCAGCTTCCAGGAGCTGTACCAGCTCTACAGCCAGCTTGGCTCGCTGCGCGCGGACGTCCCCGTCATCGTTGTTGGCACTCAAGGTGAGAGCAGCGGTCCCATGACTCGTACTGGCAGAACAGGTTGAGAACGGCGGGGTGGACGTTAATATTCATGAGGCGAGTGCTTCCCGATTGTCAAGTGAGGGATCCGTTCGTTAATCGGGACGCATTTCCCTGGTGAGGGCAACCCCTGCTGATCCACTTGCTTTATTTATGATGTTAGTTGAGCCGTAAAAGTGGTTCTCTCCTTTGTCAGTCCGTTTGACTACATCAGGGAGGACATTACCCAACCAGACAAGAGTCTTCTCACTCTGATGTGTTACAGTAAATAATTTTCTGGGGGAAATGCCAATATCTTTGTGTTTAGATAAAATCAGCAGCAGCAACCCACGTGTGATCGAGGACCAAAGAGCCCGCCAGTTGTGTATCGACGTGCGTCACTCGCTCTTCTACGAGACCTGCGCCACCTACGGTTTCAATGTCGATCGAGTATTCTTGGAGGGTGAGCATACGATGAGAAGCGATTGAGTCATCACCAACAAAAGATTCACCTGCTTCTCTTCTCCAGCTGCCCAGAAAATTGTCGCCCAGAAGAAGCAGGCGGCGCTGCAGGCCTGCAAGTCTCTCCCCAACTCTCCCAGTCACTCCGGAAGCTCCACACCTGGCTCGGCCTCCTTCCCTGGACAGGTTGGAAACCCCCATAGCGCTGTGTACTGCCCACTCATTTTTGTGGTTACCCAAATGGCTTAAACCCAGAAGTGGTCAATCTTTGACAACTAGTTTGTCAGTATCACAGAGTGGTGATCTATTTTTAGAACTGGCCTACTGGCGGTTCATGTGGTCCTTAGGGATGACCAGTTACTATTGAAGGGTTGGTCTCTCTCACATCACCTTCCTGTTGTCTAAGACTTTGCTTCTTTGACGCAGGAGTTGTTTTACATTTCACACTCAGTGTCTTCATTCTCATCATGTCATCACCCGCCGCACCCTGTGACCTTTCCTCTCAGGTCACTAATGGCGTTAGTGGCGGCTACGCTTGCTCCCTCCCCTCCACCCCCATGCTCGGTCACAGAGAGCTGAGGGTGGCGCACGGGGAGGGAGGCGGCAGCTCTCGTTCCCTGAAGAGCATCCCTCGAAGACCCTCGCTCTTCAAGGTCAGTTGTGTTAGCGCCCGCTGCCATCTCACAACTTTGTCGTCATTTCACGCCACCACTTGTTCCACTTGTTGTCCAGTTGGCATGTTTTGAGTACGTCACGCATACTCCCCCTATTGTTGGGTTTTTCTTGCAGAACCGGGACTCTGAAAGGAGAGTTGCTGATGCCAAAGGAGACACGAGCAGCACTCGGCCCATCCCCATCAAACAGGTTGGAGCCAACCACAATAAAATTCACAATAGAAAAAACGGAAGAAAATGTTTGCTTTCATATTCCACATTTCTCAATTTAGGACTTTAAATTGTTATTCAGTGTGATTTGGAAAGTTTGTCTATGCATGTGTGTGATTGGCTGGTGACCAATCCAGGATGCACCTCACCTCTTGTACCCCTGCAAAATGGATGGATGAAAAGTGAAAAATGCCAGATTTTTTTTCTTTTCAATTTGCATTTAAAATGACAAAAGCAGATGAAATCACGATGTCACGTTGACTTTTCTATTAATAACGTCCTTTGTGCTGTTGCTGCGGGACAGCTTTCACTGAAGAGATTGCCTACTTTAGCTTGTTGTGTTTCCACAGAGCATCCTGTGGAAAAGAAGTGGCAGCTCTCTGAACAAGGAGTGGAAGAAGAAATACGTCACTCTATCCAAAAACGGAACGCTGTGCTACCACTCCAGCTCCAGCGTAAGAAGACACCATCGATAACAGAGCATCGACATTTCTCTCATGTTTAACTTCACCTTTAATACGTTTTCCATACACGGCTTTGCAGTTAGATTACAGTTTTGAAGCTTCATTCTTGAAACACAGCACAAGCCCACAACAAAGAACAAATGAAGCGGATGAGTAAGATGTTGTGGATTTCAGGACTACATGCAGAATGTGCACGGGAAGGAAATCGATCTGCTGCGCGTGACCGTGAAGGTCCCGGGAAAACGTCCTCCGAGAGCCGTGGCGCCCGTGCCCTCGCCTGTCCCTCCTGCCTCATCTGGCGTCAACGGGCTCAGTAAAGAGCTGGCAGCTACCGAGAGCACCAGTACAGGTACCAAACAGCCAAAAGCATCCCAGAACCTGTAAATCCTAATTTGAGAAGCCCTGTTGTAGATGTATGTCTAAATAGAATTTCTTTCTGTCTGTCAGTCCCTCAGTTGTGTCCTTCCACCCTTTCCGTGCTCGATGACCGCTCTGCCGGAGGAGAGCGAGGCCTTCAGCGCTGCGTCTCGTCTTTGTCCACCAAAGCACAAAGCGTCGGTACGAACTCATTTTAAAGCCACTCTGAGGCTGCAGGACTCACAAAACCCACTTAAGTAGAAGTACAAATACAATGAATCTTTTTGTGATTCGAGATGACTCACTGGAAAACTTGTTCCACAGTTAATATGACCTAGAATTGAAAAGAAATGCATTCACTCTATTTATTTATGAAATTTGGCGAGGTAGCCAAGAGAGGATAGGCAGCGAGCTTGGGAAGTTGAATAAAGCCGATATTGACAACGTAAACAGTACATACAGTAATCTATTTTCAAAGGTTAAGAGTACAAGAAAAATGTCTTCAGAGTAGTACTGCAAATTGATCTGTGATTTGATTGCCTTTGCCCAAACTGTTAGATGCCCTTGAGGGGGCATCCGGACCATTTTCTGGAAAAGATGCTGGCCAATCCTCTCCCATGAGTGACCGCAAGAAGAACAGGAGGAAGAAAAGCATGAATCAAAAAGGAGACGCGGCCGTCGGGCAGGCCGAAGGTAATAATAAAGCTCTCGATGTTGTCCTTTTGCATAAACTGACAAAAATCTCACTGCTGATGGAATGTTCTGCAAGTTTCACACATGTTCTCTGAATTGTCTTTAGTTGTGATTGTGCGTTTGTCTCTATGTGTCTTGCGATTGGTTAGTCCAGGTTGTACCTGACACCAAAGTCAGTTGCAGCCAAAAATGAATCTTCTCTGCCTTGAATTAATCCTTGAATTAAATGTGACTTTCTCTGAACATGTTTTCTCAGGCTATTTTTAACATCTGCGCTTTCTTTCTTTGCTTTGTCTTCTGCTTCTCTGTGCTTGTCTCTCGCTCTGCAGCCAAGCGCAAAATGTGGAAGTTAAAGAGCTTTGGTAGCTTGAGAAACATTAACAGGACAGGTAACATTTGCGCTCACATTTGCTCTGTTTGACTGACATTTTCATCGCCAATCTCGATCGTCTTCATTTGTCTCGTTCGTCACAGCAATGTGGGCTTTCTTGCCTCCGTTTGATGTCAGCATGCCAGGAAGCTCGCTCAAAATGGATGACCGAGGCAATCGCAATCGCATTGTTTGTCTTTCAGATGAAGAAAACGCCGACTTTATCGTGGTGTCGTTTAACGGACAGACGTGGCACTTTGAGGCTCCCAGTCTGGAGGAGAGGGACTCGTGGGTGTCGGCCATCGAGAGTCAAATCTTGGCCAGCCTGCAATCGTGTGAGAGTGGCAGAAACAAGGTACACACATGACTTCATTGAAAAGGGAAATGAGCACAATCTGTACAAACTGGAAACAATTCTTTCGAGACCCATCCTGTGAGTTTTTCAACATACGAGCGGTGAATTTTGTGCTTTGACTTGTGAGCGGAAACATAAGCTACGAGTGCTGTACACAACAAGCGGCAGTTGGGCAGATGAGAGGCATCAAGCTGTAGATGAGAGGCGTCAAGCTGTAGATGAGAGGCGTCAAGCTGTTTGTTGCCGCCCCCACATGAGGTTTAATATCAAACTAAACATAAAACAGAGAATTACACTCTGTGGGCCCTTTTTCGTGCCCAGCGCAAGTCTGGCACAAAGCACAAGCTAACTGTGCGCATGTTTGGAATCTTCTTTTGTTATTTTCATAGAAGGGCGCATTTGCACTGTTGTGAAAGTGTGTGTGTTTGTAGGCACGACGCAGCAGCCAGAGCGAGGCAGTAGCATTGCAGGCCATCCGTAACACCAAAGGCAACAACCTGTGTGTGGACTGTGAAGCCCCAAGTGAGTGCTCGCGCGTGCATCTCGAGCTGCAATGCCATTGCCCGCTTGAATCCAACATTTAGTAAGATAAATTCATGCTTGATTGGAATTCATATTGAATGCATTTTATTTTATGGTAAAAATATGAGAAGACGAGGAAGCCCACGTATCACAACTTTGATGTTGTTCCGTCCCCGAAGACCCCACTTGGGCTAGTCTCAACCTGGGCGCGCTGATTTGCATCGAGTGCTCAGGAATCCATCGGAATCTGGGCACCCACCTGTCTCGGGTGCGCTCGCTGGACCTAGATGACTGGCCCGGAGAGCTCACGCAAGTGCTGTCCGCCATTGGGAACTACACGGCCAACAGCATCTGGGAGGGTCGCACTCTTGGCAGGGCCAAGCCCACCCCCAATGCTTCACGGTTTGTTCATGCTCAGAATATTTTCTGGGGGAGGAAAGGCTGATTTGGAAATGACATTTGTAACCCGCTGTATTCGATGTCTGTGAGTTCTTTATTGTTTTGTTTTTTTAAAGCGAGGAGAGAGAGTCGTGGATTCGTGCCAAGTACGAACAGCGGGCGTTTGTGCCGCCACTCCAGCCGCGTGCGGATGATAATATGCCAGCACGGCTGCTTTCGGCGGTGACCGAACGAGACCTGGCGCGCCTTCTGCTGCTGCTCGCTCACAGCAGCAAGGAGGTCATCAACGCTCAGCCGCCCCCCGCGGGCACGGCCCTGCACGCTGCCTGTCAGCTCGGCGACGTGGTCATGACGCAACTGCTCATCTGGGTGCGTTTCTTCTTCTCGTATCGAACAAGTGCTCTCGTAGCAAATACGGTTGAATTCAGAACTTGTTGGTATTGTTGTGGTGTGACTGTATCATTTCTCCACCTGCAGTACGGAATCGATGTGAAAGCGAGGGACCACCAAGGCCAAACGGCCATGATGATAGCCAGAAAAGGCGGAAGCAAAGGCTGCATTGATATTTTGCTCCAACACGGCTGCTCCAATGAGACTTCCCCCGCCGTCGCCACACCCGTCCTCTCCCGCCGCTCCAGCACCGCCAGCCTGGGTCGAAGCAGCCCCAGGAAACACGTCCCGTAGCCTGGCCGTGGACGCTGACCTCCCCATGACCGCCGGAGTTTGGGAACTGTTGTCAAACTTTTTACACACTTGAGTGATTGAGTATTATGCAGAGGTGGGGGATGCTAGTCACATGACTTGACACAAGTCAGATTTAACTCACCAATTTTAGGACTTGCGACGATCTTGGCTAAAAATGATGAAAAGCTCGACTTTGACTCTACTTGACCTAGACTTGAACTGCGTGTTTACATTGGAAGATGGACAAATTTATGATAGTGTGTCACTTTTTTTGCTCTTGAAAGAAAATTTATTTGTGCGTGTGCGTGTGTGTGTGTTCCACACCAATTTGGCACTCTCGTGAGCTATGATGACGCCACTTCATGACGCTGGTGTCATGTTTATTTGAGAAGACAATAAAGCAATAAATTTAAAATTTCAAGATAAGAAACATAAGAGCTATTACAACGTAAAAATAAGTTAGCTCTGTTAACCCCACAGTGCAGCCTCCTGATAGTTGGTCAAAAAAAGCTTCTTGTCCATTTATTGTCAAATTAAGAAGACTGTAAAGAAATAGACAATGCTGGCACTGATTTTGGAAGAATAAAAAACTATGTGAATGTGTTAGCACAGTAGCTACCAAGCCAGGTACAGGTGACTAATGTGCTAATATTACTTGTGACTGAGCATTATTGTTGGACTTGTTTAAACCAATTCGTGACTTGCTCGAAATTTAGTGAGGACTTCACTTGAGTCGTTTTACATTTGCCTGAGTAACCTGGGACTTGCTTAAAACTGGAAGGCTAAAACTTGTGATGTATGTATGACTTGCACATTTGTGACTTCCTCCCACCTCTGGTTTAAATCAAATGTCTCGGAAGACTGAGCAACATATCTAACCATTTGAAGCAAGCAATATTCATTCCATGTATAATATCGGGGAGCTGCCGACTTCAGTAGACTCTTTGTAGCGGACTTGTGTTCGACTTCCTCCAGAACAAGTGCAATAATACGGCAGGCGTTGTGTGCTCGTGCTGAGGAGACGATCTGTTCATGTATTCATGTCAGCGTTTCTTCCATTGTTTTAACAAATAAGAGCAAAGCTACGAGATGTCTGCCTGTTGTGTGCCTGTTGCCTCCCTTTGACGGTGGCCTTGGCCTTGAGAAGCGCCCGAGGTCATTTGGTAGTTCTTCTCCAAGACGGAATACTTGGGAAAACATGAAATGTGTCAATATATGTTTCTGTTACTGCTTCAACATAAGGTGTTTTAATATACTGTAATTAAACCTATACTACATTCTCTGTAACAAAGACACAATGGAAACCAATCAATCAGTTTTGTAAATGATTTCTTAAATGCTCTTTTTAAAAGGCACCTGTTCTTTTTTTTCATTGTCCTCATAATTTTATGACAACATCCATGTTATGTAATAAAATGTCATTTGGGATAATGACTGAAGGTGAGGAGAGGCGATTCCATGATTGATATCCTGTTCCTGTTGTGTAGGTCTACTCCATGAGTTTACTGTTACGAATGAAGCGTATGTTATTTCTGACACTTGGTGGGTCGTGCGAATCCCAGTATTAAATAAACTTTTTTTAAAATGTTGTTTTGTGTTGATAACTCCTTTACCTTTCACTGAATTTGTGTAATGGCGCCAGACTGAATAATTACATTGGCTCAGGATGACTCATAACGGCCCTCTGAAAAAAAGGGAGAGAGAGAGAGAGAGAGAGAGAGAGAGAGAGAGAGAGAGAGAGACTGCTGTATTTTTTGGTTACATTTTTCATTGTGCCTGAAGAGGGCGCCAGCCCACGGAGCATTTCATCGCGTGACGCCATCAACATGCGATCCGAGTTGAGCTCCTTGATTGTTAGATATTGATGACGTCACAGCTCCTTATAAGTCATTGTAAACACAATCGAGCAGCAAGGAAGCGACAACACCATGACTGCTTAACTAGGTAAGCTTTTGCAAGGACACAAGGTGCCATTTGCTTGTTTAACACATTTTACTCTCAATGGAATTCACGCCTGTTGGAAATTACGTATTACGTTGACCCTCTCGGCGATTTCTACTTACACGCATGAATTAATGTCATCCATCACGTGATTAGTTGACTTTGCGAAGCCGTATGACGTCAAGGAGCGCGTGACGGGACTCGTACACTGTCGAGCTCATAACCATGAAATACATTTCCATCCATCAATTCACATGCCATTGTTCAGGTTTAGCACCTTCCCCGCCAAAATCACTACTTTTTTGGGGGGGGCATTCATTTTACTATTATTTGTCAAGCATTTCAAGGACTGATCTTTCAAAACCCACAAAATTTTAATTTCTGTGACAAAACAGGCACCAAACCTACCTATGGACTAAACCACATACTGAAGTGTAGTCAATTTAATAACGTCCTGTTTATGAATCTAAACCAGCTCAAATTGGGGATTTTAACAGTTAGCTGATGGGTCCGGCACATATTCCTCATTGAGAATTGGAAGTGGACTGTATGATAGCTGAATTATTTAATTTATGCTCCTTCAGGTGGCCTTTAGGCCAGAAGCAAAGATGAGGATCCGTCTCCAGGGTCCCGGCCATGCTGGCGTCCTCCTCGCCGAGCTCAACCGCTGCCGCCAATCGGGCCGCTACTGCGATGTGTCCCTGCAAGTGGGCAAGCGCACGTTTGCGGCGCACCGCGCCGTTTTAGCCTGCGCTGGCACGTACTTTCGCAACTTGTTCAGCCAGGCACCGTCAGCCCGCACTGACCCTGTCTCGCTGGAGTTTATTTCCCCATCCAACTTTGAGAAGGTGTTGAGTTTCATGTACACTGGGGAGATCTTGACGGATCTCATAGATGTCGGAGTTCTTTATGAGCTGGCTGAGAGGCTGGGCTTGAGCGAACTGGCGAGGGCATGTCATGCCACCTTCCCGGACCTGCAGGGTTCCATGTCAGCTAACGCCAAGGCCGGCAGCCCCGGAGACCTTCCGGCTGCCTCCTCCGTCTGTTCCTCCACCGCCTCCTGCTCATCTCTGTCGTCTTCCGCTGCCGCGACCCCTGCCGGTGCCCTGTCACCTCACGCCAAAGTCGGTGCGGTGCTGGAGCGCCGGTCTCCAGCTGGGATTGCGCCCATGGACTTCAAAATAGAAGACATCCAGTCTCTTATAGGCTATGGGCAAATCGTTGCGGAGAAACCGGGACGCTGCGCTTTAAGCAGTGAGGCGCTCTCTGTGGACAATGAACTCTTAACCAAGAAAGAGCAGACAGTGGAGGACGCAATTAAAGGCAGGCCGAGGGTTCCTGAGAAGACGAGGGACTCTGAGCCATCCCTCGCCTGTCCCTTTCCCGATTCTCTCGCTCGACTCGGCTCGGGGACCTCCTCGCCTTCGGAAGGTCTTGCTAGCAGCGGGGAAGAGTTGCTGGTTTCGCAGGGGAATGAAGAACGGCGAGCTCTGCGATTCAGTGGCGCAGTTGGACAGACGACGGAGGAGCAGTGGGGGCGGCTGGCAGGCGAGATCATTGAACTGAGCGATGACGACAACTTTATGGAGGAGAGAGATGAAGAGGACGACGAGGATGAAGACGACCTCTCTGTGGAAAACGGACACGAAAAGGTCATATTTGCAGTGGTCATTTATTAAGGATAGTGTTTAGCCAGCCAACTATGCTGGATTTTGGCTCTGGAACATAACCGCTGCAATATGCATGTTCATATGACCGATTGTTTTTGTTTTCCTATGCAGGTTCTGGGAGACGTGCTGCTATGTCAAGCCTGTGCGGCTCCTCTACCCGCAGATCCGGCTGCGCTGCGGAGACACGCCGAGAGCCACGTGAGCGAGCTCGGACAGTGCAGTCTGTGTGGCGTTTCGTTCCGGGACCGGGCCACCGGGATCTCCCACTCTCTTGCCCACGTGGGGACGCAGCTTTTCTCTTGTGACATGTGTCACCTGGACTTCTGCAGCCAAAAGAAGCTGCTGCGCCACCAGCGGGAGAGCGGGTCCGTGCGTGCCTTAGCGCAGCTCGGCCAAGGCTGTGAGCTACGGTGTGCCGTGTGCGCAAAAAGCCTCAGCAAGGACTTCCAGGTTTGCTATCCATATTTGCCGCCCCTTCCAAAATTTCTAGAATTGCCTATATATCAAAGATGGGCAACTGTATTCTATATTATCTATGTTTTCATGTTTATAAGATCCACTATCCCAACAACAAAGGGTGTGAAGTAAACAATAAAATAACCACGAATTGCATTTACTTTTCCAGTACAAAGGACTTTCTTGCCATTTCAGGATAGCGCAAAAGTGCAGAAATCATTTTGTAAATTCTTCCACAAAATCAGCTCACTCAAAGTTTTTTGATTGAGGTACTTTTTTTTTTCTGAAAAAAAATATAAAGCCTATGCACATTGTTAAATAGGAAGGGCAATATGTACCCCAGTGGAAGGGCACCTGTCAGCCATCTAGTGGTGATGGATGATATTACAACGTAACACTACAATTGACCTCTGAATATTCACAGTTTGCATGGTCTTTCTTTTCTTTCTTTTTTTTTTTATATTTTGAAATGCTGTTTTTTTTTGGAATCCCCCCCACAATTTTGCAACAGCAATGTAAAAAAATTCGGATGTTCAACCTAAGCCATGCAATTAGTCAGTAAACTTCAAGCACTTTTTATTTATTGTTTGATTCTATCTGTAAAGAAATTATTATTCCCTTTGTATTGTTTTTGTTGTTATATAGTTTGGGGTGTCACTAAAGCAAAACATATTAGTGTCAGAGTCGCTAGTTTTCTCAATATATTTTTTTCACCAAAACCCTTGTTTTCTCTTTTTGTTGATCAGAGACAGATCTGTTAAAACCCATCGATAGTCTGCTGCTGATTTCTAAAGAATTGCAAAAGCTAGAAAGAATAGCAACAAATGATCCCAAAACACATTATCATTTCAAAGTAGCGTAACATAGTGACATGCATGCTGGACCTGCATAAGGTACCTCAATTGTGGCACTGAAATACATTGAGAAAAAAATATAAAACAAGCAGCACAATACTAGATGATAAAATATATTTTATTTGTTCAAAATAATAAGATGAAGTTTTGATAAGATAAAAAAAATACAGCTTACAGCGTGCACGCCAATAAATCTCCTAAATTTGTCTCAGGATAAACATTACAAGCTTTCTCACATGCCTTTTTTTTTTTTTTTTTTTGCTACCAGATGGTGAGAGAGCATGTCCTAAGCCACGTGTGCACCCAAAGCCTGAGCTGCGGCGTTTGTCACCTGCCCCAACGCTCCCTGTGCTCTCTGCTGTGGCACGCCCTCACCCACGTTTCGCTGCCCGTCTTCCCCTGCCCGTACTGCACCCGTTGCTTTGTAGAGCGCCCTCTACTGGACGCACATGTGGCCGCGCACGGCGAGGACGCCAAGGAGCGCGAGGACATTCGAGTGGTCACAGTAGGGGGAGAAAATCTTTCGGGAACCGAGGCGCTCAATTGCTTCCTTTGCCCACAGACGTTGCCTACCCCCTCTGCCTTCCTGTGCCACCTCAGCCAGCACACATCGGAGTCCTTCGGGGGCAGCGGGGAAGGGAGAGGGGGTCCTGGCTTGTTAGGCAAGCGTAAGGCCGAGCAGCCTCTAGAGTACCCGCCCTTGTCTTCCTCCTCTCCGCGAGAGCTCGGAGGTCTCGGAAAGATAAGTGGCACCAGTTTAGGCCCAGGAAGTGGAACGGGCCTCTGCTCTCCTGATAAGTATTTCCCGGGGTCCACGCACAGTTCATCTTCCGTTGCATTGACCAATGGGAGCACGGGACACGACGGGGTGGTGGGCGTTCGCGGGAAATGGTACCGCTGTCGCTACTGTGGGAAGTGCTTCGCACACTCGGGTGAGTTCACGTACCACCTGCGCATCCACACGGGGGAGAAGCCATACCAGTGCAAGGTGTGCCTGCGCTTCTTCCGAGGCCGCTCCACCATGATCTGCCACCTCAAGACGCACGCCGGCGCGCTCATGTATCGCTGCACCGTCTGTGGCCTCTACTGCTCTACGCTCAAGACGATGGCCGCACATATGGAGCTCCACAAGGACCAGCTACCGGCCGATTTCAACATTGAGCAAACCTTCATGTATAACGACCACTCCAAAGAAGCGCTGACTTCTATGGATACTTGAATGACTCCTGGCAGAGGTGTGTGTGTAGGGGTCAGGGGGTCATGTGCATTAAACACTCGATTGTGGTAGATGTAATTGGCATATAAAATGTGGCTACTTAAGTACATAGTTCCAAAATGGTCATTTAGGGCCGCAAAATAATTAACTAGTGACAGAATAAGTATAAAAAAATTTTTATTGTAGCCACAATATATGTATAATTTGCATACAAAATCCCAATTACTAATTTATGTGCATAAAATGGCGCACAAGTAAATAGATTTTTTTTTTTAAAAACTAGTAACTCTATAGGGCCTCTATATGAAAATCCCGCTCTTACTTCCATTTTTCTACATGCAGCCAGTTCTCAATGAAAAACATTTCTGGGACATCCCTGGATCAGGGAGTAGAAAATGAGTGAGTGATCGGACTCCAACCTGTTTATTCACATCCACAACATTTTATCTTCGACTGAAACAAAATTCTGTACTAAGTTATGGCCACAAAATAGGCATAACGTGCTCATGAAATACAAAACTGTGGGTTTAATATTTTCCGGTGATATCTTTATTGTCCGGTTAAGCAAATGGAGCACAGCAGCGTACCCTTCTCCAGAAACTTTAATGTCTTTCTTAGCAAAAAAGCTACAGTAGTTTTGGAGTCTATTTAAAAGTTAAACATTTCTTTACAATAAGTCACTAAGTCCACCTGTTTTGCTCTAACTCAGGGGGCGGCCATTTTGCAAGTTGCTGTCAACTAAAAATGACATCACAGTGCCTAAGTAACGAAAATTATGTTTTCTGTGTTTGGCCATGTGACGTTCACAAGCTGATCCTGTAATGTCATTTCAGTCAACAAGTGGGAAAATGGCTGCCCGATAGGAGAGATAAAAACAAGTGGATTTGCTGCATATTCCAGAAACTATTCCAAATATTTAGAATACTGTTGCATGGACTATACTACTGTGACAAACATTTTTGACTCGAGTTCCTCTTAAATGCATCTGAGTAATAACAATTCTTTGTGGTGACTTGATTTGTGAGTCCCAAGAACAAGTTGGATGAGTACAAAATGGAGCGCACCTTCTGTAAAAAGTGCAACATCCTCTACTTCTACATAATTTCTAGAGAGGCTGCACTCTGCTTACCCAACTGACCATGAATGATATGAATAGAATGAATTTCTATTTTCTGGACACACTCCAGAAATACCTAAAGAGTGAGAACTCGCAGAATGTTTCATGTTCACTTTGAAATTAGCCTTAGCTCATATTTATGATACTGTGACCGCTATGACTTTGTACATCTTTATACAATGTGTTTGTCTTTGTAAATGCCTTTTTTATTGACAAGAATAGAACAAATGCACCAAGGAAATTGTGTCATCATGCATGGTTGTTGGATACAAAAAAAAAACCACATCCATCGCTAGTAGGCCGTGATGACTCAGCACATTTATGCGTGCACCCTTGCCCCTTGTAAAATTCTTGTCGTCCTCTTCCTGCTATTGTCCTAACACCAGCTCTTCCCCTTCTTTATTGTTCAAACTTTGGGGCAAATTCCTCATTTGGAAATGACCCCCAAAAAAAAAAAAATCAGCAGAAACCTTCTTTCAAACATAAGTAATGGTGTTAAATTTAATTTGTTCATGTTTTGTGAAATTTGTGAAGAAAGCAGCTCTGGTGATTTTACATTCAAGAGGCTTTAACAAAATCATACTAATTTATGGCTTAGATAAGAAAAGAAAACATTACATTAGGGCTCATGGCCAGCTTGGAGACTGGCCAAGTGAGAGAAAACATACACAGAAGAATCATCAAGCGATGTTAAAAACATCTTTCCCTCTCTTTATGATGTTTAAAAAAAAAAGTATATTCATTATAACACTTATTTCCATTTTTTGACAGATTTTTTTTTTCTTCAATTATTGTTATAACCTATCACCATTTTTTTGCAGGAGCCCCTGCTTAATTTCTTCACAATTCTCCATTTAGTCCCATTTTTTTACGTGATTTGCATATTTCATAGAGGCAGATATTAAATTTAGATAAAATATGGAACCTATCCCATTTTTGTGGAAACCCCTGCTTTTTCGCAGTATTTTTTCCCCAATCTGCCACTTAGTCCTGTTTTTTTAAAAAGAATATCTGTTTTTACTGAATTCTTTTTTTTTATTATATTCAGGGTCAGAGTGAGTTTGTACTCACAAATACCTGAACATCAATTTATGTGCATTTTTGATTCATAAACACTCATGTCAGGGTTTATTCAAGGTCGCAGATCTTTGCCAAGAGTTTTTGTTGTTTTTCTTGTTGCAAGGAAATTGAAGTTCACAATTCCCTTGCGACAAGAAGTAAATATCTGGTAACCATTTCATGAACATCTGCTTCCTTTGACGAACCTTGATGAGCATGAGCATTAACGTTAGTGTCCTTTGAAAACACTTCAGCAGGAATGGGGCTCTGGTGAGTGCAGTTTGTGGCCACAAATGGGCATTTCTATCTAAATCGTGGCCACGATTTGTCATGTCTGTGGCTTTTACATCTATGAATTGACCAAACATGCCTGAATGCCTGAGGGTGGGAGTCAATCGATCGCTTGTTTGATCAGCCACTAAAGAACCCAGAGTCCACTTGCAAGCAAATTTCAATCATGACCCGAGATCTGACTGGCTGGTGCTCGCGTCGCTCAACTTGCGGCGCGAGCCCTTGTCGCAAGCTGTCTCTCCTGTTCCTCCTCCCCCGTTGGGCCTGGTCCCCGTGTCCGTCTGCCGGGGCAGGCGGCTGACCACGGCGTTAATGAGGTTGTCGCGAAAGCCTTTGCTCAGGAAATTATAGAGGACGGGATTGGCCACGCAGTGAAAGAGCGACAGGCTCTGCACCAGGCTGAATGAGAAGTAGACAAACTCCACAACGTTGCAGCTGAACAGACCAGGCGACAGGTCGCTGATGATCATCAGCGTCATGACCAGGTGGTAGGGCAGCCAGCAGGCCACAAACACCAGAGAGTAGACGTGCACCAACCACACGTCCCGTCGGCCCTCCACGTCGGGTGCCGCACGCACGGTGCGAGCGATCAGCACATTGCAGGTGATGATGACTGAGGCGGGCCCAAGGAACTGGAAGATCAGGCACAGAAAGGCCACAGAGACGAACCATTCGGCATAGTTGCCCTCCGGAAGCATATAGCAGCCTGGCTCGTCCCACTCCAGGAGGTCCACGTGGACGTTCTCCAGCAGTGCCAGGAACAGGGAGAAGAGCCAGAGACCTCCGCAGAGGGCCCAGCGGCGCCAGCCCGTCGCTGGAAACAAGACGATCCCTGACGGCCGGTTTAGCGACAGGTAACGTTCCAAGGTCATGGCGGCCAGAAAGAAGGAGCTGCTGTAGAAGTTGATACCATAGACCAGACTGGTGAGCTTGCAGAGGAAGCGGCCCCACAGCCACACGCGGTCCACCGTCACCTCCATCATGAAGAAGGGCAGCACGATGATTACCATCATGTCCGACAGGCTGACGTTGAGCACGCAAAAGAGAACGCCATTGGCCGAGTGGCGCCGCCGCCAATTGACCCACAGCACCACCACGTTCTCCAGCAGGCCCACCACGAACACAAACAGGTAGAGCAGGAAGAGGCAGATGCGGCGGTATTCAGCATCCAGCTCCAGGGTGCACTGGGACACAAACCATGCCGTTTCATTGGCTGGGACCTGCGAGATGTTGGGCTTGTCTGCGCTCATCGTGGACGGCTCTGGAAACAAGTAAGACACGGCTGAAAATGAGACCTACTTTGCTCCACAGATGGCTATCATTTTTTTGTTCATCAAAGGTGACAGTAAGTCAAATTCAGTTCTAGAAGAAAAAAAAATACTACTGGAATATGATCACAAAACATCAGTATGACTGACCAATCAGGAATAAGGCTTTTCCCAGTTGGAGTAAAGTTTGACTCTCAAACAATAGGTATGTTTTGCAGCCTAATGGACAAGAGAGAAATAAAGTCTGTGTTTAAGTTAAGGTTTTTTACAGTGCAGTATTCCAATTTGTAGTGGAGTCTACAGCATTTTGGAGTTCAACAGGTTCATGTGCAATTTATCAATGTAGGTTTAAAAACGGTCAACAATAACTAATATTTATGAAATTCTTTTCTGTCTTTTTGATGACCACCGTACGTATCTATGCACAGCGATAAATATTTAAACTCCACATTGTAAGGCTTGCCGTCTAGAATCAAAGGCCAAATGTCACACAGCGTACCTGGTGGGATCCTGATGTCTCCTCGCCTGCAAATTAGAGGAGATGCTTTGCAGCTCCGATGTTGATGGATGTCTGAGCTCTCTGCCGGTCCCACTCTGCCTTCTCCCCACTTTCTCACACACACACACACACACACACACACACACACACACACACACACACACACACACACACACACACACACACACGCACACACAGATCTAACAGGACATCCTGTGTAAGTTGCAAAATTGTGGATCCGGCGATTCCCTCACCTCAACTTCAGGGTCAAGAGGGCAAAATAATAATCATTATCACCGGGACATTTGCATTTAATGCTGGAGACTATCACAGTGTTCATTTATTGAGCCGAGGCTGCCATTTTAGGTTAGCCAAGTATGTCAACACATCACCATAGAAAAATGGCACAAAAAATCTTCTGAATGATGGTTTCCATCAATTTGCAATAAGTGTGAAATGTAAACCTGTTCAGTTCCAGAGATTGACTGATGTTTTTACCTATTGGTCAAGGAGTCAGACAACATTGTAGTAAAAGAAAAAAAAATAGAAATTACATAAAATATGTCGCTGATACATTTGGTGTACAAATTCAAACAGGTGCCATAGCTTAGCGCACAACAATGGCAGGAAAGGGACACACGAGACGGGCAAGATGGGTTTGGGGAGAAGGGAAGCTGAGGAAGGGGCCCCTTTAACATAGCTGCACACAAACACTTCCTTAGCATCACATGAGTTATCTGTTTTGTCTGTCTGGTATCTTGCAAAAGTGAGAGCACCTATGTTATGAGCAGAGTGGAACAGGATTTCAGTGGAAAACTGGGAAGCTGCGAACTCCCGACATGCCCGAGCCACTCAAAAGCGATGCTGGAAAAGAATGGTGGCCGGACATTGTACTCGTGACACTTTGGACCCAATTTGGACATTTTCACTAAGGAATCACATTTTAGCAAAGTGATCAATCTACTTCTAATAGTGGAAATAAAAAAACACTTTGTTGAGTAGCTGGCATGGAAGAAGGCAATGCAAGTTAAGCCTGTATGTAAACAAATGTTGCATGCAAAAATGATTGACAGGAATAATAGGAACAGATTTTTTTCTAACGCTTTGAGGAATAGAAATAATTCCATTTCAGATGTGAAAATAGTGTTCTCCACTATATGCTCTGTGCCAGGGTCAGATTTGTGAAACATTACTTGCATGATCCTCGTGTAAACATGTCTTTAAAAATCTCCCACTTTGTAAATATTGGTCTTTAAGCTATGAAATGTGGAGATTTCAAATGTATCCATCCATCTTACCAATGTTTCTAGATTTTGCTTCCATTAGGGCCACGGAAGAGCTGGCGTCTATGCCAGCGGAGGCCTTGTATCCCCCTGAAGAAAGGACCACCCAGGCGACCCGACCCCAGAAAAGTGAAGAAAAACCTGATGGATTGATTTTTGCGGTTTTTTTTAATTCAATAGTCTTTGGCAATTTACCTGGGCTGTGTGCTCGTGTTGTGTTTCCGCTGCAGTGGCAGTTTAGAATATGGGAAAAGGTCATAAAGCAAAAAAAAAGCAGGAACATTTACATTGGCCGGGTCCTGTGCAGATTAATGGATCCTCTGTTCCTATTGCTTCTCGGAATTGTCAGCAGTTTGGGACTCGCATGGTGACCCTATAGCGAGTCGCTCATCCTGCCTGGAACTAATGTGTGTGTTTGTGTGTGATGAGAGACTTCCAACAGTCAGCATGTTCTGTCTTCTCGAGTTTGACAGGAAGGAACCAGTCAGCAGAAATCCTCTTCTGACACAAATGAGACAAATAACAGTCCCTGACCTCCACAACATCCTTGTCATCATCCTCAACCCCGTTATATACACCTCCTGCATAACTGATTTAACACAAAAGGTTAAGGTTATTGACCTCTTAGGTAAACTAGAATGGAAGATAATTGTTTAATAAAGCAGCAAGAAGAATTAAAAGGATGTTGTGTACCTCACCTTTCATAAGTAGCTGATTCTAAACAAAAGATCAAGCAAGGTGTTCTAGAGCAATGAAATGCACACAGCAGTATATAATTCACCACCTCAAGGGGAGAGGGGGGTGTCCAAAAAGGTGAGCGTCCCTTGCAATAATCCCCACTACAGTAAACAAATAAGCAAGAACCATAATAAATCAAGTGAGATGGAAAAAGATGGTTTTGACCAACAATTTTAAAACAAAATAAACAGCAACATGAATTGCATTTGCTGTCATAAATAGATGAAAAAAAAGACATGTTTGTAATTCATAAATGAGAATATTCAGAGCAATCTAGCGAAATTGGCTAGTATTCCACGCACAGTTGCCTTTGTACACTCCTGAACAGTAGGTGGCGGTGTGCAACAAATGATCGGTAAACTAAAAGTAGAAAACGAAGAAGAAGCTTTCAACTTTATTGGGGATGAATGTTCACGACTAATGAAGTGAGGGTTGTTTTGAAACGTCAAGTGCGTTCAAGTTGCGTGAGTCCGTGTGACACATTGGTTCGGAGGTCGACGGCTGACTTCTGGTTGTCCTTTGTCCTTTGCTTGAGCATCATTTGGTTTAGCTGAGCGGCGGTAATGGCTTCGCTGGGGAACTCGGCGGCCGCCTCGTCGAACAGCAGCAGCCCCATGGTGGTGCTGGTGCCCCAAACCAAGACGAAAAAGAAGCACTTTGTCCAGCAGAAGGTCAAAGTGTTTCGAGCCAGCGACCCTGTCCTCAGCGTCTTCATGTGGGGCGTCAATCACTCGGTGAGTCACCGGCTAGCATGCTAACGCTGCTACCTCGCTTAGCATTTTTAGCTTGGATGTTAGCAGGTGAGCCAAACACATGCCTGCATGAATGCGCGCACGCACAAACACACGCGCTCACAGGAAATCTGGTTCACCGGTGTATGACTTCATATTTGTACAATATGGCCTTAAAAACAAAACTTGAGGGTTGTGTGTATGTGTGTGTGTGTGTGTGTGGGGGGGGGGGGGACATTTGCATAAACACTAGAAAACGCTTGATGGCACTCCACCAAACACAATAATGTCAAAGTACACTATCTGCTAACAAATGAGTGTGCATAGGGCTACGATCCATCCGTCCATCTTCTATACTGCTTGTCCCCATGGGGGTCGCGGGCGCGCTGGAGCCTATCCCAGCAGTCATCGAGCAGTAGGCGGTGGACAGCCAGAACTGGTTGCACATATAAACAAAGAGCCATTCACTCTCACAATCACACCTACGGACAATTTGGAGTGCCCAATCAACCTACCATACATTTTTTGGAATATGGGAGGAAACCGAAGCACACAGAAGAAACTCTTGAAGGCATGGGAGAACATGCAAACGCGACACAGGAAGCCCAATCGAAACGTGCACCTCTGAACTGTGAGGTGGACTGCTAACCAGTTAGAATTCCGATTCATTGGACTGGTTGTTTGGTCCACACCTGGATATGTTACTAAACGAAACCCTGGTTTGTTTAACACGGACCAATTACTGCAGTGTGTTAACACCCCTAATTTGCCACTGTTAATTTAGTGACGAAGTGGTCTTGTTTTTCTCCAGATTAATGATCTGAGCCAGGTTCCAGTGCCTGTCATGTTGCTCCCTGATGACTTCAAGGCCAACACAAAAATCAAAGTGAACAACCACCTCTTCAACAAGTATGTTGTCTCGATGAAGGTTACAGTCACGTCATTTTAATAACATCGCAATGCTTTCCTCTCGGCACAGAGAAAATCTTCCTGGACACTTTAAATTCAAGGAATACTGTCCGCAAGTCTTCAGAAATCTTAGAGAGCGCTTTGGTATAGAAGATCTGGACTATCAGGTAGAAGACTTCTCTCTGCTGTCCTTACATGTCACTTACATGTCACAGAGGGTTATTGTTAGGGTTAGCAACGGATTTGTCTTGGTGTTGAAACATGACTGACTGTCTTTATTCTCAAACTTCCAAGGTGTCTTTGACCCGCAGCCCCCCAACGAGAAGTGTCAATGACCAAGGTGAGGGACTGCTCCTCAACTCCTACGACCGCACGCTGATCGTCAAGCAAATCTCTGGCGAGGACGTGGCCGACATGCACAACATACTGTCGGATTATCACCAGGTGAGTTGGAATGAGAATCCCTTGGACCAAATACAAATTCGGCTTGTCATAGTAGCAAATCTGGTCAAGTCTTATTGACAGTTGTGACTTTCAGCACAGCTGTCATTGTAAAAAAAAAAAAAAAGCCATGCCAAGAGTTTTTCAGGTGTCTGTAATTGAGTTTGTATTTTTCTGATGACTTTTTATCTCTACTCTCTACATTTCAAAGCTGTGCTCCTTAATTTGTCAAAATAGGCTTTTTGTTACTTTTTCTGAACTGGGTGGATGATGACATGATGTTAAAATAGAGAGAGAAGATGATCCATGATGGAAATCTTGATTGCTCGAGTTCTTGGGGTCTTATCAAGGCAAAAGAAAGATGAACATCGACTTAAAGGAATGTTGACCAGCCTGTTGACAGCAACTGATTTAAAGTAGCCATCTATGGTGTTGTGACAGAGAAGTTCAATGTCAGCTACAAGAATGGGATTGCTGACTAGAGCCAGCATGACCTTCTGGCGTTTAATTTTTTTTCTTACTCTGGTAAAGGCTCTTTTTTGTTGGCAAGCGCTTAAACAGTAACGTGACATGGAGTGTGATTTCTCTCAACCACACCTTCTCTCTTAGTACATGGATCATGTGAGTTAATAAAAGAGGGAAACTGTTTTCTGTGCAAAGAATTCATCAACATGCCAAGTTAGAAGTGTCACAATTTTACTGGAGTGTGAGTACTTCTGCCACCTCTGTTGTCCATGCAGATGCCATCTGATCCATCTGATCTCTAAAGCTGAAAAATGGAATGTGGTAGAAGCTCATTGTCACTCAAATGATATGAATCCTGTAAACGTGTAGCTAAAATAAAAATCCCCAGTTAGGAGGCTGGTGTGCTGCAGTTGAACCCAGCATCATTTGTTACGTGCCAGCTGTGTGTCCTACTTATTCCATCTGTACCCTTCAGCTTTTGTCAAATAGTTTCCCAGTTGAGCGCATGCCAGAGGCTGCTTTGACTTTTACACTACAAGTGTGAGCAGCAGGTAGCCCAGATATTAGAAAATGAATCGTCAAATTCAGTTGGAGAATGCTGTGACAAATAGTTTGCTTAACGTACTAACTGTATTATTTTTAATCACCATGACTTGTTGTCAGTGTTCCTGGTTGGAAATATTTTCCTACGCTTATTTGATCAGCACCATGAAAAAAAACAATTATCACAAAGTAAAAAAACACCTCAGGTCTTCATGGATGTGTGACACAGTTTGGCTGCTCAATAATAAAAAATAAAAAAAAATCACAATAATTGAAATCACAATTATTCAAACAATCATTTATTTTTTTTCAAAATGTTTATTAGTAAAAAACATTAAGATACATTTCTTTGAAATGCTATATCTCGTTCTCTTTGGACCAAACAGAATTTATCAAATTAATTCGTAAAAATAAAAAAAGTATGAATTGAAGTATGTTTTCCTTGTATAAACATGCATTTTATTGAATGAATGAATGTCTTTCTATTTTTTCCATCTATGCCCCTCAAGCATATAGTGAAGTGTCACGGGAGTACCCTGCTGCCTCAGTTCCTGGGAATGTACCGTGTTAGCGTAGAGAGTGAAGAGACCTACCTGATTGTCATGAGGAACATGTTCAGCCACAGATTGGTGGTACACAGGAAGTATGACCTCAAGGTGAGGCCAAACGCTACTTCTTGCTTGCACTGCTGTTGTCAAACTTGTTTCCCCAACATTTTTCGAGCTAATGCACAGAGGCTTTGTTCAGACTGGATGTAACTGTGACGCAAATTAAGATTTTATATTTATTCATTTTTTTTAGATCACTGGAGATTTCTGCTTTGCACGATTTAGTTTCAATATTGAGAATTGGACAGAATCTTCATTGGTGTGGTTCTTCTCTGTGTTGAGAATTGAGATAATCAAACCACACCACACACATTCTGACCAAAACTGTTGTTAAATGCCTGACATTTTTATCCTTGTGTGGGGTCTGTCTTTCACAGATAGACACGTTTTGAAAATTTGAAAAATCCTTTTTGTGTCTAACAAGCCTTATGGCCAACTTACATTGCAGTATATTGTCGGGCAGTTTTTTTGAGGTGGTATTTGGTGTGAAATGTTTGAGAAAGGTGCAGATTTTCAATCTTGTGATCTCTGCAGGGTTCGCTGGTGGATCGGGAAGCAAGCGACAAAGAACGAGTAAAAGCCGACTTGACTTTCTAATCATTTATCTTCTCAACAGGCCAAAGTGTTTTAATCTTTGAATATTTTGACTGTGCTTCAATTGTACAATTCAGGGTAAAGAGCTTCCCACCTTTAAGGACAAGGACTTCAGGAACAACATGCAGAAGGTGTACGTCACAGACGAGCAAAAGGAGAAGTTCATAGAGAAACTTAATCGAGATGTGGAAGTGAGTTGCACAAAAATGGAAATGATTTTATTTTGTTCCCCTTCACTGTTGCAATTGCTATGCAATTTAAAATTTTATTTTTGAGTTTTTTTCCCTGTGATTTTCTCCCTGTCATCATTTGAATATTTTATGATGTTAGATTTTTAGACTTGGTAGGTTTGATGCTTAGTTTGTGACAGAGCACAATATTCTGTGCATCTTGAAAGGTCACTCAAAATATTCTGTAATGGCTGCTTGCAATCTGTTTTGAAAATGGCAGGCAGTGGATGAGTTCATGATTAACATGTTGCTCTTATTAGATTAGGCCTCTTTGGTGTGTCTAATTAGATACACGCCTTGAGCTAGACTGTGATTGTGCTGTGACCTTTGTCCAGCTTTTGCTTGGCTTTCTATCTTTGGCACTCTGGCACACATCCAGTTGAATCCACATAAAGCCATCAGTTCGCCCATTTGTCACATGGGCTAGCTGAAACGCCCTCCTGTGTGGAGGCCACTAAGACGGTATAAAAGTAGGTAGGTACCATGGACAGTGTCACAATGCTCCTCTTTTCCTCAGTTCCTGGTGAAGCTGAAGATCATGGACTACAGCCTGCTGCTCGGCATCCACGATGTCGGCCGCGCCGAGAGGGAGGAAGAGGAAGGCGAAGAGGTTTCCAACGAGGAAGACCAGGAGAGTGAGAACGGCTTGGCCCCTGGCCCCGCTGTGGGATCTTACGGCACGTCTCCGGAGGGGATCGCCGGTTACATGTCCTGCTGCAAACCTCTCGGGCCTGGCGAGTTTGACCCTTATGTGGACGTCTATGCTGTCGCAAGCTGCCCTGGTGAGATTTTGTGCGGATGCGCTGTAGCAAGTACACGTGTGTTTTTATTGTAAGTGGGGTCCGGCAGATAGGTTTTTTTTTTAACGTCAATATTTTGCCCATCATAGAATTAATAAGATAACTTCTTATTTGGTTTCTTAACACAAGAACAAAGCTATTAATTACAATCAGAGACTCAGAACATAGATTTCAGCATCAGACGGAGAAGCTCCGCCAAAGAGAGCGTTCTCACGATGGGCCTTTCTGTTATTGCAGGAGCCCCTCAGAGGGAGGTCTACTTCATGGGCCTGATCGATGTCCTGACTCAATATGACACTAAGAAGAAAGCAGCTCATGCGGCCAAGACCGTTAAGCATGGGGTGAGTATGACGCGCAAGGGAATTGAGGAAGAAAGGAGGGCTGTTTTTGACTCTCTACTGACCCACTTGTCTGGTCTTGTGCCCCTTTGTCACAGGCGGGCGCCGAAATCTCCACCGTACACCCCGAGCAGTACGCCAAACGGTTCCGGGATTTCATCTCCAACATTTTTGCATAAACTACATGCCTTGCTATTGACCAAAATTGGTGTGCCCAGGCAATATTTTGAATTTGTTGACATGAAGACGACCTCCATTGCATAGAGACAGTATAGCGTGCTTCATTATTATGTGCTTCGTTATTCCTCTGAAGGGAAGAAATCTGGATCTTTAACTGACCTTGTTCAGTGTTCACTGTTCAAGTGCACAATAGTTTCTTCCTTTTACAGTAAAGATTGCATTCGAAAAGGAATTGCCTCTCCAAAGCTGGCCCTTCTGGCAACTTCCCTTTGGCACTAGAGGCCGCTGTTGCGTAGTACTGGCATTCGAGTTCAGGAACTGGGCAATAGGTTCCCAGTGATTAATTCAAACTCCCTCTTGAACCGTAGCCCATGATCTTCAGCTTCACTAGGAACTGAGGACAAGCATTGTCAAACTGTGGAAGGTTTCTCTTTGTGGAAGCAAAACAATATGAATGAAACTTGTGGGAAAGAAAGTCAAATGACCACCCTGTAAATGAACTCAACATGCACAAAACCGCATGTCGTTAGCAAGCACACTGACGTACATTCCGGGAAGACAGAGCGTCGCAGTTTTCTCTTGGAAGCAAATGATGATTAATGAGCAGTTTCAGAGGCCACATGGCAGACTTGAATGACCCACTACCTTTCTGACGTGAATCTCGGCAACAAAGTGGATCCAGGACTTTCTTGGACCTTGGAGATGAATAAAGGTTGCCCTAATGACATGCATGAGAGATGAAAAATGAGTGCCAAAATGTGTGCCATGTCCACAATCACGCATGCAAAATTTGTACTTGACTGTGACAGAAGTGCAAGAAATGAATTTGTTTGAAAGGATTACACTGCTTGTTAATATTTGATTTAAATATTTAATATATGCAATTTGAATTAAAAGCATATCATAGTGGTAGTTTATCGATGATGGTGTATTGTTGTTTTGTGTGGGAAGAATTGAGCAATACAGTACAGGTATTCGGTCATTTTGCGGCACGATGTTTAGATCTGCAGTTGAGTAGTTTAGCAGTCAGCCTTAAAATGCAGCATTCCAAAAACCTGGCATGGAAGTGTACAGAAATCTCTACTCTGTTTAAGGCCTCATCGATTGCACATGTTGTATTTTTGAAAATCAGCATTTTGACCAAAATATATTTTACAAAAAACTCGGGGTTGTTGTTTGTGTTCATTCTACAAACAAAGTTGCATACATACAAACAAACACACATGGTATATCCGGGCTATTAAATTTCGAGTTCAGTTGGTCCAAACTGTTCAAATCAAGACATGTCTCATCTGTTTGTTTATACATGTTCCATTATTAGCCATGGTGCAAGATGACACTTTCTCTTCTCAGCAGAATAATGCATTTGCTGTCAAGAGCTAAAATTGATAGCAAACTCAATTTTCTATCAGCTTGGTCTGTCCAAATTGATACTAATTTGTGATAGGATTAAAACTATATATCTCCTGGAAATTTCTGGTATATGCTGAAAATTACATATGGGTCATTGGCAAATGCAGTTTACATAATTCAAGAAACTTGAGGTAGGACTTGCAGTGATCGTGGTAAGTCCATTTTGAGGGGAGGTTGATCGGGCACATTCAATGATGATTTATTGAATTCATTCATTGACTCCATTCAATGATTTTATCTCATGTTGACTACTGCATCACAAGTTGGTCTCTCACTGCAGCTACAAATGTGAAATTAGTAGAATCACAATACAAAACAATTCTCAAAATTTTTGATAAAAAATCTAATTATTTTCACAAATGTAATGTTTTGAACAGCACAATCTTTTAAATTTTGAAAATTTGAAAGAGTTTAAGTATGTATGCTTCATTTATAAAGCGCTACATAGACTCGCCCCTCCTCCAGTGTCTACCTTGTTTAAATCTAGGACTTTAAGTAGCCTGGCCTTGAGGGCCTCCTCAAAAGGAGACTGTGAGGTCCCCTACAGGAGAACAACGTTTGGACAGAAGGCTATCTGTGAGGGACACTAACATCTGGATAAGTCTTCCTCTGAATACACGGGAAAGCCTGATGTATAATGATGTTCATTAATATGCATTGTCTCTGTTCAAATAAATCATCATTTGACCTCAAAACCCGACTTCTGTGGCATTGACCTATATCAGAAATAGTGCAGTGCAACACCACCATCTATCGGCAAAGTTATGGTACTACAACACATGTTCAAGCTTACATTTCCATTCAATGATTTCAGATATTTGTAACATGCATTCAAAGTATCCCTTTTACTTAGGCTGACGTTTGCAGCTTCGGTTTAATGTGTCAGTGGCCTCCTCCACCCTGAAGGGGTCGTACGAGAGCACACCAGGTCAAGTCGGTTCTGTTCTTCTTCTACGGCATAGACTCATACCCGCGATTTGCTAGCCTTTCGCGAAAAGTTTGACCTCATCGGACCGTCTTGACAACACACGGTGCAAAATAAATACAAAACTCTGGACAGCTTTTTGGCCAAGGTTTTTGGTCTTAATTGACAACACAGTTTACAGTGACTCCAGCTTGTGTATGCCGTGCCAACTATGACAGTCTGTGGAACAATTATTCTCAGCTCACACAGAAAAAAGAAACTTCTGATGCTAATAGCATCAATTGAAGACTGTACAGGTACGTAACAGACTTCATTTCCAAGTTTGGGTAAGAGAATCAAAGTTTTACATTAACTTGAAATGCGGCCAGACTATGAAACAGATTAGACTATAATTTGAATTTCAATATGTATTTGTCATTGTTTTGTTGAATGTTTTTGTTGAAAACATTTGGGTTTGGAAACGTGTATCGTGCGACTGGCTGGCGACCCTCTTAGCCTTCCTCCCGATGTCAGCTGTAACAGGCTCCAGCACCCCTCGCGACCCTAAGCGGTATTGAAAATGAATGGTTGGTTTGGAATTGTTTCAAATATGAACAGAAGATTTTGACATCCTAAATGAAAATTCTGTATTTTTTTGGACGCCACTTGGAATGGGTAGGTTTATAAGTACGCAACAATTGCAATATCTCTTAACAAATTGTTTGTTTGTTTATTTCGGCTTGTACATTATTATTCACCACCATTTTATTTCATGCTCTGTTAACACATGCCCTGCCGAAATGGCCAAGTGGATGAAGCAATTTGCTTATCTAGTAGTCCCTATAGTCTCTCAATTAAAAAAAACAAAAACGAATGCTAACAGTTACAACAAAAGCCGCTAGGGGACTCTAACGCTCTTTGATTTTCATTGAATATACATAAAGCAGTTAGCTTTGACCATTTGACCTAAATATTTGGTATCATGATGCTTTTATTATAGAATGACATGAACAATTGGCAGGTCATAGGACAAACCTTGTTAAAACAGCCTGCAAAAAGATTCACTGGTTAAACAATTTGTATCATTTTCTACAAGGCCTTGCTTCCATTATGGTTGGACAGATAGGGTAATTCCACGCATGGTGTTACCTTGGAAACAAGCATGTAGCAAAGTCCTGTGAAGAAGCACGAGAAATAATCCTTCACGTGTGGACCATGACGCATGAATATGCTCTCCTTCCAGTATGTGACGATCATTTCCGTTTGTCTCGGTGCTGCATCCAGTGATTGTGAATCAGGAAGCAAGAATTCACTCAGTGATTGGACTTGTATTAAGATAAGTTTTATTTGTTTCCATATTTATTATCATTAGGTGTAATGTCCTTTGTCTGCAGACATCCAACCATCACGGCAACACATCGGCACAACAAGATTGGTCAGTAATGGATAAATTCTACTCACACTTAACACACCCATTTTTATGACTTTGGCAAGACATTTTTCTTTTTTTTTTTCTGTTCAGTAAAGTATTAGTAAGAGGAAAACATAATGCTTTCATGGACATTCTCGGGTTTAAATCAACAAGACATAAATTAAAAGAGAAAATAAAAACACGTACAGTAGTTGAAGTGAGCTCCGATGATGGATATTTTTTTCCATAAAGTTAGGTGCCCTTAAAGCACTAGACTTCCACCAACATGAAACAAAAATAATCTCAGTCTTTAAATAAGAAATAGCTGACAATATAAAAATACATGGCAATATACTGTAGTTTGTTAAATAAAAGCAATAATTCATATATAAAATATATTGAGGTGTATAAAAATATGCCTTACAACTTTTTGAAAAGGACAACAGCCGTACGCTTTTTGTCTGCAGCTTCGGAACATCACACAGTCAAGCACAAGAGTCCAACATATTGTACAATCAACCGACAAGCATTCACCACACTCACTTGACAAATAAAGCATCCTGGATCATTTTCATGTGACTATTTTTTTTTTTCAGACAAAACATACACAAATATAGAAGGTAAGGAAGGTTGTAAGCTTAAAGCAGTATACAATGAACAGACCCAAAAATAAATTCCTCTTAAGAGAATGGAATCGTTGATATCAGTGTATCTTTGGAGAGAGGGAGAGAGGATGGTGAGGGAGACACATTTTTCAAACGTTTGTGTCACTTCACCTGTGTAACAGTATTTAAGCCCACTGAGATCAGAACATGCACAGGCAGTGTCAGCTATCCTAAAGAAGAAAGTAGGGATGCACCGAAAATTCAGTCGTTGAACATTTAAAATGGCCTAAAACTGCATTTTCGTTTTTCAGCCGAAAGACTTAGTGTCCAAAACAGGATGTTGCGGTGACGCGAGCAAAAACCTTTCAAGCAAGCCCAATCTCTGACGAGGATGGTTTCTGACCAGCGTGGTACTGACTTGAAGTTTGAAGGTAACTTTTTTTGGGGGGGGGGGGTCCATCCAAGGAGGCTGGAGTTTCACACTGTTTAGGCCGCTAAGAAAGCTAGTTGGCTGGCCACGATGACAGGCAGGTTCTTGGGCACTGACTTGGAGCTTAGGTTAACATTAGACTTAGAAGAGAAAAGGGGATGGGGGCAATCCGGTAGGGAGTAGCGGTGACCGGTCACAAGTGAGTGGTCGCCCACGCTTCAACTGAGCGGGAGGTGGGGAACTGAGTCTTAAATTCTTCTGCAGTGACAGCCGGCCATTGGCCCAGGGCAAGATGGCCGCCCGGCCGGGGAGGACTGCCTCTCCGGCAGCCATAAAATCGGGCGCATTAATCTGAAAGAACCTGACAGCTCGCACAAATTTGGCAAAGTATTGAGATTGGTCCAGCCGTGAAAATGTCATTTTTTTTTAAGATATTGCAATGTCTTTCTATATTTTGGTCTTTGTTATTTTGGCCTTGGGTTCCTCATTTTCAGTTGTGCTTGCGGAGGAATAGTTTCATTACGGTGCATCCCTAAAAGAAAGTAAAAGAGAAATCTAACCCGAAAGCCGGGACAAGAGGCAGGAAAGAGAGCTCAAATCGCCACGAACGTGAGCATGCAGTGTTGTCTACAGACGACGCAGTTCAGGCTCGAGCTGCGAGTCTACCCATATCGTTTCCCTCACGATTGATGTGTATTTTCCTTTGGGAGTGTTTTTATTTTCCCTGCTACCTCCTGTCCGGGCAGTGTTGGTCTAGTCTAGCCTACGCTAAAGCCCCAGTCTCCCTGAGCACCTCTCCTCCTCGTCTTCCTCCAGGCGCAGAACGATAGCACAGGCTCAACACTCACTCCCCGTCGCACGGTAGAACACCGTCTTCGCTGGCTCGGGAGGGCACCAGAGTGCCCAGCTCGTCCACGCACCAGCAGTGGCCGCGGTGCATGCCTTTGGAAGAGCGACACTGGACAGGATGGTGGCAGAGAAAAAAATGGTATGTCAAAACACAATCGTGATTAGACCATTAGACTACGCCAAATTTGAATTTTTGGTTGGTTGAATTCAAGATGCCAAGTCAATACATTATCGCTGATAATTAACAAACTTCCCATGACTGTTTTTGTGATGTTTACCTTTTTGTTATTAGCTTGTTTAAAGATAGGACATGATTAAAGCAAAGATTATTCGTTAATATACAATTCCACCTTTTCCCCCAATGTCTGGATATTTCTTTAAATAATACACAGTGATAAGCAAAAACAAATTATTTTTACCAAGTATTGTTTAGAAACTACCATACATTTTTTTAATAAAATGGACTTTTCTGCATATTATTAAGAAAAAAAAATGTATTCCACTATTCTTGAAAAAAAACCAAAAACAACCTCATTGTCTAAGAGGCCCACCACAGACTGAGAGATGCGGCTGAATGTAGAATCGCAAACAAAATGCAGTCGGGAATTAACCTTCGCACATATACAGTGGAAAAACTGCGATCCTTGGTGTTCATATTGGGAAACATTTTAGGTGCCATAAATATTGTATCATATTAGTATTAGTTGAACCACAACATGACATGGTTGATTGCCCTGGTCAATGTATAGATCCTATCACAAAAAGAGGATATATTTCTACTTCTGGGTAGATTTTTCTTGAAGGAATGTAAGTGACAACTTATGCAATCATATTACAAGATTAGTTCAGATCTGAAAATTATAATTTAATGTTTATCTACGCCAACGTAGTATAAGCTTTTGAATATTCAAATTTCATCTCTTGGGACCATTAAATCTTATTTTCTGAGAGTGAGAGGAAGGTAACAGTTGATTTTCTGATGCAGCGTTGGCACCAACACTGTGCTCACATGACAAATTTGGAGCATTCCCGACTTTACCTGCTTTTTTCTGTAGAAGCCTCGCATGTCACAGTTGGGTATGTAGATGTCACGGTCCGACTGGATGACGGTCAGCTGCAAGCCTCTCAGGACGTTGTTGAGCAGTTTGCGACACGGCGCCTGAAAAAGCAAGGCTGAGTGAAACCGGGGGCAAAGCTCGAGAGTCGGGTCAGATGTTCACTTCTGTCGCATGAGAGCCGGCGTTACAGCCATAAGTCTGTTTACACGACACGTATTTAACTGCAATGATTCCGATGTTTCGGGTGCTTCTTGTGACACAACGGACCAAGTGATCAATAATCCCCAATCGTGCGTATTCCTTTAAAAAGCCTCTCGGGTAAAACGATGCATTTTGTGTGGCCTTTGTCATCATGCTCAAATAATTGTGCCGCATAGCAGCACACGCATCGTACACTGTAATGCCATGTGTGAAGACACCGGAAGTAGCAAAGATGGCCAATAAAGCGTTTGAAAACTACACATTCAATCTGACATTTATCAGTGTGACCTCATCTGGGCAGCCGTGACGGTCAATCACCTTCACTAATTGTACATTACAAGAGAATAAAGACAACTTACTTTTTCAATGTCATCGCTGTGTGAAGGATGAGGACCTGGGAGAAAAGCATACACGGAAACAACGTTAAGCATCTACCAACAGTAGGAACACTTTGCCTAGCTGTGTCTGCACAAAAAATTCAAATGGTGTCACAGATATATTAATCAATCCATGGATGGATGGATGGGCAGTCTTCGGTAGTGAGGAAGATCATTTCGGCCGATGCCATTCTTTTTCAGCTGGCGGAGTCTCTGTTTGGCATTATAAAAGCTTCTCCATCAGGACGTTAGTGGAGCGTTCACATTGACGGCAAACAAATGTCATCGTTTTCTTCGGACGCTGTCACGGTGCCTCGCTGAAACCTCATTCGTCCGCGTCTGTCACACAACTTGCTAACAATTTGCGAGTGGGTCGAAATGACGAATGAGTGGAGCGAGGCACTGCAGAGCAGCGCCGGATGATGCGTGTGACTGGATACCAACGGGCCTTCGGCATTTCGTGTACAGCGACCGCATGTGTGTGTGCGACCTATGTATGCATAGGTGTAGGTCACATGTAAAGGAGGCGCATCTTACCTGTGGGGTGGGGCCGCTCGGTGGGACTGGTCCTGCTGTGCTTGACACAAATGCCCCTGCCCTGCAAGAGAGCCTGCAGGGGGCTGTGCTCCCTGGGTGGGGGGACGCAGCGGAGCCCCTTGGCACAGCTGAGGGTGTACACACCACAGGGCTCCCCCTGGGCCAACAGCGACGTGCTGCCGGCAACGTTGTGCTCCCTGGGGGGCCTACCCGCCCCCAGTGGATCCCTGCAGCTAGGACAGACCTTGAAGGGGCCCAAACGGTTCGCTCCCGTCCATGATCCCCAGTGAACAATGAGCAATAAGACAACGCTAGTGAAGTTACAAAGCAAAGGCATTTCTCAGATTCTCCACACTGACAGGTAAATGTGGCTGAAGCTAGAGCTCCCCTCTGCTCTCTCTCCCCTTTTTCTTTTCTTTTTTTTTTTTTCCACTCGCCCTCCTGCTTCTAGGACAGCAGCTATCCTCGGTGCCGAGTCCCCTGCGGTGCCAGAGGAGACGAACAGAGCTCGAGAGAGACGCGGCACGGTGCCGGCTTTTAAAGATCTGAAAGGCGGTGAGTGAGTGAGTGAGAGAGAGGGAGAGCGGGCGCAGCTATGACACCTTCAGGGGCTGGGACTCACTGAGAGAGAGAGAGAGAGAGAGAGGGGGGAGGACAAGAAGGAGGTGGCGGGGAGGGACAGAGGAAGAGGGGGGTGGATGCTGTCCCTTTCACAAATGATCCAAATACCCACACATGCAATATTCATCTCATCTCATCTCATTCTGTAAGTAGACAACCTATTCCACCGTTTCCGATGCCACGGACCCTCCGGCAAGAACATGTCATGCTAACAAATGTGAACACACCTCCATCTCCATCGCCTCTGCACAGCCGCCTGATATTTCAGTCGGGGAGGGGGGACAGACAACGTTCCCTGTGGCAACACTTGAGAAAATGACAGGCGCCAAATTAGGTCAATTTGCACACAGAAAAGAATTTGGCACGCACAAGTGAGTACCGATCCACATCCAGGATTGTCGATGGACTTGAAGAGTAATCATCTGAATTGTTAAGGCCAGCTCTCGCTCCCCCGTGGACAATCTGCTGGCTAAAAATAGCACGAGCTATTTTGGACAAACATGGATCACTCGTGTCACCTTCACCTTTCTCCTCCAAATGCCACCGCAAAATGCTCAGTCCAGCTGTCCCCGACATCACAATAACCGCATCATTTCGCTGTGGGATAATGTCACCGTGTCACATTTGTGGCTGCTCAAGAAGTCAAACGAATGGAACCAGCGCATCATTCTTCAATCATTGGCTCATAACTGCCGTGACCCTGTGACCCGCATTTTGCCATTGTCGCGTGACAGAAATTAGGAGCGATAAAGAACATGTATTGTTCAAAAGTAGCCTTTGAAAACATGTATGTACAAAGTTCTAGCAAAATTAACATCTTGGCATCTCTTCCTCTCAGGAAAATGCAGCATCAATCTTTTTTACTCTCTTAATGAGAAAGACTATAGATGGGCTAACACAATGATGCAACTGATTATTATTTGTAATGCTAGCGGTATCCAATTTCCTCCAGAATACCTATATGTGCTCAGGATCTGGCCGAGAGGCTTTGGAGTCCGTGCACACAATGCGCTCTATGTGCCGGAGGGTCAGAGTGGACGTCAAGGCGCGGCAGAGCAGATACGTATCCCCATCGGTCCACGAGAATTCAGTCGGAACACGCGGCCAAAAATGACACCGCTATCTGCGGCTCGCAGGTTGTATTGGTCTTGGCGAGGATGGCTAAAATCACCTGCTGACACGCGTTCGCATCAGTTTGCAGACTTCAGCATTGGTCTGCATATCTGGCATACTCGGAGGACATTCCGAGACAAGCGGCAGACCAAGTGGGGGCTCTGTGCGTCCTCATTTCCCAGGGTGATTCTTTTTTTTGAACTACTGTCAACATGGCAACCGGTGTCAACAAAAAAACAACGTCCTTAATTCCACTGATATTGTTTCAAGTAGGGCTGTCAAAATAAACGCTCTGGCCCACTTGGATTATAATTTTGTGTTTCTATAGCAGAAAATAGGCAGACGATAAGTAAATGAAAACAATAAAACAAAAATAATAATTGCAGTGAATGAACTCAAATGACCCTGTCTGTCCGTGACTGTACTGTATAACCCCCCCCCCCCTCCCCAAATTTTAACCCAACCATTTCAGAATTAGATGAAACGTGGTTTATTTGCTTAGTATGATCTTTCAATGGCAAACCCAAAAGTCTGCAGACACCACACCAGCGGTTTGGGACATACGGCCCGTCGAACATTTTGAATATTTTGGCAAAAACGCGCGTGGAAGCCAACCGTTCCACTCAAGTATCTTGGGAATTACTGGGGCGATTTTCTTTTAGGATTGTGGGATGATGAGGCTCCCTAACCTTTTGACTCTGACCTTGAATTTCAACTTGTAGACCACCCAACTTATGAGACAAAATGTCCTGAAATTCATTGATGTCTGCTTTGACCAAGGTTGGAGTTGTCACTTTGTCTTCGTCAAGGACATTACTGCGCCCTACTTTGAATAATTGACTACATTTGTAGCATTTTTAGTTGCTGAATAATGAACAGGAGACATCCTTGAAAAAAATGTTCACTGTTCTTACCCCTCCAAAATGATCACTGATCTCTTCAATCCGTGAGCAAATTTTCAAGTCAGTTGTTTTGTTGAATGATAAAACTAAACGCAAAACAATAAGCTATTGTCACAAAACTAAACAGTGTACCTTAAAAGCAAAAGAAATATTTAAGTTGTTTGATTAGAAAAATGTTCAAGGGAAAAAAGTGTCCAGCTGGCAAGGATGACACTCAGGGGAAAAGCTGGGCCAGTAAATAACAAATTGCAAATATAATTGGCAATTGGTGAAAATTATTAACTGTCATTTTTTTTTTAAGATACTTTGTATATGTTGCAGATGTGACATTATGATGATAGACATGATCAATTCTGACTTCTATTTGTATCAAAATAGCTGTATTGTATGTAATATATTCGTGTTCCGTGGCAAACCTGTTCCCATTGCTACAATTTGCTGTCTCATGAATGGATGATGAGTCATGGCAAGGCTGTTATGTTCACTGACATTGATTTCATTTGAACTGTTCTTTCCGCATAAATAACCATGTGAGCCTGTACTTAAAAGTGGCTTGATGCTGTTTGAATCAATAATGTCAATGCAGTTTTACTTAAAAGTTACGCACACACACGCGCGCACACACTCGCGCGCACACGCTCGCGCTCTCCATGTTAACCTGTAATTTATTCCCTTTAGTTACCAAGGGAACTCAGAAGAAGTGGGTTGCTATGTGGCTGGCCATCCTTTGTCAAAAGGAAATTGCTACTTTGAGGTACAGTCAGGCTCTGCGGTAGATGCTTTCAGACTTGAGTGCTCGTCGAGTCGCCTTCTAGCATCTCAGCAACTCATACATGATAATTGTGAATATTTCAACATTTGAGCATTACCAGATGGCAGAGTAAAGAATAAATTATTGTCCCAAAAAGTATTATTTGGGGATTTTGCATAGCTTTGCCATGGTTTTATCAAGTAGATAAATAAATGCATAACTACTCCTTATATATGTATTTTTTTTTATACATTATTATAATTAATGACTATTTTGATAATTATCATTGAGAGCCCAAAACTTAAAATTGACAAAATCTTGCGGCATGAGCCATGATTGCTGCCATTTCAACATTGTGTCCCCCCTGAAGACAAAGGTGGGGGAATCCAAAATCAAAATCATCAGGGCGGCGGAACAGAAAGTCCATGCTCACGTTGTCTTCATTCCTTTGATTTCTTTTCTTTTGATGTCACATTTTTCTGCTAACAACAAACCAAAAACTATCACAACGCCTCCACTTTGTCCGCCATATTTGTTTCTTCCGAAGTCACGTTTAATCTCGAGAGGTTTTGTAAGATTTCCCCTCTGACGTATGGGGTCTCTCAGAGGTTGGAAGTCAGCCGACAATTTGAAAATCTTGTCGTGTGAACCAGGCTTAAAGTATTCCTTTGAAGATGTCACACATAAAACGACGGAGTTGACTTTGTGCTCGGATTGTATCGAGGGGCCTCTCCATTTGTGCCTGACATTTCCTGTAAAACGCAATGTCTGACCCACGCATTGAAAGTTTTCAAGTTTGTAGTGAAATGAGACGTCACATTCAGAACTCGATATGTCCCCTTGACATTTAAACAAGCCCGACCCAATACAAGTATGCGACTATTTTATTTTCTGCAATGAATTTCTCCAGCTGTGACGCACATGCTGTCCACTTATCTCAAACATTCGGGAGCTTTTCTTCTATTAAAGGTCAGGCTGCTGTCAAAGTACGCATCGTGACTTTCCTACTGTTTCTCCTGGCTTGGCTTTCACGTGGGCTCCATTTCACCTTCTTCAAACATGCGCAGCATTCCGCTCGGCTCACCGCATTGGTTTGAGAAGCTCGTTTGTCAGGCTCATCATTGAGCACATTCCTATCCTTGTAGAGCAAAAAGCGCCTCTTAAGATGGATTAGTCAGTGAACGAGCGTGGAGATCTAAACAAGAAGGCATATATTTCTGGTTTGAGAATACACAGTGGTGACTGGACACACAAAATGCGAGCGCAGTCCTCGGATATCCTATACATGCGCCATATGTTGGCAACGAACTCGCCTTCACTTAATAATAAACAAATAGTTAACATGTCATCAATGTGTTTTCAATGCCATTCCTAGTAAAGTCTATTGTCAAACTACACCCAAAAAACAATCACAAAGTTCAAAGTTCAATATTCAATATTCCTTGTTTCCCTCCCGATAATGTCTAGCTAGATCTTTGCAAATTTGTGATGAAAACAAGCCCCTCTGGCCTGTCAAAATTTGGGACATTTTTTGTTATTCCGGCTTTGCACACTAAATTTTGGACCCCATTTGTAGGCCCTCATCTTTTGTTTTAAATTAGGTGCACATCCTGTAAATTGCTATAATCTATGTATGTATTCCGAACCCGTCTATCAGAATCTGCATTTCAAAATAGCACAGGTGTACTATTTTCTGTGGAGATATTAGCCCTTTAAGGGTAAAAAAAAAAAAAAGAGGTCCATAGCTGCAGGCCACCACCGAGCGTCTGCTGAAGCAGCTGCCGACTCGGGGTCACGCTGATCACATTACAGAGTTCAAGTCTCCATCTCCACCAGCAGTAATATATAAAATCACGTTTTGTCCCTTTTCAGTCTAGAGCAATAAATGTTTCTTCCCTGGGAGGGCCGTTAGGATGGTGAAACCAAATGTTTAATCGTCTCATCAAAATGTCATACTATATTAAACAAAAAAAAAGATAAGTTCTTAGCTTTCAGATGTCAATGATAGCAGTTTCTTCAATTATTGTTCCAGTGATTGTAAAAAAAAAAAAAATAAATCTTACAAAATCTCATTTATTGCAAATGAGAAACATTTTGATAAAGATTTTAGCTAGGGTCGTGACTGACATTTTTTGCTTTCACGGGCCACATGAATCAGATCTGGCCTCAGGCCTCCAGTCTGACACCTGTAGTCTTGAGCAACCATACACTGCAAGCATCTTCTACTTCATGAACAGAGTTCGCTGGTTGCAGGTGGTGGAAATACATATGGTGATTATGAATTATAGTTTTAAGGGAAAAAGATTGCATCGATTAATTCTTGTGGTTTGCGTATCAGAGTAAACCAACTTTTTAGGGCAGTTTTGAAGGTGCAAAAATCACCTGTCACAATAAACCCATACTTGAAGTCGTGTAGCATTTTTCATCTCCTAAATGCAGCTTGTTTTACTTTTTGACCACCGTCCGGCAATGACAAAAAATGACTTTTTTTTCCAGATTTGAATCTCGAATAAAATATTTTTTGTTCACTGTGTCTGTGTGGCCCAGTTGCAAATGTTCCACAAACGGCTGATCTAACAAGTTGTGTATATATACATACTACATAAATCACAAGAGTGTTTTTTTTATGTTCCTTGTGCTGAGTGATGCCTTTTGAAAGAGCACTGATAAAACATTGAGTTGAATGTCTTCTCACAGAGCAAGATTATCTTGTTGAGTCACAGTTGCTCCCAGTTCGCTGTTTGGGTTGCGCTTAATAAAATCCTCAAAGTGTCAGTCGTTTAGTCACTATGCACTCTATACCCTTTAATGTTTGGACGAAGCTCGAGGCTTCGGTTTATATAATGTCGTGATCTGTGCCTGCCTGTGTCTGATCTCGATGGTGTAACATTTTTAATGTTCTAACTTTTAAAGACAAGAGTCACTGTTCTTTTGAGTCCTCATACATTGCCAAACTTCAATTATTCACCTGCAGCCAACAAAATTTGCTGTCTGTCAAACTTATAGCCACCTCTATTTGTTACACAATAATTTTTTTTCACAATTTATTACAAAAACAACACTAATGGCAAAACATTTTTGACAAGAAAACAAACTGAAATGTGAGATCTGGCCAATTGGAGGCCAACTTCCTCTGTTCTGCCTCCTCAGCCAATCATTGAAGGCCACCTTAGTCTCTGCAGCGATCCTCCTCAGGATAAGAGCAGTCACGCCACATGCGCACGCACACACAACACAACACGAGAGACAGCAGCTCATACATACTCAAAAAATATGTCCTCCGGCCAGAGCCATAACAAAATATTATTGTAAAAATGGATTTGTACGACTCAGTGAATAAATTGCTTTCCTGCAATGGAAATGCTCTTATGAGGCCACTATTTGGTTGGAACTTAACTACAGTACACGATGAATGCAATCTGCGGTACATCAATGTGTTTTATGCAATTAACAGTGCAGAAAATGCTGAAATATAAATGTTCATTGGCTTCCAAAGTAAAAGCAGATGTTTGCAAAGATGCTTTGACTTCCGGGTGACAAAAATTAGCACCAATACCTAACTCATATTTCATAAAAAATTAGATCACCATTGTGGAAAGATATAATCAAATATGTGTATGCCTATAATTAACAGTGGAAAGCATGATACAGCTCCTTTAAGCAAGCACTCTGAATTATTAATTGATGATTGTTCATTTGATAGTCAATTACTTTTTGAATAATTGACTAATTCTTGGTAGTTTCACAAAATATCTTCATTAAATTCAACAAAAGTTAATAAGGTACAGAACTCAATACAAATGTGATCAGCCCTTTGAAAAGTAAGCTTTTCAATCAGAAGTCTTGTGATTTTTTTTTAATGAAGTTAGTCTTGCTTTTTTTTTTTAAACAGTAAGACACAAAGATGATGAAAATTCTTTTTATTAAATTTTTTTTTATGCTGTTAGTCTTGGCTCTTTTTTTTTTAAACAGTAAGACACAAAGATGAGGAAACATTTTGTTTTCTTATTAATCTTCTGAGTGTTGCATGCCCCACAATTCTGAGGATGGGAGAAAACCAAGTGAAGAGCTGAAAAGCTTTCTGGAGAATGTTGTAAAAACGTTCTTATGTTTTCTTCCAATTTCACGGTTCCAGTCAAAGACTTGGGGAGTATTTTTTGTTGAACTCCGTCCGCTGTCTAATTTTAGCTGAAAGAAAATATTGAATTTCTGCTAGTTTTACATCTGGCAACCCAAGTGGTGGATGGGGCAGCCAATGTTTTGCCATGTCATTTCAATCTGCAGAACGATGGATCTCCCCATGTTATCTCTTGAGAAACTCATATGGTATTTTGTATTTGTGGTTTCCCCAAGAAGTGATGGCACCCCATAAGGCTTGGTCCCCATCCAGAATGTCATTTTTTTTCTTGCCTCAAGTTTATATTGTTACTTTGACTGTCCCAGTCACACGTACGAGTAATCTTCTTCAAATTCTTTTTGTTTCAATTAATTGTGCGGTGAAAAACCTTTTTAGTTTTCATATCTATATCAAAAAGAGCGGACAGTACCTACCCTAACCCTCCAAGCCATAGATGTCAAAGTCAAGGCCCGGGGGGCAGATGCGGCCCGCCACATAATTTTAGGTGGCCCGCGAGACAAATTTTGCATCGACTTTTATCAATACTAAGATTACAAATTGTCTTCACTTTTAAAAAAAATTGATATTGCTTGCTATTTTTATCACAATTCTTCTTTTTAAAATATTTTAACATTTTTTACTACTCTCTGATTTCAAAACTAGTTATTCATCAATTTATTTTATAGCCTATACTATATAATCATAATGACCCTCCGAGGGAAACCATGACTACGATGCGGCCCGCGACAAAAATTAGTTTAACACACCTACTCTAAGCCATTAATACATGATCAAAATGGTTGATTAATTTGATAATGAGTGAGTTGCTGATTAATCGATGAATCGTTGCGCTTCTGCACTCACTTTTCTTTCACAACTGCAGCGCTAACAAAATAGAGCAGATAAATAACAATGGTAATAAAACCAAAACCAAATGTGACAGCAAAAAAATGGGAAAATGACATGCGGTATGAACTACTAGACTCTTGACGGCCAGTACGAAAGCAGCTACAGGTTCCTCTCTAACCAGCCAGAGTATCGTCCCGACGACTTCGTGATTGCTCTGTTGCCACGGATAAATAAATAACACCTCCGCTGCAGCTCAGCAGCAAAGTAGTTTTACATGTTGCTATTTGATGAAGTTGTTGTAATCAGCGTTCCGGTTGATTGCTGTCCTTGCTGATTTCAACACGGACGGGGCGAGTGACAGAATATCTCCGCAAGACAAATGACTTTTCTGACTGGTATGCCTTTGAAGAGGCCACACTTGTTAAGTGCGAAACCGCAGAAGGCACGGAGAACAATGGCGCCAGTGACTTGTCTACAGTGTAGATTTGCCATCCTGTTTAGATAGGTGGCCTATCTGATCACGGATGTCTTTCTACTATCATCATACCCTCGTTCGTTGTTAAACATTTTCCTTTCTCTGCTGTTTATGCCACTTTCGCTTCGCTTTTTCTTTGTGTCTGTCAGTGAGAGGTGTACGTACTTGATTGTCGTTGAAATGCCACTAGAAATAAACAACAGTAATCAAATGTCTCGGATAATGTACTCAACACTATGTGAAGTCTTTCAAGAAAAATAAAAAACACAATGTAAGTGACATGTCGCAATCATCTTTGTGGAATTTTCTCAAAGACAAACATGGAATGAGCGCTTCGGATACCTCAAAATACTCTGGAAAGGAATAGTAAAGTACCTGATGTATTCGTTTTACTCTCATTTACACATTTTTTTTTTTCTTATAAGTGACTAAACAAAATCGTGTGCATTGTGGCCCATTCTGCTGTTGTACAGTCTGATGGTTGTGGATACAAAGTAACACTGCAATGCTCAAGTTCTGCTACTCGGTGTAATGAGGCAATGGCTAAATAAAGAGCTTATCTGGCAAAAGCTTATCATAGAGAGGGTGAGAGGAGGGCGCCCCGATGGCCCTGATTTTGTCATTCATCATCCTCTCAGCCATAGTCTCAAGGTTGCCCAGCTCCTGTCCAATCACAGAGCGGGCCTCATAAAGGAAAGTTGGAAGTTTACTCTTCAATAGAGAGAGGGCAGACTGCATCTGAAGGATAGCTCCACAAGGGAGCTAAAGTCTCAACCTCCCATTCTATAAATATTTTGGGAAAAACAAGTCATTGTTTGAACTGTGAGCTTAGCGTTCCATTTGACTGATAAGGCACCGCAAGCGTTTTCAAGGGGAACTCAATCCAATGCAGCACGCTATGGAAATATGTCGGCGGACAGATTTTGAGAGCGATGAATCAAGAGATTTAAACCTGTGGATAAGAAAAAAAAATCAGACAGCGGCCATCGGAGGAATTGTTGCCAAGAGTAACTGCGTTTTATGTCAACTCCTTCATGAGAAAAAGATCTGCAAAAAGAGATCCAGATCTGCTCACAACTCTGTACAGTACATGCCTTAGCTCAATTTTTGCTAACTGTGTGGTTTTTCTAAATAAAGCAAGCAAGAACGGTCTTACGAATTTTGTTTTACATTTTTGAGGAAGCCAGTATAGCCAAACTGCTAGTAGAGGACAAAAGTGATCTCTGCTGCTTCTGGCTGGAACTTTCTCAGATGGAAGGTCTTTGCAGGCTAATTTAGCAAAATTGCCATAATCCAGCCTTGACGAGCACAACACCAACGTTTATTCACATTTATTTCACGTATTTAATGATTTATTTTGTTTGGAACGCGCATCAGATTAAGCCTCAGTGCTGGCAATAATTGCTAGTTTTGTCGGTACACACCGATTTGCAGGAGTGGTGCTGCTAATCAATTGTAAGTGAATTAAAAGCCAGCGAGTGACAAGTTGTGAGTGGAAGGAAACATCCTCGACTCTCACAACTTTTAAAACGCCGCGTGATGACACTGCCAAGTGTCTGCATATTGTTTTCCCATTAAGTTTGTGATTGATTGTCTTGTAGTATGTGCATACATATGTGGAGATGTTCATCATATAATATTTTAAGCTCTAATGCTTGTTGATAGTTGATTTCCAGACTGATTTTTCTTCACAGTGTCCTCGCCATGGGGATGAGCTGTTGCAGTGTTTTGTTTTGGCTCATTTGTTCCACAACTTCATCAGAGTGCCATTGTGCTTCTTAATAGACGTCATTGTCGCTAGCACGCGTTCGCATTGATTCGTTTCACACTTGATCAGGAATGCTGTTAAAGTTTTGCAATGGGTGATTGATGTGATCTATTTTAAGCATCAAAAACGTGATTCATTTTTTTGAAGAGCGTGGTATATGTTGCAGTTTTGTTCGTTTTGTATGGGTCTGTTTGCAGTTTCAACAAAGTGCTGCGAGTCACTCAACTGCGTTTTTTTTTTTTTTTTTTTTTTATTACCTCACGCCTCCCAATTTATGTATACTGTAGCAATGATGGATTGTTTGTAATGTGTTCTGGCACCACACTGGTAGTTGGAACTTCTTAACATTTATCATCTTTTCACAAATATGTGCATCCCATGGACAAGTCCGGCTTACGCACTGGAAAGCAGCCTGGCGAAATGTGTGATTGTTTATGAGCCACAATTTTTCCAAAAAGACACATCCATCTTACATACTTTCCAAATGAAATTGGCAGTCGGCGGAGGGGGCTGTTTAATTTTCACATTGTTTGAATTGCCAGCATATTTCATAAGAAGAGAACATGTTGTCTTTGAGGACTACTCAGTCATTGTAGGCCTTTGCAAAGCATTAAGAAAAAAAATATTGGATTCGACTTTGGTAAGCTGCCTCTTAAAGGTTTCACAATGGATTTCTTAGATTGCCTTCATTCTTGAAGACTTAATTGTGCCGAAGCAAGACACAAATCTTTGTCCGAATCAGTGATATTCACACAATACTGTGTTACCCAATTTCACCCTTTTTTTGAGATACAAACTACCGTTCAACTGATTAATTTTTGTGGGGCTGTTGACTTTTGAACTCAAATCTGAGAAACGAGTGCTTTATGGCAGCAGTCAATTATTTAACTTTAACTCTTGAAGCTTCGGATTGAAAACAAATGGTTCAGCCATATCCTCTATGTAGAACACTAATATTAGTGCTGCACTGGTAACTTCAGAGAAGAATTAGTGAGCTGCACTTAACTGATGCCGTGCCACAAAATTATTTTTAATTCTATTTAACAATGTTAATGACTGTATGTTTTATATGTTTTAAGCACAATCTTATGGAGTGCAGAGAATGGATTAATGGCATTTCCATTCATTTCAATTGGAAAAAATAATTTGACTGCCGTTTCAAGTTACAACTGTGGTCACAGAACAAATTAAACTTGTATTGCAAGGCACAAATGCATGAAATTTTATTATCTCTTTCTTCCTAAAAGCATTTGCACAGCCCCAAAGCATTTTGGGAGCTCATTCGTAATCATCAAATGTGAGCTACTGATAACGCCAGAAGCAGTGGCAAAATGATTTTATGCAATGAGCAAGTTGAAACAAAGTTAAAACTACAAAGTTTTTGCCCTCAACAGAAAGCTTGCAGCTGCAATTGTCAATGAGGCTCTTTTTACGTTCTCTTCCATTAGGAGTGACAGGAAACTGGCAGAGCCACTCTGTAGATGTTACATCTGTCTCCCAGGCAGCAGCCCAACAAAACAAGTCTTGCACACCATCATCACTTTTCTTGCACCTGAATTACTTTGGACACGAGCAAGGTAAGGAGACTGTCAGGTATCTGAGTGAGGCACAGTTTGCTCCAGGCTACGTCTCGCGCTCCGCTTCCATTACTCAGCAGCAACAAAGCAAGAAGTAGGTGTGACTGTCCATCAAGCGCAAATGCTAACCTGCTACCGACAGAGCACGACATTTTAACAGTGCAAAATATCGGCTGAATTTTACTCATGACAAAAGTAGACTTAACTGATCGGCTGGATCGGATTGGCATTTCATGCACATTTTTTCATGGATGGTAATGTCTTAAATCCAGCGATCGGCTGGTGTCAATAAAAAGCTTAAAGCACACTCAGGGAGGGCAAAAACCATATCATAAACCATGCTGTTTGGCACATTCATCATTTTTCTTCCATTACAATGTTTTTACGATCGTGAGAAGCCAAAATCGAAATTACGATTACATTTCAATTAATTGCTGAGCCTAACTTCTCATATAACGGTTAAAACAAGCAGCTTCATGTGAATTGCACAACATGAAGTCTTTATATGTACATTTGAGAAGACAGTAAACAAATTCAAACAAATCTTGGAAATAACACTGTTGATTTTCCTTTCTGCTAGTGTGCGAATGCAAAGAGCAGTCATATCTTGTCACTTCAGCTCAAAGATCCTTCAAGAACATTTTGGAATTAAAAGTGTGATTAGAGCTTTTATGACAATGACCCATTTTTGACCCGTAAAGGAGCGGGAGTTTTTTGTATTTATTTCTAACTTGCTTTTAATTTGATGACTCACCAAGCAACAGACAATAACAGACGTGGAAAATAGCACTACCCTAACTTTAATGCTTGATTTTTTTTTTTTTTCTTTCACACCGAGATTGAGACACACGCATACACCTGCTCGCACACGTGTAGGTGTGCGCAAACAAAAAGAATACAGAGCTGATTCTGTCCACCTCCACGTCATCTGTCATCCCGTCCTTTTAAACGGTAGGCGTATTTTTCCTCATTATTTTTCGGTTAATCTCAAGCGTGCAGTCACATGACACTGAAAGGATTCTCAGCTGTACGTATTTGTGGTTGCTTAGCTGCCCACCTACTCACTTAAACACGATACCCATCCATCCTCACATGGTGACATGATCGAGCATAATGTCGACCTCAATTAATTACATAATAATTTTGGATCGCACACGCCATCTGTTTGTGGCTGTTCATACTTGCAGGATGTTCATCCGGCAATTCAGGGCCCGTCAATGTTTTCAGGTAGTCTACAAAGCAGGTGGGGTAAATCCCCAAACTGTTTTGTGAGCCTTTTTGGGTTGATGTTAAAGTAGCTTTGTGTTCCCCAAAAATGACAAAAGGTTTAGTTTGGGGCTAGATGGTCACCTATGGAAAGAGTGGTTAAGAGTAAATGTCAAGTTTCTTTTCCTTTCGCTGTAAACCAGTCAGGTCAACTTGAAAAAGCAAGAAAGCAGATGTAGGCTCAACTCAGTTTATTGTCTTTACTAAGACACAGATGCAGGTTGAAAACCTTGAAACAAGGAAACAAAAATGCATTCCTACTATAGACAGGTCCTTGAACGTCCTGGGACTTCATCGATCACATGAATTTAAAGTTTCAAACACCTCAATAGTCTTTTAAATGTAGAGTCTTACGTGTTTGACAGTCTAAAACCACAATGAATTCGCCTGTAAATGATATTGAGGCTTTTAAAGCGATGCTACGCCCATGGCGCCTGGTTGCTCAATTTCTACTTGGTGGAAGCTGCCCACCGATGCACCTGGTTGGTCTTGTTATTGCCCGCAGAACCCAGTCGATGCCACCCTCTTGTGTCCAAATGAAAACATGCACTGAGAGGTAAATAAATAAGGGAGTGAGAGGTGCAGGTGAAAGGCCAAAACTGCTTTTGACTCAACAGTAAAAATGATTATTCATATCTCTAGTATAGGTCATGTCATCCATTGTATTTTTCCTGAATTTATTTGTTATGAAGGAGTCTAAGAAATGTTTTATGGGCCCATTCCAGATTAGGAAATTCCACCAGCGATAACTCAGAGGTGTTATTCAAAAATTTAACGACCCGATTATGGACGTATTTGGGTTTCTGCGGGTGTTTACTTGGACTTTCAAAACTTGAATGCTGCCAATATTCGGGTTTTAAAAAGGTTATCGACTGCATGTAACCCTCGTCACTGTCATTGTCTCATTTTAGCTGTTGATCAACGATCAAACTTGACAGGAGGTATGTGATTGGTTGGACTGATCTTTACATGCTACACAAAGGTTGCAATGTCAATGTTCATACGAATGAATGTTCATATCTCGATTTCGATATGGTAACGATATATCGCCCCGCCCTGATATTTTGGGGGAAGATAGTACAGACTGTGTTGACTACCTGACTTCTAGAAGGAAAATAAGATTTGAAAACAGTCGGCCTTCTGAAATTTTTAATCGTGGCCAATCCCGTTAGTTCGTTGAAGCCTATTTTTCTTTTTTTTCTTTTTTCTACTCTGGTTGTAGTGCTCCCTTACCTAGCTTTGTTGCCTTTAACAGCAACTTCACCAGCACCTTAAATAATTCTACATTTTACAAATCTCTTTAAGCTCCTATGTGAAGGCAACTAGATATAGCGGTGTCATGCATTGCAAACAAGCTTCAATTATTGCACATTCTATTTCTCATAGTCTGGCTCACTGTTGTCTTTCTGATTCTCACAAGAAATTAAATCTTCCCTTTATTTGACCAAAAAAAAAAAAAAGTAGGATGTGTGTTAGCACAAAATTCTGTTGAGGTTCTACTTTGGATGTAGGCCTTACTTGACCTCTTTCTGTCTTAAGATAAGGCCCTAAGGTTTTGAATGAACAGCGCATTTGCTTGATATGTTGTCTTTCTGTTCCGCACACAGACTGGTTGCCGGGACACTGAACAAAGAGGCTAAGTTCTGCAGTGGAATTTAGGGGTAACAAAAACAAACAAACCCCTGAAGTTGTACAAGAAACTGACTCTGCTGGAGGATTAAAGACTTAGTGTCATCAAATGGATGTTTCCTCAGTCCTGGTTAGGCCTCGCTCACTCTTGAGAGCAGCTCTTCCTCCCGCTGTCATGCTGACAACCCCCTAACGTGAAGCAAATTAGGCCAATTTAAGGAAAGGCAGATTTATTTCTCAAGTGAATTTCATACACAAGCTGATACACTCGGCTTTGTGTGAGTACATTTAAAACCTTTTAAGAACTGATAGATTCTTCAATCATATACCTAAATGTACACATCTCTCGTAAGTGCGCCCATCCTCCTTGTTCTTTCTGCGACAAACAAAGTGACTTTATCTGTTGTATCTGTGCCTGCATGCCCCGACACAGCCACACTGTTCTGCTCGCTGCAGTCTGATCATCAGCTAATGTCAGATTGTTTCTGTTATCATCTGGAGTTTAGAGGCCAGTGTTGCAAACATAGACCTGCATTGGTTCCCCGCACAGCTCCAGTCCTTACTCACGAGCTTGTGCTGGTATGCGCAAACACAATGCGTGCGACTTGACTTGATAACAACAACCAAAATATTTTATAGTAACTTTCACAGTCACACTTCTCCGGGCAAAGTGGTCCACCTCAAACATGCAAGCAGGAGAGGAGGAAGGAGAAGTTGCAGTAAAACAGGCCAAAATTTAGATGTCAGGTGGTTCGGCCGGGCAAGAGGAAATTTGCATAATAGATGTGTTTTACCTAAGTGTGTGTAAAACTAAGCCTGAAGTCGACAATACAGAGGTCGCTGCTCTCATTTCTCCAGGTTGGGCATTCAGGAATCGCGGTGCCTAAATCGAGAATTAAAAGTCCTTTTTAGCTTTTGTAGCCACCAAAAGACAAGTGTGTTGCAAGCGTAAGTTCTGGGATAAAACATATGGTATCACTAAGTCAGCAAGATAGAAAGATGCTAAGTCATGGGATTTTTTTTTTTTTGGAGCAATAAGTAACAAAATCTTAAAATCACATCTAAAATGGACTGGGAGCCACTTTGTGAGTTCATTGGAAAGATGAACTCAGTCACCTTCTGGTCCACTTCAGGCGTGGTGGGTTTCACTGACTGCAAGGCAAAGTCAAGTGGGAACATTTTGTGAGAACATTGGATAGGTTACGCAAAGCCTCCACAGACTTGAACCAAAGTGGGACAACCTCTCTAGGTCATGGACCTTATGGGGACAAATGTCAACAGTGTCACTTCAATTGGGACTTAGCAAAGCAACTTTACATCATTGATTGCAGAGTTTACACTGAAATTAATATTTCTTGTTTTTCTTGAGGTTGAAAGTAAAGTACCTTTTAAATCTTGATATACTTTTTCTAAATTATGCCAATATTAGTCTCGTGGGTGTGTGTGCGCTTTTTATAGCCAGTGTCCAAGTCAAGTAACCATAGTTCACGGACTTTAGCAAAGTGAGAACATGTTTTGAGTTTTGGGAAAGCGTTTCAGATGACAGGACGATAGCCAGAGACAGCAACGTGACAAGCCAATCATCATTCAGCAAGTTGGCAAGACGGCCCTTTTTTTTTGAGCTAGAAAGCGTTCTTTTGTTCATTCTTTGTTCCGCATGGGAAGGATGTACCTCAATGTCCCTGCGCAGCTGACCAGAACGCACGCTATGATTTTCCTGGTGGTCTGTTTTTTTTGGTTTTTTGGATGCATCATAAGTAATTGGAGGTAGTCATCTACCACATACCACATTGCAGCTTTGTTTCTTGCATCATCTAAAATTATACAAGATTAATATAAAAACAGTTTTTTCTTGACTGTCATGTCAAATGTAATTTAATTAAAAAATAATTGTTCTTGCCAAGTGTTGACAAAAAAATAATTTTGACAGTTTTAAAAAGTACTTACGCAGTGGTTCCTTGAGATAGAAGTTTCTTCTTTAAGTGGCCATGCTTGTAACTCAAAACACTGACATTTAAATTGCCTTTGTCTATTGAAATGAATGGAAATGCCTTGAACCCATTCTAAACTAATAATTGTGGGGGGGTTTCTAACAAAGAAAAAAAAAACTCTAAAATATTCGCCTTTGGAAAAACAAAGCAATATTAATATAATCAAATGGAACGTAAATAATAAAACAGTTGGTGCATCCTGATTTAATGCTTGTCCTTCTGGTGCACATGCCTTGGCAACCTGTTTAATTCAGATGTTTCAATTGTTTAGGTTTCATCTCATTTTTAGCTCAGAGTAGCAATACGCAGCTTGAAACCTCTTTTTTTTTTTAAAGAGGTGAATTGAATTGACCAGCCTTTCATCATACAGCTCTTGTGTCTTAAAGGGGAAGTCAACCTCCAAATTTTCTTTCTACTAATGTTCTGTGCAGCCCAACTAGTCAAAACACAGTGTTCTGATGACTTTGTGGGATATGAATTAAACAGGCAATAGCCACCTTTTTCTATCCATCTCAATGGGCAGCCATTTTGCCACTTGCTGTCGCCTGAGAATGACATCACAGTTTCCAGGTCTCACAAGTCGTCTGAAGCTGAGCCGTTGGTTTTGAAGTTTGATTCGTCACTATCAGACGCAAATGCGTTGGTCAAATTGCACTTTTTGCCGTTGGGTCGTCTAAATAGAGATTTGCGACAGGGTCATCAATCAGGCAGCAGACGATCCTCCATCACGTTAGTTAGCCTGATGAATCGTCAGGCTTGCGGTCAAGACAATAGAGGAGCAGAATTGGCGTCTCAACAGGTTTGGGGCTTGGAGCGGTAGCTGCATTCCTCAATGTCTCTCTGTCTTCCTCTGCTGATGTCTCAATCTGTCCGTGTACACCACTTGCCTTCTTCCCTCCAGCTATCTCCATTTCCTCGTCCCCAGTGGCCTTGTGAAAGTGAGCTGATAATGTTTCCCTGATGCCAGATGTTGCACTCCGCCCGGATGCGATGACCTTATTATTCATTATTCCGCAAACTTGCTGATTTAATGTGCTTTTAGGTGATTTGTGTTTTCAAAAGCAGACATTCTCAACCATTTTCTCATGACCCACCTTTATGAAAGCCAAATTAATCAAATGTAGTTTTCCAAATAAAAACATCGACTCAAAAACATAAATAGATGCGGCCATGGACAGAGTTGAACATTGAATGTAATCCTCGCTCCGTCTTGGGGGTTACGTCAAGAAACCCCCATCAAATCAGCAATATGAAAATACCCTATTTAAATATAGCCTACGTATGTTTTTGTAACATTTATAACAATACAAACTTTATGAAACACTACTATGTTTAATTTAGGACATTATGGTCATACATGGAGAACCAAATAAAACAAGTAGAAAGTTTGCAAACCACTGTTTTAACAGTTTTTTAAAATGGCATTTAAAGCCTGTTTGTCTCTAAACAGACATTTTCTCTAGATGTCAGAGGGATCTAAGTTGGAGCTATGCCGTGTGGTGTGTTTCTTAAATAATGAAGGTGCAGCCTTGAAGACAGATGCAACCTCTGGCAATTAGCTCAGTCACACTTGTCTAAAATTGGCTCGCCAGTTGTTTTTGTTGGCACCTGCAGATCAGCCTAGACGAGCCAAAATGTTGGTAAAGGGAAAGGAACATGAACGTTTTAATTAGATTAAAATCCAGAAAGTCTGGCACAATCCCGTCAAAAGGGATTTAAGTGTTTGTGCTGTGATTAACAATGATCGGTTCAGGGTGTAACGATTGACTCCGCCTTCCCTGTGACTCAACAGGATATGTGGACTGGCAAATGGATTGTCTGAAATGCTCTAAAATGTGCTCAATGAATACAGTACACTTACAAAATATAGTTTGACTTTTGAATCTGAAGCTCGACAGCGACTTCGGATTCCAGGTTGATTGCAAGATCAATCGGTATCCCGTAAAATAAGCCTAAAATTGCCACCGCTTGCTCAGAAACATTTGACAAAATCTTTCGTTAGTTTCAAGTCACAATCAAATTCCTATTTCCTTGTACTGTCTGAGATGCATCCCTGTTTGATGTTAGTTCTATTTTTTTTTGTTAGAGCATATAGGATTTAAGCAAATGTGAAATATGAGTCAAATATTGAATTTTTCTCTAAAATAGAAAATAGATTTGCATGTTTGTCCCCAGGCCTTGACACGGTATACAACAACAATAATTACAAAAACTATTTTGCTTTACTTTATGTAACATTGTTGATGTGTGCCTGATTATTTGTCTGGTGGTGTCTGACTAATATTTTTTTTTATGTTTAAATATAATTTATATAAATGACAGCCTATTTTATTTTTTCAAATAAGCGTGTGGAATTCCTCCTGAATGGAATGAGGAGACAGCGTTAGTATCATACTATCTGTTGACATTCGACCCAAATATCTCAGGGTGGGAGGGAATGTAAGGGTGCTTAGAAAAGAGCTCAAGGAAGATGGAGGCAGGGCGATAAAATAACAAAAACCTGCAGCCACTCACATCATCAGGAAAAACTCGATTTCTCTGCAAGGAAACCAGTGTTCACATTCAAGTGAAGAAATAGCCAAGAAAAAAGTAAAGTCAGAGTAATCTTTCTTTCAATATGTTAAGTCTCGGATGTTTTGGACGACGGATTTGCCAATATCATCGTTTACATAAGTGACAGAGCCTGCCGATCTGCGTCAAGCCGACATTTTGTGACAAACATTGTTTACATGATAGGTTGAAGCATCCAATTACTCTGCATGGACATTTATCTCATTAAATTTGTACTTTTAATAATTTATTTGAATCACTTCCTTTCCAGTGTGGAATGATTGTGCAACGTGTTAAAAGAACACAAATTGGGCGCACAAGTTGGAATTTGTTTTGGATTTTTCTCTAATCCACACAGGCCGCTCTAATTTCGTTAGAATATGTGAAAAGTTGACTAGGCCAAGCCCTGTTAATTTCTCATAAGCAGCTGCAGTCAAGATTGACTGCATTTTGGACTATGCTTCAATAAAACCTGAGTACATGCCAGGAAACAAACCAATTTGAATTGACTTGATTGATTCTGCCAACAAGAGTGCTGAAACAGCCAGCTACAATTATCCCACATTTGATGGCTACAAAAAGCACCGGTTCCAACCAGATGCACTTTGCAAGAGACGTTTAACCAAATTTGACATTGGTACCATGAGGTACGAGTGACTCAATGTAGAGGATGGGGAAAAAACTCCTATTTAATCCTTTTTGCAAGTGATATTTGAACATAATACTTGCGGCAACACATTAAACGATACTTCCAGTCATATATTCTTTATCCTCTGATCGGATCTATGATGAGCTGTGATGTTTGCACTGCGCAGAAATCCACGTATCAAAACATATTTTCCTTTGTACATTCCATGCATGATTCGAAGCTGTTTATAATCTTCAACTCCAATATGCTTATGCAGATTTCACTCGGGCATGAATAATAATACAAAAAACAGCGGGAGCGGCAAGCCCCGCTGTGGTCTGCGGACGAGTTTGCCGCTGAGTGATGGGCGACGCACACCAGCCTGGCCCCCGCGTTTGAGTGCTGCTCGCGGTCTGTCTGGTTTGGCAGCCGTATGCGCGCACCCTAACGTGGCCACCATTAATCTTATTTGTTTGAGACTAGAATGATGCTTGCGGTTTTTCTGAGATCAGCTTTGCGACAAGCGGGTTAAAGAGTGGGCTCTGATCCAGCTATTTAAAAACGAGAGCAGAAGTTCTCAGATAGTCTGAGAAGTGCGTGCATATGCACTTTGGATCGGTGACAGTGCATATGTTGGTCATATGATCAAGACAGACAGAGCTTAAAAGCTCAGAATTCCAAACTAGCTTTCCGAGCATTGCAGCAGTTCTGTGACATGTTGCTGTGTTTATAACTTTGGGGTTTGTTTTTTTTTGGTAAATTTGGTCTCATGATATACAGTAAATAAAAGTTATTCTCGCCAAAGTATTTGCTTCTTGTAAATTATCCATACTTGCTGTTGTATACAGACCCTCACAAAATTCCACTGCGCTTCTTTCCAGTTTAGTGCACCACAATCAGGTTTTTCAAGTTTTCCAAAACAAAAACATCTCTCTCCACCAAACAGCGTCAGTCATTTGGAAAAGCAAATAAAAAACATTGATTCTCTTTTTCAAGACTGATTAGTTGACCGGTGGACGTTGTATTGGTCTGTTTTAGTGGAGACAGACTTCAGCCGAAAGGTGAAGATTTACCGTCACGCTTCTGGGGTGACCCAGGACACAAAACAATGGATGGATGCAAGGATGGCTGGATGGATGGACGCAAGGATGGATGGACGGAACGATAAATGAATGGAACGATGGATGGACGGACGGACGGACGGACGGACGGATGGATGGACGGACGGACGGATGGATGGATGGATGGATGGATGGATGGATGGATGGATGGATGGATGGATGGATGGATGGATGGATGGATGGATATTTTATCAGTATTTGGATATATTTGTTGGAAAAGCTTGCCTTCAACTCACCTTCACTCCATACATCCAAAGTCCCACTCAACTATTTTTAGCCAAGCTGCACCCTTCTGGCGTGTTAGCAGAGTGTGTGGTGTGTCAAGGTCCCGCATGAGGGCTACAATGATACAGTGTCTCCATCCACTTCCTTGTACTCTGATTGTTTAAACAGTATCCTGCGCTGGGGACGGGTCCCATGACAACTTGGTAAATATTTACCCGCAGGAGCCGCGCCGATTCCTTGAGAAACCCTCGTCCGCAGGCAGGTTGCCTCTGCAATGTTTTTTTTTCGACTTATTTCTTCATCTTTTAGTCTGCATGATTGTTTGGAGTGTGCTGTACTGTCTTTCATGACAGAGTGTTTTTACTGACTGTGATTAGAATATTTGCAATGTCACGAATGTGAGCAATAATGGTTTCCTACACAGTTTCGGAATATTAAAGCCACAAACAACTTCATAGTCTAGCGGCAATGTGCATATGCATTTTCTTTTAACAAATATCGTAATAATGCATAGTTCCATGCTATCTACAGATACGTGTGACTCAACTTATGAGTTTGTCCTGACACAAGCTGTCATGCGTCCACTTGGCTTGCCAGCATAGAATTGAAATACGATCGTGATATGGTGGCAAGTGAATTCAATTCACTTCATAATGAGGAGAACTTCAAAAAGTAGTGAACAGTGAATATAAAAAAAGAGGTCCTACAGCAGAATAATTGACCCCGTTTAATGATGATTCATTATCAGCAGACGAATCAAGAGACGATACAAAAAAAGGCTTAGTTATCCATACAAGTGAAAGCTCATTTACATATCTGTCTTGCTGCCTTATGCTGCCCCAAGTGTCCAAAGCAGACACACCAGTAGCAGCAGCACAGAGAGCAATCAATTAATCGACAACTATTTTAATGATCGAGTCATCGTTTGGAGACATTTTTTTTTTTAAACTTAAAATTGTCCAAATTCTTTACTGCCAGCCTCTCAACAGTAATTCATGCAAATAGACATTTGAAAATATCTGATTTTACGTTGGAAAGCAATAACCGCGCCGGTAACTGAATTATCTTAAAAAAAGCTCTTGTTCGATAGTTAAATTGTTGTTTAATTGTTTTATTAATTCATATACGCTATACCATAATAAGGACAGCATTAGCCAGGAGCTCTGACTTGTGTCCTGTCAGCATCAAGTATTCTCGCTGGTGCAACTTGTCGGCCGGCCGGCCGCCCGCACGCAGGCCTACGTAGGTGTGAACGGGTTGATGTGAGCCCATGTGTTCCTGAAACCCAAGTGGGTGAGAACAGAAAATCCTCTGATTTGTCAATATTTACTCAGCGCAATGCATTAGCCTCGCTGCATTGTTCCCTGACATCAGATGTCTTTGTTGGCGGGCGGGACCGCACGTGTGCGAGGGTGCGTCAGTGTGTCTGTGTGTGTGTGTGTGTGTGTGTGTGTGTGTGCGTGTGTGTGTGTGCCTTACCACCACGTTGCCATTATTGTTGCAAACGCATGACGGCAGTTTGCCTCACAATAGCAACTAAGCCGCTCCTTTTCAAGTGGGTGGCACATGAAATGTTTAATATATGAGAACACGCACTTCACTTGTTGCTTTAGCGTGCGTGTGTATTTGCTCTCCGAGTTGAGTAGAAGCCTTTTGTATGAACGTTGAAAAGTGTCTCTGTGTTCTTTTCATGCGAGCTGGATAATATTTGATCACTTGGCCCACTTAGAAACTTAAATTCGACTTGACTGACATCACATTGTTGCCACTTATTTATTTAAAGGGACCATGTGGCCAGGATGGCCACTTTTAAACTCATAGACTCTCTGTGTATTTTTTGATCAGCAAAATAAAAATAACTTGCATGTTCTATTTTATAAATTTGTTTTGGAGAAATCAGTAAATAACTGTTTTTATCACGCCTCTTTTTCCGATCCAGCGTTGTATCTGGCAACCTCCGCACCACCCTGGAGATGCTGAGCAGCTGCGAGAAGGTCAATGGATCTGCATCCCCTCAACGGGTGAGACCCATGTTCACAACACGCTCGTGACTCTGCACTTGGCTTATTTCAGACTTAGGCTGGCTTGTAAATGTCATCGTCATAATCACAGCGCCTCATCAGGCAACCTTGCCGCTTGTAAATCCTGCGCAGTGTGTTCTGTCATCTGTCAACGCAGAGGTCCAACACCCTTTGTCTGCTTTATTTCATTTGCCTGTCCAAGCAAAACAAGCAAGTTCCCTGAGGTGCTCCAACCACCCTACTTTGGGAACCATCTCTGTATGGCAGAGGCAGGGCGCCTCCTAGTGACGGAGCACAGAGTTGCTCCTCACTGGAGATTGCTGGATGGGGGCGCGGACATGTTGCATGTTTTGAGTGGTTTTAAATTGGAGATTTTTGCACAGCTATAAGCCAGGGGTGGCTATTCTGAATGTTTTATAAGTCTCCCTGTTCCAACGCCCCTGATTCAAATGATCAGCAAGCGATGCCGGCTAAAGATCCTAATCATTTGAATGCGGTGTGTTGCAGCAGTGAGAGACAAAACATCCGGCCCATGTGAGTTTCAAAATCTGAGTCCTGATTGGTCCGTTAGCTGAGCACATGTGATGGCGTTTATAGTCGACAGCAAAATACGGCAAAATGCCTTTTTGATACCATTTGATTTTTTAAAGGGCATCTTAAAAATACCTGTTCTTATTTTGCTTTTTTTTCCCCCCAGGAGAAAAAAAACAACTGAGATATTTTGTTCACAATTTATTTAAATAGGTCACGGCCTTAGAAACAGTACATCAGAACCAGATTATCCAGTTTGGGTTTCTAATTTTCCAGGATAAACATTGCAAATGGCAATAGTGTTTTTAAAACACCAAACATTTTTTTTCCTTAAATAGTAACAGATTGAAGGGTTTGTTTTGTTTGTTGCAGGTTTCGCCGTTATTGTGAATTTGTGAGGCAGTGAGCAACAGTGGCATAACACGGCATTGGCATTGCAAAATGGCATTGATTGATATTGCAGTGGCATTCAAATTCAAAACGGTAAGGTGAAATACATTTGAGTCTTTCGGCCTTTACCTCTAATAATGTTTAATTGAGACGAAGCTTTAAATACGTTTCACTTAAAAAAAGGTGAGAGGAAGAAAAAAATTGGAATGGCTTTGAATGTAGAAAAGAGGCACAGTTCAAGAATTTGGTCGTGTTCAACCTGAAACTAGCGGTAACTCGGCAAGCGGACGAGGAAGTCACTGGACTCGATTCAGAAGTCCTCTCCCTCATCATAGAAGCGATTTCGCTTGATCATTTCCTCCACGCTCAGCGTCTCCAACTCCGGCTTATCGTCGGTTTCCTCGCCCTCCCAGTAGCCCACATCCTGCGGTGAGCGACTGGCCTCCACCTCTTCCTCCTGACAGGACTTGTCAGGTTTCATTTTTTCTTCCTCTTCTTGGTCCTCCAGTGACTCCCCTGGGTGAGCGAGACCCACAGCGTTGACCTTGTGGGAGAGACGACGCTTTGGCCCGTCTTCTCTCTTCACGTCTTGAACTCCCTTCTTCAGCATGTCTTCGCCCTCTTTTTCCAACATCTCTTCACCCTCCTCTCCAAAGCTGCTGTTGACATCCACGCTGCTGTCCTCTGTGGGCGTGTGATTATCTGGCGACTGGCCCCCGGTTTTCAGCTCCCTGCTCGGGGACTCATCCGTTGCGCCCTGACCCGCCAGTGTGAAGAGCATGCAGCGCTCCTTTAAGGAGGAGCCTCTTCCCTGATCGGAAGCTCCATTGGCTTGTCCGGGTGGCGAGGAGGAGATGGAGGAGTCGTTGTCCTCCGGTGGCCACTTGGCTCGAATGGGCTTGCCGGTTGAGTCGGCAAGCACAGCAGCACCGGCGTCAGTCTCCGTTTGTGGCGGCCAGGAGATTTTCAGCCTGCGCGTCTCCACCGGCCTGTCACTTTTCTCCGGGGTGCCCTGTCCTAGGGCCTCCATGGTGGCAGTCAGGACATTGACCTTGGCGAGCGGGGACTCCTCCACGCTGGGGCTTGTCAGCTCAGAGCCGAGGGAAGAGGGGCTCTTGGCGACCTGCGGCGAAGTCGTCTGCATCAGCAGTGTGGCGGTGGTCTCCCCCGTCTCGCCTTTGCTCTCCCACAACTCCTTGTGAGGCCGGTGGCCAAAGCCCTCGTCATAGTTACCCTTGGCCTTGAAGAGCTGGCTGAAGTGTGGCTTGCAATACACGTTGTTGTGCAGGGAGGCGTAGTTGAGCAAACTAGATGGCGAAAGAGGGTAAAAGACAAAAATGGGATGCTTTCAACCTTCTCTCCAAAGAGTATTAGGTAGGATACTGCACAGAATCTCCAATCGAGATGTGCAAGTACGTCTTTAATTATTGTTACTGATGTTTATTGTTTTGAATATTATCCTGGGTAGTATTCACAAGGTCATTTGTCATTGGAATTGCAAAGAAAAGTAGTAGAGCTTGAGTTAGGTGGCCTGCCTGCTCACCTGAGTTTGGTATTGCAGTGGAAGCAGCGAAAACAAGCGCTGTGGAAGATTTGCTGATTGGCCACCAGCCTCTCCAGAGGATACACTGTCTTCTGACAGGATACGCACGTTTCCCTCACGGGCAGACGGAAATTCTGTTCAGGATGTACACAAATGAGTGTGAGCCGAGTGTGTAAGTGTGTGTTTAGTTGTGTAAAACTCACCCTTGGAGTTTTGGCTGGAGAACAGGAAGATGGATTGTCATCACTAGGACCTGTGGCAGAAGATCAACATGTTGGCAATTTGAACACTGGGTGGTGCCATTGAGCAGTTGAAATCACAACTCGTTAAAATTTTGCAGAGGAAGGATAGCTGCCAAAATTGAGTAAAAAAAGAACACTTATTTTAACAAAAATTTAGAATGCCGTGGAATTGTTGAGTTTTGCTAAGTTTGAGCAATAAAAATTAGGCATTGTTTTATTTGAAAAAAGCCTGGACAAAAATGGCACACTCACTGGGTGGAGAGGTCAGACTGATAATTGAATCGTAATTTATGTTTGTGTTTTCTGCAAACAATTTGAAATAATGTCGTGTTATATAACAAAGGAATGCAAGTTTGGAAAGAATGCTTTTGATTTAAATCTGATTCATCAATTATTTGCAAAAATAATGGACCAATTAATTGATTATGTATTAACAATCCTTATTGAGCAGCTCTCAAATTGAAAAATGTGCTCACTCATGCGATGGGAATCTGTATTGGCCGAGCTTACTCATGGAAGATCGATATCAAAATCACCAGCAAGATTTAACAGCACAACCTTTAGAGGGAATTGTTGCAGTATGTAACTCTGAGCGTGACTTAAAAACATCTTGTTCCTTGGCTTTTCAACATCTTTAGGCCCATTATTCATGTACAATTACTTTGTCGGGTTTGAAATGTGACTTCTCCAGACTGAATATTTTGCTTCTTTCACAGATTCTTCTCCATTAGCATTTATGTCAGAACTCTCTAGAACGGTGCAAAATGTTTTTTTTTTTTTTTTTTAGCTGTGTTGGTGTCTCTAATCTAGTTGCACGACCTGCAACTACAACCAAGCTTTGACATTAAGCAGCTCATTTGGCCCCACAATACCTCGATAGCTTCAAGACACTCTGTGGCAGATGAAGCAAAACAGCCTCAGAACAGACTGTATGTTTCACTGACAGTAGATAAAATGTTCTCTTCTTTGTACACATGGCACAGGCAAAATTGAAACCATCATCACAGAAATATCTTGAAACTGATGAGAACTAGAGTGAGCTTGATATTGATAAGCCACAAAGCTTTTTTGATGATTGTGGGACCGGTGTCGCATAACCTGATCGCAATTGCAGGTTAAAGACAAACAATAAATCCCTTAAAACAAAACCCGAGAATATTCTGAAGGGTCCGGATATGAATATTATTGGACATTTTAGTCAACATTTTGTCTAAACCATTTTGATCATTAGTTGGAGCAAGGTAATTCTTTTGAACCACAGAACTTATTTTTCACTTTCATTAACAGATCAGGGGCCTCAACAATTTTGCAAGTGCAGAAATAAATTACCATTGTTCTCGTCATTAAAACTTTTTCTGTTGTTTGGCGGTTCAGTCTCTGGACTCTGTAAATGAGAGAAAAGAACTTCAGTCCTATGTTCATGATCCAAATGTCATCATGGTAATCACATTAAGGTTGAGCTCACCATGTCCAGGGAGAAGGGTGGGACGTTCTCTTTCTGTTTGCCACCAAATAGTTCTTGCAGATCAGTCTAAGAGTGATAAATGACTAATTTAATAATTTTTTTTTTTATCAGGGAATACCTACTTAATGGATCATCTGGAGTATGTACAGTACTCACATTGACCGGGGTAACATCCTGTTTTGAGATGGCTGCCTGGTAGAGAGCCATCCTGTCTCTGAGAGGAGTCGTTTCCGCGAGACTTCCGTCTGATGCAAACGCAAGAGAACACATTAAAGGTAAGAGGAAAAGTTCATTTGGCATGTTCCAGTTCTTTGTTTTGTATTCAAACTGTGTACCCCTAGAATTGTGCCAAATTTTGACAACTAGGCAGTTTCACTTTCAGAAATCAGGATCCCCTATTTAGACTACTTGTGATAATGTTTTTAAGATATTGTTCTATGTGATGGTGTACCTAACCTCGTTAAAAAATAGAAACGGTGGTCCACAGGGATCAATTTTAGGTCCACTTCTTTTATCGTGTGTTAACATCTGTGTTAGTAGTTTATTTAAAAAAGTCACTGGGACAATTTTTCCTCTTCAGGGGTTCAGTCAAAAGCTCAGTTTATTCATTTATTCACCCTTTTCTGTTTCGTTGACCCGTCATGCATCGAATGGCACGGTTGGATTCAAGCCTTTTTGTGGCAATCCAATCCTTTTGCAGTTCCGTTAAAAAATTACAATACTGTAAGTGGAGCCTCAAACAAACCCTCATGTAAGGTTTCAGTTTCTCCATTGCAGTTTGTTGGTCAATGTGTGGTGCTCAATCACTTGATGACTGGCCAATTATATATATTTTTTGCTATGCTCCATATCAGTCGCTTTCGGCTGTGTCACGCGATGTGTACAACTTACACTCAACTCCTCATAGCCTCTTGTGGTAAATCAAGACTGTTTCGCACAATTTTAAGCTGCACGCTCTATCGTCATGTGAAGGCGCCAGAGGTGCAACAGTCAAATGAATCAACAACTATTTTGACAGTTGTTTATTCTCTGGCCTTGTTGAACTTAACATTGTCCAAATCCTCCAATTTAGACATTTTCTGATGGATGATACATACTGAACCAGTAACTGAATCTTTGTCAAACTATGTCTGCACATTTTCTTTCACTGTCAAGTCCTGTGTTGTTGAATAGGCAGAAGTGTTGAATTTTGCATTCAGGGGGGCACAGTTAGAGTCCATACATACCCCCCGGAAGCTGCTCCATGCTGGCTGTGTTAGCAGCGTTTCCTCGACTTGACTGCTCTCGAGACACCTGAAAAGAAAAGAGCAGAAAAACAAAATAGGAGGCAATTAAACACAAGCCAGAGAGCAAAAAACTGCTCGAGAATGTGTCCTGCATGACACACACTCTTCATGCATCAACATGCACAGCTAAGGTCCATCAGGGAAATCCAAATGCAGAGCCACTGTTTAGTGTGTCTGCCTACCACTTTAATCCCCTTAATGAGCTCAGAAAGCCCGACAGACAACCCGTCTGATCAGCAGAAGACAAAACACACTGCGCACGTCTCTGCCTGCTATTTGAATTCAAATCATGAAACCCCACTGGAATTGAAGGGGCTATTATTTTGGGTCCCTGCTGTTTGGCTCAGAAAATTAAAAAGATGATGAACCAAAGGTAGTGACAACTTTGTTCAAGAAAATGTTAATTAAACTGCCAGGCTGCAAAATTAAAAGATGCATTTTGCCTTGACTGTTGTTGGTTCCCACAAACGAGCGCAGGCCTCAGCAGGTAAGATTTCACAAGATAGCAGATTCACGAGTGCTGAATTTGTTCCAAGAGCTCAAACAGAGTTGAAGGGGAAGCGCAGGCCTTTGGCCTCACTTGATCATGGTGGAATGGAACGCTCCACGAGCTCTGGCATGTTTGTCTCAAGTCATCAAGCTCATTGTAACAAAGTGCCCCATTGCAGCTCAGGGTAGTCAACTGTTTAAAAAAAAAAAAAAAAGAAAAACTTGCAATTATTGTTCAGATTTTCTGCTAAAATGAAAAGAATAGATGCATTCAGGATGAAACAAAGACCACAGCAGGCCACAAACATTTTTTGTGGCAGGCCAGGCCTGGCCCCCAGGCCAGACGTTTGAGAGCTGCGGTTGAGGGGCACTACAAAATACACATTCCAAGGAAAACCAGCACCCTATTTTGCTGATGTTCTGCCCTCTTGAGAGTTCTGGCCCATTTCATGAGGTTCTCGTGATAGTGGTCACCGCTACAGTATATTTTTTTTTCTTGACTTTTGTTCTAAATTAGCCATAAAATTAATAAATACATGTAGGGCCAAGTTATGTAATATGATGTGGAGAGAATTGATATTGAAATCACTTAAAAACGCTTGTATTCATTAATTTCTTGAATCAGTTAGTATTTATTCCAATATTTATACCAATATTGAACTATAAATATATAACTTAAATGAACCACCACGAACTAAACCAAAGACAAGTAAAATAATCTATCTAAATAATAGCAATGAAAAAAACAACAACAAATACCTGCTGTTAAAATCATGATTACATTTGGAAGACTTGCCTGGCGCTACTGGAAATGGGCAAAAATGTCAGGAAAAAAGGCACGCCCAACCAAAATGGCTGCCAAATCGGCATAAGTTATTTGTGTGAACCTAAAAAGTAGTTCCCAAGATGTCCAAAGTGAGCTGAACAGTTTCAAACTGAAATGATTGGAATCAAGAATTTGTAAATTATGGTACTGCTACTGAATTTTTTGATAGTCTCCATTTATTTCATTGAGATTTTTTTTGTGGAAAATGTAGGACTTTTGAGAGAAGTGGGATATTTGGGACGAATTCACAGTACCCCTCAAATAAGGTGAATATTTAGAATTTGGAAAGGTTTGAATTAGGAGAGAAATATGGAGTGTTAGAATGTCCAAAATTTTATGTGGGTGTTCAAAACTTCCGCACTCAGAGTGCATAATCGAAGCGATTTCAATATTTCAACTGTAACAGCTCCAAAATTTGACAATGCGTGAGTCACCCAAAGACCAAGAGCTAAAAAGCTCCGCCCTTTTCACTCCAAAACCACCTCCATGGTAATGGATCGATCCCCATGGGTGGATTATGTTCCGCAGGCTGAGGGGGGGCAGCTTAGAGGAGGGACCAACAGATGTTGGTCGCAGACACTGAAGTGGGGGGGGAACATGTGGCTAGCCCGATGTAAACACAAACGCGGGTTCTCAGGAGCGTGGATCTAAGAGCCAGACAAAGAATCTGCCGCTAATCTTAATGCCATTAAAACTCTCGTCCAGAATGACACACACGGATGACAAAATTAAAGCAAAATGAAGCCTTCCAAAAAGAAAGACTAGGCAGGAAAACGTGAGAATATTTGACTCCAAAGAGCCACTCATGAACTTCCCCCTTATGAAGGCAACTTTCATTAGAAGAATAGCAAAGTACAAAAGCACACACATAGCTACCTTTGGTCAAGAGAACCAATGACTGAGATAGACGGACGAAGAAGCCGCTGCAGACGTTCAGGCAACGCGGTGCTCAGCTCCGAAGGGTCCGGGCACAGACTGAGCGGACCAGCCCAGACTGGCTCATGACACACAGAAGGGATGAGGGCTGGAGCGGAGCCCCTGGGGAGGCTTCGGGGGAAGGCGGGGGAATTGGGGACAATAGCAGGTGCAGCGCGAGGGGGGGGGGGTCGGTTGTGCTGGATGGTTTGCCCGATCAAAAGGGGAAGAAGGGGGGTGGAAGGGCTTAATCAAAATTGTCTGGGTTTAGGTTTTCGTGGTGCCAAATGGGAGCAAGGGACATGCTTCAATCAAGGTCAAGCTACGACGGAAGCTCTGGGATTCAAGTGACATGACTCAAGTCCGAGTTAAGTCACCAGTTTTAGGACTTCTGCAAATTTGCTTGAACATGACTTGAAGGCTCGCTTGTTTACTTTTGAAAATCTATATTGTGAAGATAGCGTGGTAAGCAAGTTGCGTGATCAATGGAGATGATGGCAAACCTTTGCCTGCCTGGTGAATCTGGATGATGTCACTGGGCATGTCTGCTTTTGGGCCTCAGTGAACTGAGTTGTGCCTTGAGATACAAGTTACCAAAGTTTTTCTAGATGCGAGCTGTCATTCGGACAATTCTTTGTTTTGAAATCCTTTCTATGAAATGTATGAATGTTCTGCAGATTACAACCGACATGTTTTGACCAACCAATGCCAAACATTATTGTTGGCCAATGCAGCCAAGATAAATGCAACCAAATGAACAGTCGATCATTTTGGTAGTAGATAGTTAGGCCGGCAGAGAAGGCCTTCATGGCCGACCATTGCGTCTCACACATGTCACCCAGATGGCACAAGGGCCGCTTTTCTTTCCAAGCCTCACAATGGGGCAACAGGGTTGTAGTTGTGCGAGCCAGGAAGGATGGGAGGGGCGACGGAGTGGATGGGGGAGGGACGTATTGAGATAAACATTGGAGTGAGGCAGTGGGATTAAAGGGTTCACCAAAAAGGGGGGGGGGGGGGGCATTTCGTGATGTGTATGGGGGTGGTGCGCACGTGTGATTGATGAGGTACGCTTTGATGAGGTTGAAGATCAGCTGATGTCATGAGCACACAGCATGACATCATCGCTGGTACAAAGATGCACAGTTGTGCGAGCCCCTGCACTCGCATCCGGTTGATCCAATGCGTCTTTTCATTCGGCCTCAGCATTTCATCATCAGAATATGCAATAAATACTTTTACTAGGCCGTGCTTGTGTACTACATACATGTACAGCCAACATGTATCTGCCAATTTAATATTACCATATAAGTCTAGTTTCAGTTTTGAGTTTTATTGCTCTTGGCAACAAATGCCAATAAACAAGACTTATTCTACAAAGTGAGTCATTCCACTGAAATCCACAGCTGGACTCTCAAACCGCACTGGAATTGACCTCCATTTGATTTCGTTTGCCAAAAAGAAAAAAGCTATTGTAAATAATTTTCAGAAGTGTAAATTGGAACGTTTGCTTTGCCGTGTGTTTTCATTATGGTGATTTACACTTCATTATTTACACTTCAAATCAAAAGATGAATGTGAGACAAAAGTTCTTGTTGTGTTCACACAATTCAGGATAGAGGAACTTTAGTTTGAAGCCACACATTTTTCAAGTAAACAAAATGTGACTGGTGCGTGTTTCTAGTTGCTCGGGTGTTATTGCTATTAGATAGTGCTTGTTTCTAGCTTTGAGTTTCTCCTGTAAAAATAAAAAAATCATTTGATCTTAAGCAGACAAGCAGGTTGGCCAAGCGGGGGTATATACAGATGATGTTGATGACAAAAACATTGTGAGAGTTGTGAAGAAACAACCAAAGACAACAGTGCGTGATATCACCGCCAACCTCCACTGGGCAGGAGTGAAGGTATCACACACCACCCTTCCACTTTTAGAGAAGACATTTACAGGCAAGATGCAAAGCAGTCCTCAGTTAACAAGAAAAAAATCTGAAGGCCAGACTGGATTTTGCAAACAAGTACAAACGTTTTGGGACAAAGTCTTATGTACTGATGAGACCAACACTGACCTCTACCAAAGTTTTGGAAGACAGGAAGGATTTTCTTGTGATCTAAAACAAACAAGCTCATCATGGTGGAGGTTATGGCATAGCTTGGGCTGGAACGAGCTCACTGGTCTTAAGTGATGATGTCACTCGTGATAGTCGCAGCAGAATGAACTCTGAAGTCTACAAATCCATTTTGTACGCCAATTTACAAATATAACCAAACAAATCAAGAGAAGATTCATCACACAACGGCCAAACACACCAAAGGACTTTATCAAGTGGAATTAACTGGCAAATACTGATCTGACTCCAAGTTGAAGTATGGCTGACGGCTGCCGCTCGTGTCTAAGCAGGCCGCCTCTGTGGTGAACTTAATACAAAGACATTCCTGATCCAAAGATAAAAGAAGGAAAAAAAAGGTCACATGAGCGGACAGGCGAACATTCCTAAGCGCGGCGTATCTCCGCTCCAATTTTCCATCGAGATGATTTGAATCCATGCTCACTTGAAAACACAACTAATGAAAAATGAGTGACTTGGTAGCATTTTGGCCAACTTTCTTCTCATTCCAAGACATCAAAATAATGTATTTCCCCAAACTCCATACTCACTCGCTTGAATGGAAAAGACCTGATCGACCGATCGCTCGCCGATCTCCAACTATGCTCTTCATGTGGCAAGGACTGAGCGGCTGGTGTCACATCCTTTATGATGACGCGTGATGGCTTAAAGACGCACACGCTGGATCTGGCATGCTTTCAACTCAACTGGTTTTCCCCTTTGTTGACATAATAAGGAGTGACCGCAGTAATGATGAACATTGATTATGCGTGGCCATGTGACTGAGTAGGCCCCCCGACTATTTTTAGTTGTCTATTTATTCATTTTATGGCTTAATTTGTGAATTACTTGTGCTAATGTCACAAGCTACAGAAAGGCCTTGCTATCTTGGAATTTTTATTTATATTCTTTATTGAAATACTATGTGCTTAAAAAAAGTGTGTCTGCAGAACATTAGTCCGTGTGGAAAATGATCACCATAAATTTGAGCAATCTTGTGAAAAATCTGCAAGATTAGTCATGTAAAAATTAAAAAAATCAGTCAAACTGCAAAATTGAAAAAGTAGGGCGTGGGATGACTGGATACTGAAATAATGGTGAGCTCACATTTCTCAATAATTAAAATGTGGTCCTCTTTAGTTGATCCCAAAGCTACAATATCATTCTGTTGTGTGAATGACCACAGGTTCATCTCAGCTAAAATAAAAGTTAGAGATGTTGAGGAGGAGCAAAGTTTTGCCCGGGTTGTTAACGGAAGAAGAGGAGAGCCTTTGCCACGCGTAAAATATGAGAACACCAAAGGTCACATTGGTCACATTTTTTCTTTTTTTTTTTTTAAATTGTTTATGATTTAATTTTAAGGGTATTGTTGTATAATGAAAAAACAAATAAACTTCTCAGGATTCACTGAATGCTGTACTTTAAGCTGTTAATATAGACAAGTAGAAATAAATTTCAGAGGAGTGCAGTCACTCATAATTAGCGCGGGGATTTGCTCTCTGCTCTCCAGTGATGACTATACACCTAAAGGCTACACAATCACTTCTTCCACGTTCCGTTGCCCTCATGAACAACACTGTTTGTGTCAACATGTCCCACCTGCGAGTGTTCCGACTTTGCATTCTGCAGGTCACGCATGACTGCAGGCTCAACACGTCTGCTGTCATGCTCCACTCTCAAGCATGAGCCTCCCTTTTGGAGCATGAAGTGAGCAGGCGTCAGCTGAGCGAAGGATAGCGAGGGGAGAGCGCACCATGTGACAAGGAGCGTGACGCCTCCGAGGCTCTTGAACAAAAAGACGACTTATTGTCTCCGAGCGTGACCGATCAGCAGCCCGTTCTATCGGCAGACGGAACGAAAGGCCGAATTGTTGACTTCTTTTGAAATCAGAGCAGCTGGATTGACCGTAACGCCGAGGTCAAGCAATTCGGTTCTAGCGTGTTTTCCGATCCTTGAAGAGGCGACTCACCTGGTCGGACTCCCCTTTCTCGAAAATCATCTTCAGGTCGTTGAGAGGAACGCTCGGTCTTTCCGAATCGGGCACCTCTCCGTGCGCTGCTTCCTGCTCCTCTGCAACTCTGCTGGGCTTGTCCTCCATATCCATCTGCTCTTGATGGCCACGTGCTGCCAACTCGGGGCCCGGGTCCTCTTGCAGGAGTTCGTGGGTGTCCGGTGCTTTCTGGATCTGCCACGTGAGCTGATTTTTTTGAAACGCAGAGCTGCTGGGTGATTGCTGCTGCTCCCAATGTTTCTTTAAAACACTCAAGTTCCCACTGCGAAGGGATGACTGTGATGCCACCTGCAGAGAGGAATATCATGTTATGAGACACGAGGGACACAAAAGCTTGCCTCTGACTGGTCCAATCAATTCAGGAATGAGCACAAGAATCTCTATCCGAATTTTTGGGGGTGAAGAGAAGTTCTTTGACCTGGGAAACAGTTTCTGTTTCTCCAACTGTCAGCCAGGTAAAAAAAAACTTCCCTCTAATTGTCTGAAAGCAAGGAAGGTAAAAGTTGTCATGAAAAAATAAGAAAAGATCTCATAAAAGAAAACAACAAAGCTATGAGTTTTTCCCTGACACGGACTCCTGAGCCACATCAAGTCTCCAGATGTGATGACTCACCCTTTTTTAGACACACACTGAACGATACGCGTTGCCTTCTACAGGATACGTGGGGAGAGTTCTAACAATGAAGCTCATAAAGACGGACTGGGTGAAGCTCGAGACATTTTAAACACAACTTAAGGGCGAGCAACTTTGTCAGAGGGGGAGGGTATGGGCTTGGACAAAAAGTCAGCAGAGACAGGAAACAACTGCACAAAAAGACAAAGAGCAGTTCAGGCAAGAGTGTGCTGGATGTAAGTTGGAAGGGAAAAAAAAAAGACTTTTAGCTGTAGAAGAAGTCAAAACCTGCGAGGGGCTGGAAACCCGGCGCTCCGCTGGTGTGATCGGGTGTCGGCCGGCCGGTGAGAAATGCCACAAGGCGCTCCAGATGTGAGAGCAAGGAGGAGAAGTGATCAGCACCTATCCCACCCCCTACGCCCCACAAGAGAAGCAGAGAGAGAGAGAGGAAGAAGGAAACCAGGAGAGAGGGAGGGACGTGAGGGGGCGGGGAGGATGAGAAAATCAGAAACAGAGGTGGTCAGTGAGGGCAAAGAGGGAAAATAAGTCCAGGAAATGAGGGAGGGGGGTGCTAGAAAGCTCCATGATGGCAAACAAAACACAAACTTAACCTGCATTCTTCAAGAATTGTTGCCATCATCTTGTGTTTCTTGCCTCTTTGCACCTTCTATCTATCAATAGCCAAACTGGAATTCCAAAGTGGCGCACCTACCATTTTTTTCTTGTCTGCATGGCCCTCTTCTTCTGCCATCTGGTACCTGATGAACAAGTCAGTGGTCAGTACAAGTTGGGTTCAAGAAAGGAGACTTTGCTTTTTGTTACGCTTCTACATGGGGGCGCGGGGTGCCATGTTTATTTTGGGCAACTGACCTGCAAATCTTTACAGCCACAAGTGGCGGCCATCTTTGAGGAATTTTTAAAAATTTCATTCCAACCAGAATTGCTATTTTGACAATTTTCCATTGATTATATGTAATTCTATTTAATCTTATTCCACAAACGCAATATTAATCAGAATACCGTGTTTTGACTAGTGTTGGCTTGGATTCTTTCAAAAAATAGTTTTTCAGTTTAGTTCCCCTTTAAGCTGAATTTTTAGGCCTCTGAACTTCAGTGTGATGGCCTTTTCTAAACAAAACATTTATGGAAATAGGCTGCAAATGTTTACAGATGGAATCTACAAGTCAGGGAACGTCAGTTGAGTGCAACTGGAGGAACTCGTCAGGGCTGATCAAGTGATAATCGAAGTGCACAGAAGACATTTCAGTGTAGTGCGACACAAGGACAGATGGAATGTTGGAGAAGCGTTAGGTGATGTTGCTATTTTTGCCCTTGGAAGAGAGGACAGCCAGTTCCTTTGCAAGGACACCAATGGAGCCGAGGAGGCCATTGGCATTACCATTACTTTCAATTTTTCTGGGTGTGGAATCAAATGAGTTGAAGACTGAAATTCAATTGATGCAACACCATAGTTTAAATGTTTTTCTCCTTAGCACTTGCACATTGCTGGTGATGACAATTATTACTACAGTATTTTAGTAAAACCTCTCCTTTAAAAGAGTCAATATTTGCTTTTTGGTCAGGCATTAATAGATAAGAAAAGCAGGACAAGGTCACGGAGATGGAAAGGCATGCTCTTTACTTTGTCCAAACAGAACAAAAATGACACTTGAAAGTTACAACAATCGACAACGTAATAACTGTCAAATTGATCCACAACTTTTTGATTATTGTTTATAAACCTTGTCCTGATTTCATCCACTGATTTCAGGCTCTCAACATGTGCAACATCTGTAGTCCTCAGTGAAAGCAAAGTTTATGTGGTGAAAGCAAATTAGATATTTACAAACATCTGCTCTGAAAAACAATTATTAACAATTTTTCCAATTTTCTGACAATTTTTATGGAACAAATTAGTGACTGAACTACCATCAATTTATGGTGTCAATTAAAATGAATACATTTGATTTGAGGATTTGAGGTGATTCTTTTCAGCGTTAAGATTCAGTTTACAAACAAATCAGCACATGCAATATTGGAATTTTTGCTGTCATTTCCAAATCACTATTTCTTTAACTCTGAGTAAGGATGGGATTTTTCTTTCAGTGTGAAACTGGCTTTTTGCCGAAAAGTGGAACACCAAATTACGTGCATGACTTTAAGACACACAAAGTCATTTCCTGTTCTTCTTTATAAGATTAAATACATAATATTGTGATGACATACCTGCAAAAATCTGCACTGACGTCCAACTGCACACTTGAGCGTTTCCTTCTGCTTTTCCCACTCAGATGCTTTTGAGTGGACAAGGTCACCGGAGGGCTCTACCCAGAAGTCCTCTCAGCCAATCAGAGGGCAGCATTCATCTCCACCTGGCAACGAAGAGATCTTCGATGTAGGATGGCCAGCTGAAAATAAGGTGGACATTCGTGTGGGAAGCAGGGTGGTACTAGGGGGTGGGGGATCCCAGGCTAATTTACTGGAAACCAAGCTATCACGGTCAACAGCTCCTTCCAGGATGTGACTCACTCATGAACTGCACGGGGGTCGCAAGGAAGGGAGGAAATGGATTGGTGCCTTTATTTGGGCTCAGGCACCAAGAGCGGCTTGAAATTGCTTCATCATTGTTATTCTGGACAATTAAGATAAAGACTTTCCATGCTCAAAATGTTTGGGATTTATTCTTACAATATAGAGTCTATCCTAATTATAAAATTAATTAATAAAAAATAAAAGTCTGGATTCTTTTAAAATTAAAAAATATATATACCAAATTTCTCTTAAAAAATACTAGTATTTTCATAATATTCCATTTTTTCTTTATTGAGGTGATTTTAGGCCTTTTTCTTTGTGAAATACTTACGTACATGGGCACATAACATGAGGAGCCAGCTGAAAGGTTACTTGAGGAGGGACTCATTCACTCAGTCTACTGACGTCATCCAATTTGAACTCTAAATTGTTGACTCAGTAGACGAACGCGTCCGCTCACGACAACCAACAAATCATGATCAATTCTATCTATCTATTATTCTATCTCTCTATAGCTCTAGCTATCAATTAATCATTCTGTTTGTAATTAAATATTTTGTAATCAACTTATTATCACTTGAAAATTCTAGAAATGTATTGATCTGTTAGGTTTTTTTTCTTTAACAAATTGGTTCACGTGAACAAATTCAAAACGCAGAAGATTGTATCAAGTATCTAGCATCAATTTATTACTCAAAGCAATGACTTGATTCCCCTGAAGTAATATGTATATTTGAAATGCGATTGGTTAAAGAAACAGTCATAAACACTAGGTAGATGAAATTGATGAAGGCTGAAATCTGATTGGACTGCACACCTTATTTTATATTTTTGTCGACAGCAGGACTCAAACTATACCTTCCAGTTCCAAAAGCCCCGAGTCCTTGCAAATGAGTCATTTGGCAGCGATGATATAACGCAGCCAACCTTTGCGAAATATTGTGATATGCGTGCAACAGTATGTGTTGAGTCATTGCTTACAAGACACGTCAAGTGATTTCACAGGCAGTCAACACTCAATGGGAAAAGTTGGCAGAGTGCCTTAGTCTTAGTGCGTTTCCTTTTGCTGTTGCAATATTCAGCTCAATCAATGGTCACTTTAAGCAAAAGTTTTAAAAAAGTACAGAATCTGAAGTACAAAATTATTCTTATTGCTGATGTTGGCCACAGCTCACACACAAACACTCAAGCGCCGCCCCACCACATTTTTAGAAGTGTGCGTGTGTGTGTGTGTATTGCTGGGTGTGTTTTTACACTTTCGCTACAAGTCATAGTTTTTGTTTTTGTTCGTTTGTTTGTTTGTTTGTTTGTTTGTTTGTTTGTTTGTTTGTTTGTTTGTTTGTTTGTTTGTTTGTTTTTTCTACAAGTCATTGTTGTCTCATTAACAGCATCGTGCCTCTTTAACTATCAGTAAAGCGTTTGTCTTGAAAATCAAGTGCAGTAATATAAAATGTCCACCAGATGGGAGAACGCGCCTTCTCTTTTGAAGACTGCTACTTTGTGACGTTAGCGCACCTCTACCAAAGGTTCAAAAGACGACAAACAAAACAATATTTCAATTATCAGTAGAGGTCGAAGGTACTGATGCACAATTGTAAATGTTTTGATCAATTTTTCAGTTATAAACTTTAATTGAGCATTTATTTTGCCTGACGATTTCTTTTTTTACTTTTACGACTTACATTGAAAATAAGTATCTGAACTTACTTTTTCCCAAATAATCTTGTGTAGAAGTGTCTTACAAGGCAGAAAAAACAGCAGCAACATGAACAGACATCATCCAGGTAGTTTTGGATTCATTTCACAAACGCAATATTAATTAGATTACTATATTTAGAATAGTGTGTGTTTGTGTGTGTGTGTGGGGGGGGGGGGGGGGGGGGGCATATTGCAAAGAACATTTCTGCCCAGATTACCACTTTAAATACTTTTAAAATGTACATTCAAACTTTCATTTATGTTGTTGAATGCGTAGTTACCGTTTAGCAGTATTTTCTTGTACCTATACATAGAATGGTGGTGAAATAAAATACACAATACATAGTAAGTAAAATAAATAATACAAAGGAAATAAAAAACTATAAAAACTGTCAGAATATTTATTAATTATTATTATTTAAAAAACGGTTTTGTTGTTTTATTATTTTTCTTTTTCATTATTATTATTTCTATTATTTAAAAAATGATTTTTTTTTTTTTTCTTTAGCCAACAAATAGCGTGAACAAACGATTCAAGTCAGGCTTTTAGCACTCATGAGCACGTCATCACGCGGTGATCGCGTGACGTCAACTTATCTTTAGTATCTTTGAACGCACTAGGGTGCGCACCTCCCACAAACTCCCCGGAAGTGATCAATAGGCGACGCGCATAAGCGCGAGTTGCTGCGAGAGGCGACCACGCAGGTGAGCTCCTCTCGTATTTTCGTCACTTGTCAGCAAAGAGAAAGCAACTCGCACGCAAATGCAAAACAAACAAAGCATGTACGGGACCAGCAGGATTTAGTTGCACGGACACAGAAGCGCTTTTTCATTTCTCCAGCTTTCTGTGAGCAGCCACGCGAGAAGGAAGTAAGTTGATGCGCTTATTATAATGTTTTGCTCTCTCATTCGCGTTGGGTGGCCTCATTAAGTAAGCGTTGTGGTGTCAAGTGAGGTTTCCTGTCGGATTGTTCGCTCAAGTCCTCAAATGAATGACTCTATTGGAACTTTTAAGAGGTTACTTGAATCAAGTAACAAGAGCTCCGCGTTGATTTGTATTATGGATGTCTGTAAAGTATTGTTGTCAAACTACAGATTTCAGATTAAGCCCGGCACAGCTCTTTTGCGTAAGCGCATCTTAATGTTCTTAGTGCCCCCCCCCCCCCCCCCATTCATTTTAGGAAAAAAAGTGTGCACCAAAATAGACATATTATCTTGACTTGGTACAGATATTACAAATCTTTTTTGTCATCCAACCTTTGAACATAAGGTGTACAAAGTCATTTTCATATCAAGCAATTACTAACGGTAAAGGTACATATTTTTTTCAATTCTTCAGTTTTTTTTATGCTGCCTTGCTTTTATATGAGTAAATGTTGCTGATTAAGACATGTTGAAAATCCTAACTTCAAAAAGTTCTTAAAAGATTTCAAGCATAATAGTAAAGGCAATTTATTTGCCATTGCATTAAATTCCGACATGTTCACAAATTTATACAATGCTCAGAAATATCACCTACTTGCTGTTGGTTGCAAATGCATTCGAGCCCAAAGATGCTTTTCCTGTATTGGAACAATTTATTGTGGCTCCCTCCAGTGCCGTTAACGGAAAAGACGGCCTGCGCGACATTCAGTGCAAAGACTGCTTGTAAAAGAAGTACACACAAAAAATAGCGTTCTGCAAAACAGGTCATTAGACCACTGTTAGTTGCTTATGCAGTGTGAGAACAAGAACAAAACCCTGCATTCATTGTAAACTACGAAGATGACGCCTCTGTCAATCCAACAAGCAACCGTGGAAATCTGTTGTGGCCTGATAAGACTCAAGAGGCCTATTTGATGGCACGCTTAACTACAATTTGCTGTGTAACGGCCCCAACTTCCACATTTTTTGCATCTATGCAATGACTTTGCCCAATAAAGAGGGAGGGAAGCAACTGTAGCACATTTGGTGCACAGTCCAGCGTGAATGTTTGCTTGTCTCTGTGTGCCCTGCAATTGGCTGGAGACCAATCCAGGGTATGGATTTGGTTATTTCCTCCCCACTGAAGACCCAGGTACCAAACATACAGTCCACTGTTGGTTTAAAAAAAAAGAGCACTGGAGGTTGAAGAGCATTGCCTTTCTTTCTCCCTTGGTAATAAGCCTCGTGCTGGGCTGCAGCCAGCAGACGTCATGGCAAAGTGGGTCAAAGCTACAACTTTTAGGAATAACTGCATGGCTTCTCATACTCGTAGGACACAAGCAGTCAAAATGCTGCTATAGAAGGGTTTATTCATCATTTGCAACTATATTTGGAAACATCACTTTGCATGGGGATGTGATCTTTGTATTTTTAGCATGGAACTAAAAAGAGGATGTTTGTATATTCCTGAGGAGTTAGAAATAGATGAAAAAGCATGTGGTGATCATGTAGACGTATTTTTAGCTTTCGGCAGGCTTTTAAATGAAACCGCCGTCTTCCCACTTTAATAGAGATAGGGCAAAGGTGGCCAGCATTTAGTTTTGTACTATGTGGAGACTGGTTTACTGTTCCAGATAGTCCAAAGTGCTTTGCAGCAAGGAAACCACGTGCATGTTTATGGGGAATTGTATGTTGAATCACAGATAGGGACAGATTGGGAAGGTGCCATAAAGGGAAACTGTGCCCTTGCCAGCATCCATGGCGGGAAGGGTTGCAGAGCGGTTTTTTTTTTTTCTAAGAGTCAGTACATGAGGCACACATTTGACAATCACAGATTCAATAAAATTAATATCACAAGGGCAATGAAATAGAGAGGCACCAAAGTCCTGTTCTGTAATCTTGTTTAATAAGATGAACCAGATATACTTTATGGATATCCAAATTTAACACAGCTTGGGTTAGATGTTGTATACCACACTTGTCCTCTCTTTGTAACCATGCTGGATTCTGTCCACAATTTAGGGAGCGCGTTATCTGCGCCTCACGGCAAAAGCCTTTGCCAATCACCTGTTATCCAATTTACTCACTGCGTGCTCGTTTGATTTCTTCAGATTTAGGAAAATGCAAAGACACTGAAGCAGAAATTAGACTTACACAGATTGGTTGAGTTCAATCACAATTCTTGTTCAAAAAGCTCTGTTTTCAGGAAAGTGCAATACAGTGCTGGGCCCTTCAAGAGCGGAAAGTCTCCATTCAGAAAAGGCAAAGTCCAATGTTGTTAGATCAGTTTTATATTCAGTAGCACATTGTGGGCCGGGATTGATGGGCGATGAGTCTTCGGGGTGGGGCAAGTTCGAAGGAGAGTCTGCTTGCATGGGAGTGGTGCTGATTATGGGCGATTCGGTGTGGAGGTGGGGGGCTGTTGGTGTGTGTGTGTGTGGAGGGGGCTGTTGTCTTCCCTCCCGTCTTTCGGCCTTGGCGATCATCTTTGGCCGAGTTCTCGGGGGGCTCCTTCTGGCACCTGCTGGTTTTATCTCCACGTGACCTTCCTGTGAACATTCTTCTCCAATCTTGGACATACACTGTCGTACCTCATTCAACCGTATCTTTTCTTTGTTAGGCAAACTATTTCCCTCTGTGCAGAGCGTTCAGTAGTAATCAAAAACTGGCATCGAGCATTAGTCAAAACACAAGATACAATCAAGTACTGAACGGTCAAGACGACTCTGGTCGTGTCCATGATTCAGAGAAAAAACATCAGGCATGCATTCCACAGTTCCTTAAGGGTCATTAAGCTATTTAGGCAATATATCAAAAGTCATTTGTTATTTCAAAGTGCTCAGAAATATATCGGATCATAAAGTTATAAAAACCTTTCTCATCACCACTTATCAAAAATGTCGAGTTATGTCTTATTGATTTGGTGTGTAGGTATAATTATATGCTTAAAATGTTTCTTTTATTTATTTGTCTACTTATGTACTTTATTCAATGAGGTTTGAGCATATCTGTTTTTGTAGCTAGGCAGGACTTTTTGTATTTTGACCCCATTTCCTGCAACCACTATCTTTTTTTGGCAACTAAATTGAACAATAGTTGAACTAACTTGGTTCCCTTGACTTCTGTTTTGAAAACACGCCAGTGTATAAAAGAAGAAGCCAATAGTTAAAGAACATCTTGTTAGTTTCATTTCAAATCTATCCTTTGAGCCAAAAAGATCAAAATTTTGAGGAAGACAAAAAAGGAAGACATCACTGCACAACTCAATCGTTTTAAAACTAAAAAAAAATCTCATTTTACCATTTATATTTAATTTAAATGATAGTTTTGTTGTATAAACTAAAAATTCCAATTGAACTTTTATCTAAAGCATGTATTCAAATGAAAACACTTTACTTTTACTCTAATTTTACTCTAGTGCTGTAAATTTCTGTGGTAACAGTTCTAACAGCCCTCTGAGGGAAACTGTAACTACAATAAGCAATTTGATACCTCTGTCCGAGCTGACTTAGGGGTGAGAAGCATGGCACACCCTGGAATGGTCCTCATCCAATCAGAGGTGTGCACAATTCAAACTGAAATCAACAAGTTTTAGCACATAACAGCTGGCTGGATTATTTGACTCCTTGTTGTGTTCCTGTAATGTCATAAAACACGGCAATGCAGCAGCGTAAATGTTCATTCAGCCTTCATGCATTGTAATTGTGCCAATCGGGTGCAGGTGGAAGCCAGCGGGAGTAGCAGAGTTGAGGTTACAGTTCCTTCCGTAACAGTTGCCTTGGTTACTTGGCAGAAATATCACTTCATAACACGTACGGCAGGTTCGGCGTAGTGCAGATCAAGCCACTGACACGTCTCATTGTTTGACTGTAATATTTACTGTTAAGATTAGCATGTGCTGCAAATAAACCACCTTAAAACAACAATGTGAAGGAAGGCATTGTTCCAAATCTGACTTTTTGCTCGTTGATTTCCACTTACAGTAATATTGCAACTTTATCTGATTTTTTTCCCTTGTTTGTGTGGGACTAATTCCATGCTTGTACCACTAGGACTATGTTTTGTTAATTTCTCAATATATTAATAGTAATGTAGAAAGATCTGTGATAATATGGAAAACATTACACACGTCGAGACTGAAACCAACAACTTGTCACCCGAGGCTACATGCAAGCATCACTCTAAAACACCGTCGTGAAGTTCCCAAAACAACAACGTGGAGGAAGTTGTTAATGAGTCAGCCAACGTGCGCGGTGTTTAATCATCAGGCCTATCATTAGGAGCGCCGAGTGAATGGGGGACTTCCCATCACGCAGAAGCTGGGAAGACTTAGATGCCTATAAAAACCAAGCAGCGACCAGCAACTAGGTCTTTTGATCATTAACGTCTGAAGGTAGGAAGGAAGTCATCCAAGCTAAAGTTGAATCTCTTTTTCAGAGTGGCCGCTCTCGTCCACCATGGCAAGCCAGGAACCCGTCAATCCTTCGCACGCGGCCTTTGACCGCTTCATCCAAGCGCAGGACTGCAAAGATGTCCAGCGGCATTTCAACGAGCTCTGCCAGCAGCTGGACATCAATTTGAAGGATTTCCGGAGTTTCTACAGCAAGCTGAAAGAAAGGCTCAACTACTGGAGGGCCAAAGCCTTGTGGGCTAAGCTGGACAAGAGGGCGGCTCACCCGGACTACCAGCAAAGGAAAGCATGCACCAAAAACAAGGTATCGCCAAGATGAAATTACACTATTCACCGTTCCGAAGCTACTGTGAGATAATTGTCACACATTGAAGACTCTTGGGTACAATGAGCAAACCCTGCTGATTCACAAATAAAAAAAAACCTCTAGTGTTCAAAGGTGAAACAGTCTTCAATTTATTTTTAATGTTAGGCAGTTGAGAAAAGATTCACTTTTTCCATGTCAAACTAGAGAATCCCCGCAGATATTTGGAATGGGCCTACAGACTCTACTGATTATTGTGTTTTATTTTGACAATATTTCCAAATGAATTATTTTCCTGACTGTGCTTACTACTGACTGTTGTTTGTGACCAGTTTAGAAAAGCTTAGGCTCATGGTTAAGATCTGGTTGGATTTTGAGTCTCCTGTGTTTGGCCTGACTGTCCCGATCTGTTCTTGTATTTGTTCCTCCCATGCAGTGTCTGATCCTGGGCGCCGGACCATGCGGGCTGAGGACAGCCATCGAACTGTCGCTGCTTGGGGCTCAGGTGGTGGTGCTGGAGAAGCGAGATACTTTCTCCAGGAATAATGTTCTCCATCTGTGGCCCTTCACAATATGTGACCTCCGCAACCTCGGCGCCAAGATGTTCTACGGAAAATTCTGCACCGGCTCGTTGGATCACATCAGTAAGTGATGGCTGACGTGCATAAGTAGGGGACCCCGAGAATGGTTGCAATTGTTCCAATCAGGGACACGTTAGGGACCACCAGATTCATTTATTTTTGCAAAGCCTGCTTTGTAGTTAACTCATTCAAGGTTTAGCATGATAATCTATATTTTATTTGTTTGTGGTAATGGTTTAACTGGTAGCTTAACGCCAAGGCGGCTCATTACTAATGCACTCTGGGACAACAAACTTTACTTCGAGTAAATTGTAAGATTTATAAAATTGTAAATACCATGTACTTGAATGCATCAAATTAGGGCAGTGCTCAAAATATTGATACCTAGATGCATATCAATAGGAATAAAAAAAAGTATCGATACTCCTCTCTGATGCTAGGAGACGCAGCGGTGCCAGCGTCTCACAACAAACAATTGGCCACATAGTCCAGCCACATTCGAAGAACAAAAATTGGCAGCAAAGAAAATCACTGATCATCCAGCTCTACTTGGCAACCAAGCTTGTGCTACAAGCTGCTTTCACAGCTACCGATCCAAACATCTTCTCCAGTTACGGACCAATGCACTGAAAAAGTGTCTCTCCTGAAGAAACCCTGACTTGGCGGAATTGAGCCCAATAGTTGTTCACCCTTTACATAAACCCAGACGCCAGAAACTCCCTTTAACAATAAGGAAGTAGAAACAAACGGCAGACACACCTCTCAGGCTGATGAATTCCAAGAAGGTGAAATAGAAAAAGGTTTCACAAAAAGGTCTGCTGTCGCGAGTGCACAATGGCATCTTTAGGAGACTTTTTGGTCTTATAAAGGTGCACACGGTGGTGTATTTTAAATTATATATTCTACAGAACAACAAAAATTGTTTGTGTTTTAAACAAGCATTCATTATCTGTAGTCTCTATCATGGCCTTTATTTCGTTTTGATACATTTCAACCCTTGTATTTGAGATTACGTCATGCATCTGCTTTTTGTGTTGCACAGGCGTTTCCTGTGCCATTTATTGTGTAAAACTAGTTTGCAGAGCGGTTTCAACACCCCAGGTCAAAAGAGCTCAGTTAGACACAAATGTCAACACATTTATGGACAGTTTTTTAAGGATTGAAATAAATTAATTAATTTAAAAAAAAAAACATGAGATGAGAATACATGATTTACCTCCCCCCCCATCTTTTTTTGTTTTGCCATCAGTGTAGAAAGTAAACAATACAGTGCGGGCAAAACCACAAGCTGTGTCAATTGAATTTCAGTATATGCCACAGATTGCTCCGAAGTGGACAGTGGGCCGTAGTTTGGCCACACCTGATCTAACTCAACAAGACGGTAAAGATTGAATTAATCTTTTTGTGTTTTAGGTATTCGTCAGCTGCAGTTAATTCTTTTAAAAGTTTCGCTTCTCCTTGGAGTGGAGGTTCACACCGGAGTGGAGTACCTGGGTCTGTGTGAGCCCTCAGGAGAGAAAGGTACCATTCAAACTTTTTAGGGGACACATTCCGTGCAGCATCTGCTGTGCTTGAGGCACTGCTGTTTCTTGTATTTGACAGGTTGGACAGCCAAAGTGCTCCCTGAGACTCATCCCGCTTCAGCCTTCCAGTTTGATGTTTTCATTTCTGCCGGCGGAGGCAGGTTCGTCCCCGAGGGTGAGACGAACGACACGCTGCCGTAGCAAGGGGGGGGGCTGCAATCTGACGTTTTGCAAGGCCGTTACATCCTCGTTATCGTCATAACGCACGTTAATCGCTCCCGTTCTGCTTGCTAGGTTTCAAACACAAGGAACTGAGAGGCAAGCTAGCCATCGGCATCACGGTCAACTTCATCAACAGGAAGACGACGGCCGAGGCCCAAGTGGCTGAGATTAGCGGCGTGGCCCGCATCTACAACCAAAAGTTCTTCCAGGACCTGCTGAACGAGACTGGTACGAGTCCACGTGTGAGCAGATGACAGTGCTGCGACAATTGTGGAAAAAATAATTAACGTGATCATTGTTAATTGTATTGACATGATTATTGACAGACACAATTATTCATGAATTTAAAAACTCAACTTTAATCATTAAGGCATCTTAACATTTAAAAAAACTTAACATTACTAAGCTCTTAGGCACCCAAAATGGTCTCAGTTAAAATTTATGAATGTATCATTTTCTTTGATTACCTCAGATCTTTTCAGATTTAATCTCCAGATTAATGATAGATAAAAATTTGTAGGGAGTTTTTATGCCCTTTTATTATTTAAAAAACTTTTTTTACTTTCACCACAGATCTTTATATCAATTTTAATATTACTATAGATTAAAAAAAATATCTTTCTTAACTGTTTTTATGCAATTTGTTGAGCAATTTTTAAACACCTTAAAAGCTGACAGCCACATTCTCTTGGTACCTTTTTCTCTTTCACTTTATGCCATCCTACTGTCCAGGTATTGATTTGGAGAACATCGTATATTACAAAGACGACACCCACTACTTTGTCATGACTGCCAAAAAGATGAGCTTGCTGAAGAAGGGCGTCATCAAGCAGGTGTGAACAACACGTCTTTGTCACAAATTGGAACCGTGATTTTTCCGGACGCCAACTGATACAAATGTGGGACATGGCCCACGTCCTCTAACTTGTCATCCAGGACTTCAACGAAGCGGAGGATTTGCTGGCGCCGGCCAACATTGATCAAGAGGCGTTGTGCCGCTACGCCCACGCCGCCGCCTACTTCTCCACGGGTGGCCGACTGCCCGAGCTGCAGTTTGCTCAGAACCATGCCCGCCAGCCGGACGTGGCCGTCTTTGACTTCACGTGCATGCAACGGGCCGAGAACGCCTCGCTCGTCAGGGAGCGCAAAGGCAGCAGGCTGTTGATGGCTCTCGTCGGAGATTGCCTGGTGGAGGTGGGTGCGCCTCAATTCACTTCTCAGCAAACAGTGCTTTATATCAGTGTTTTGTTGTGGAGCGTCTCTTTCGGATTTGAAGCAATCATTGCAGGGTGTTGCTCAGCTTGCCTCTCAAGCTAAATCTGATGGGATCAACTCACAAAAGCACTCTAATCTAATTAAAAGTGGGCCGGTGTTGATGTGTGTCACATTTAGTTCCATCTCATTTGCATTGTCCTCACCAGCCGTTCTGGCCTCTCGGGACGGGCGTCGCTCGGGGATTTCTGGCAGCTTTTGACACAGCGTGGATGGTGAGGAGTTGGGGTGCGGGGACGCCTCTTCTCAAGGTCCTTGCTGAGCGGTGAGTTCGAGGTCAAAGTGCACGAAACGTTATTGAATTTGTGATTATATTACATCCAGGACCTTTTAATAAGACCTTTTAGCAACTTATTGGCCTCTCCATTGTCATATGTAATTTTTTGTAATGACAAAAGCTGATTGCTTTGACTCCACCACCCATTTCGAACATCACAACATCTTGTATGTGTCATACATGTATTCTTCTGAATGTGGGACAAAGTTAGTGTTGCGTCACTGCAGATGCACTCTGTCACATTTCACAAATCTCCTCTCTGCAATGTGTAGAGAAAGCATCTACCAGGCCCTGTCCCAGACCACACCAGAGAACACCAGCAAAAACTACGCCGCTTACAGCATCGACCCCAAATCGCGTTATGTCAGAGTCAACCTCACCTCCATCCAGACCAGCCAGGTCAGTCACATCATCTCCTTTTTTTTTTTCCTGAGATCACTCCCTTTCATCACTACCTGATGGAAAAAATAGTTGTTAAAAAAATATTCAAAATTATTCAAAATCTTTCTGTAAATTATAAATTGAAGACACTGTGGAATTGTTCTTTGGAGCTTTTTAATGTGCTAGCAAGGTGCAGTGTATTATTAAAATGTACCGTAATTTAATCTTTTTTTTTTTTTTTTTTTTTTAAATCCATAAATTAGCTCTCTGATGTTGCTTTAGAGTTCTGCTTTCTCATCCAGTTCTCTCTCTTTTTAGGTGCAGCACCTTTACGTCGTTGATAAATCCAATTCGTCAAGCAAGAAACAGAATAAAAGACTGTCATACACCCGTCAAGGTGGGTACCACATTACTATAAAGATCATTTGACTTGAAATTCTTTCAAAATTGTCCTTTGTGGCTTCTAGATTCTCTCAATGGGTTTGACGAGTTGTTAAAATGGTGCCAGAAGAGCACTGTAGGCTACAGAGATGTGGATGTGAAAGATTTTACCAACTCGTGGAGGTCCGGGCTGGCTTTGTGCGCTTTGATCCACCACTTCCGACCTCAGCTCATGTGAGTCATTCACTGGAAACCGTGGAGTCGATCATGAGCGTGAGCGTGCGTCTTCTTTTGCAGTGATATGAGGTCCTTGAAAGCGTCGGCTTGCATTCACAATCACCAAGTGGCCTTCGATATCTTGGAGAAGGAGTTCGGCATCCCGCCTGTCATGTCGGCCGCTGATTTTGCCAACGACGGGCAAATAGACAGACTGTCCTTGGTCCTCTACCTCACGCAGATCAAAAATGCCTTCACTGTTCTCTTACCAGGTAAGCAATTATGGATACACATCTGCAAAAAAAAATGCCAAAACGGTTCAGTGTAACTTATCAGTCTCAGTCTGTAAACACAATAGCAGAGTGTAAATTCAGTCATGTGCAGATCAGCAGGATTTTTACAGCTACTCAAGCATGCATCAATGTGTTCTTCATGAAGCTATAATTTGAAATACTATACACTCATTTTTATTTTTTAAATTGAGCAGACAGCTTAGGTGTATTTGCACACAATGTCAGCTCCATATCGCCTAAGTAGAATTTAATTGGCGAGGAAATCGATGGTATAGATGTCACTAAGACACAATTGTATTGTAAGCCTTATTTGAAGAAAGTGATAAAAAATGCAGGAAGTGAACGCTTCCATTAAATAAGTCATGTAAAAGCTGCTGCTTGAGCTCGCCAACATTTGTGGTAACAGCAGCATCTCTTCTTACGTAACTCGCTCACTAACACACTCATCAAAGGCTCAGACGCTTCCGTCCTCCCACTGAAATGTGCATCGTAGGGACACTGTCTCTTTAAGAGCTGATTACCCATGGTCCATTGAGCGCAAGTGTTCTGCTGCTGCTGCTGCTGCTGCTGCAGCTGCTGCTGCTGCCGTCCTCAGCGCAGCATTTGCCATGGAGCTCTTTTGTCAGGCTCTGATGGGATGAGTCTGTGCTGAACCAGGACTTTTTTCCCCCCACTGCCTGCGGATGAATTTTCACAACGTCCACAATGTGCGTGTCAAGTGTTCCAGCTGTGACTGAACCCAAGTGGGTGCGCTGCTCACCCTCCCTCTGTGATGCTCCGCTCAAGATGGGCTGATCATGCAGCGGGCAGCCGTCATTTACCGGTAACCTCGTCTGAGTGCGGCGAAAGAGTTTTGATGTGAAGCGGTCCCATCTGTCGAGACGAGCTGGATGTGTGTGACATCGTGACAAGAACGTTCACATCCAGCAGAACGTTTAGTGCCGTGCCTCTGCGTAGAACGATTCATATTAATGCTGTGCTGATGAACTGCTGAGAATGCTTTAATTAGTAGAATCTGAATGTTGGTATTCATAATCAAGGTAATTTGCAAAAAAAACATGCAGGCCGACAAAATAACGTTTCTCACAGTTTCATCTGCATAGACAAAGTTTGTTGTGCTGATGAGCTGTCAGTGCAGTGCTGCAACATTTGAATGTGTTGTGAAATGCTTGCCTAACATGTTCCTGTTGTTCTTCTTCCTCTCTTTCAGCTCCAGAGCCCAAAGGCTTCTTGACGTCGTCCAAGCCTTTGACACTCTCCCAGACGCACTCGGCTGTCTTCTTCCTCAGCAAGCTTAAGCATAACTCTCTGCAAAGACGCAAGGTACCCGCGCGCGCACACCCACTTAGCATCTTAAGTTGATGAAATATGACGGCCCGTCGCTTGTCTGGCGTCTTGACCTGACTTCTTGATTATGACTCATGTCTGCTGAGCAGCGAAAGCACAGACATTTCAGGGCAATGTGGTTTTAATTATTCATTAAAGTAGCGTATCGAGTCATGAGAGTCGATTTTCATCCGCAGGAGAAACTGGCAGCCGAGAAGGAACAAACAAAAGAAAACAATACAAAGATGGGAGAGGAGGACTGTGTAAGTTTTTATTCACTAAATCACATTTTTGAGAGCTTTCTGAACCAGAGAAGCTAATACAAGCAGAATTGTATTTTCACATGCCTCAAACCTCAGTGACAAAAAAAAACAACAACTGACGAATATTATTTTTCCTTTTTTTTGTTTTTTTACAACCACAAGAATGTTTTCAAGCTCTACCATAATGATGTTCTGCATTGGTGGCCAACTCAAGGCTTGTGGGCCATATCTGATACCTGATCATTTTTTGTGGGGGTCATTTATTCCCCTGATTTTTTTCAAAAGAAGTTATCTGGCATAAAATTTGAAGAAGCAAAATGCAGGGGCAATCATGTGAAGCAAATTATGAAGGGGTTTCAAAGACCTGACATGACAATTTCCTGAAAAGAAAGGGTTTTAAATTTTTAGCAGCTGCTCTTTTTGTTGTTTTTTGGGGGGGATTTTTTAACCTTTTCTTTTTTTTTTTTGGTTACTGCTGCATTCCTGTAGAGCCAGTCCCTCTTTGCACATTTTGGTTTTTGTTTGAACTTAAGTGAAAGATGAACCATTTGGTTTTCAGTATATTTTCTGTATTGAAATTATGGAAAATGTCACTAAACCATTTATTTATGGTATACCTTTACTCCTGTAGCAATCTAAGTACAGTAGTCCATGATTTCACAATGAGAACTGTACACTTGAGGCCAGTTATAACTAAGAGTGCCCCTGCTAATAATAATAACTATAATGATTATAATTATCATTTTACATATAGGCACCTTCGAGGACACTTCAGATCCGTCACTCCACATCCCAGGCGGCACCCCTGAGCTCCCCTGATCTCAGTTCGCCTCCAGCACTTGTTGCGCCTGAGCCCGCTTGCATGTCGCAGGCCAACAGCGAGGCGTGCTACTTCTGCAGCGGCCGGGTCTATGTGCTGGAGCGCATCAGTGCAGAGGGCAAGTTCTTCCATCGTGGCTGCTTCACGTGCCACCGATGCGGCGTCACGCTGCGACTCGGAGACTACGCCTTCCATCAGGACACAGGTACTTTTTGGCAGCTTGCGAAAGCCTGTTCTAAACTGTTGACTGATTGAAAGATGAGTAGGCATTCCAGGAAATGTTGAAAATTTTCTGTTATAGGGACCATGCCCTCCCCCCTCAGAAATACCTCTCCTGCCACTTTAATAACATTTTAATGGATTAAAACATGTTTGCAACACATTGCACATGTATTTGAGCACCCCAAAATTGCAAGCTTTCCATAATCTTTTACTATAATTACTTTTTCTGCAATGACGTTGTCTGACCAGTGAGAGGCAGTGTACAGAAGTCAGTAGTGACTGATGTGCAATTAACAATAGTACAAATTTTCATACCTTCCGTGTGCACACTACAAACAATTATATGTATATTGTATTTTGTTGAATTCCATATTGTTCATTGCTTAAACATGACAAATTAGCATGGTGAAACTTGAAACAAGCAACTCGTTAAGATTCATTTAATTCAAAAGAAAAAAGCTATTTTTTTTTTCCCATGACCAAAGAAAAATAAAAACACACTATAGGTAACTCTGGAGGAAGGTTGTCAATTTATGGGTTAGTAATACTTGAATCCAACCTACTGTTATTTACTTGCTAGCCTGAAACAATAAGCTGAGAGCTTTACTTATGCCTTTTGTTTGTTGTTGTCTGTTGCTGCTTGATTTTCAGTGGCTCAAATTAAATTAAATAAACTAAAGTAAATTAAGACAACAGAATAGATACAGGCTAGCTCGTTTGTAGCCACAAGACTCTGTGCCTGCTTATTTCATGTGTGTCATCCCCCACAGGGAGATTTTACTGCGAGCTTCACGCTGAAGAGCTGGAAGACCCAGCGGGAATGTTGTCTCGTAAGGTGCGTCACACAACACATCAGATGCAAAGTGCTCTTGTTTTTCTTTCTGCTGCTTCCGATCCAATCAATGCTTTTATCGGAATTTCGCCAGTCAGACGCAAACTGCATCGCCAGCTAAAAGCTGAACTTTATCTTCTGTAATAACAACTAATTAGGAAAGGTTACATTGCTTTTGCTTATTTTTCCACATGAAAAACCTGTAATTTAGTCATTAGAAAATAAAAATGGCTTCGTGTACATGTTTGCAATAATATTGATATTGCTGTATATTTTACAACTATATTGCTGCACAAATGGTGCAGCAGCAGCATTTAGACAGACATTAAAACAGTATCCAGTGTTTATTTATCATCTCTTCTTAATTCTATTTTGCATTGTGCGCAGTCTGAAATATCTTTTCAATGTCTTTTGTCCTCATAGGACAGTATAGGAAATGAACAAAACAGCCTTTCCAGCGATGGTTGCACGCCATCCCCATCTGATGACGATGACGAGCCCACGCTAAGATCGCTACCTTCTGTCGAAGAAGCCACAAACGATGCCGAGCGGCGAGTTGATCAGACAGACAGACAGCCCCCACTCCCCAAGCCCCGTCTCTCTCGGCAGACCAGCCCCCTGCCTTCTCCTCCCGTGGTGAAGCCTCGCACAATGCATCTTTTAATTCCCGCAAGTCCGAAAAACATTCCGCCTCCGAAAGCCGTGCGAGAGACACCCGAGGTCATTCTCGACTCGCGGCCCAAGCAGTCGCTCCGCAAACTTAAGTTGAGCGATGAGGAGAAGGATCAGCTGGTCAACCTCCTGACCTTCACCGCCGACTCGGACTCAGAGACCCCCGGTGGCTCTTCGTCCGGCTCCTCGTCCTCGGCGACGGCGCGAGGCGCAAGTCCTCCCAAGGCGGAGGACGGACCAGAGGAGGAGGGCTACTGGAGCGGCAGTACGGCCGGTCAGATTCGCGAAAAGAGGAACAGACGCTGCTTCCGGAGGAAAGAGATGCCCGCCGGGCAACCCAGAGTACGATCCAAGTTCTCCCCCTGGAATCTTTCCTCGCCCAGGATCGGCAGAGACACGCGACTCAGTGTTCATCAGCCTGGGAAAGTGGGTGAGTAAAGGTTGTTTACAACCAATTGCTTCATTGAACAGATGGCAACAAATGGTGTCCAAAAATTATGCCTGTCCCTCGCATGCTTGCTGATTACTTGAATGACTTGTAGGATAAACGGTAAAATAATATCTTCAAAGAATATTCGATAGCCACCACCCCTAAAAATGCTCCCAACTCGATTTGATTTTGATTCTTTAGGTTGCGATTTGATTTGATGTTGATTTAAATGCTTTGATGTTGATTCAGAAATCATTCAAGAAATTGAAACGCACAAAATGATTTTCATTTTCAGATGTTTTATTCATTTTAATTTTTAAATGGGCCAAAAAGTTGCACAATAATAATTCATTAATGCATATGGAGTACAAACGTAATAATAAATAACAATTCTGTATAAGCTAAAAAATAAAGACTTTTGGAAAAAAGGAAAAATGTATGGAACGCTGTAGGCTGGCAAGCAAACTTCTATCTGGTTCTTTTTTCCCCACAGAAACAACCTTTAGACACATTCACGGGGACTCCGAAGAAGCCGTTGACGGAGATGAGGACGACGACGATGATATGTTGGACCAGGACATCGACTCATTGGACGGGAAGGCAAGCAGAACCTTTGAATTGCCGAGCTCAACGCAGCACCGCGCACTCACCGTTATGACTTTGCAGTTTCAGATGTTACCGGCCAACCCGGTGGAGGCGGAGAAGTTGGAAGTGATGAAGATGAGGACGCTGGAGCGGCGAGCCAAGATGAGCGAGTTACAACGACTCCGACAAGCACAGGTGTGTATGACACCCGTCTGTCATGTTCTAGTTTATTTTGTTTTGCCCATTAAAAAATAGTTCTAGTGTTGTTTTTTTGTCTTTATAGTTTGAGGTGTCACAAAAGTAAAATTTATTGGTCCCAAAGTCACAGTGCTAATTTTTGGGTTGGGTTTTTTTTTCACAAAAAGCAAATTTTTCTCCACTTTTTGGTCAGTAGTTGGTGGGGTTTTTTTGGGGGGGGGACTTGTTGTTGTTGGACTTGATGATTAATAAAATGAAAGATATTTTTAAAGAAGGCTCCTCATTCTGTTAGATTGGGTGCTTTTGTTGTTGTAGAACATTTTGAAGGCTCAGACAAAATGCGCTGGCAACGAGGTGAACTACTATTTTGATTTGTATTTAACTTTTACTGTACAGTGCAGTTGAATTGAATCATTATTGTCCTTTATTTTTCTAGCATATTGTCACAATACAGCATTTTTTGTTCCCTTTTTTTTGGTAGTCAATCCAGAGAAGGCTGGAAGAGATCGAGGTGACCTTCCGGGATTTGGAGGAGAAGGGCGTGGCGCTTGAGCAAAGTATAAGAGGAGAACCCCGTAAGAACCCAGCACCACCCTTTTGTTTTCATTGTTATGCACGATCGAGACACTAAAGTATATTTCCACCTATTGCTGGTGGACTTCACTCCCTCGATAAAAGGGGCATGATTGTAGTTTGCTTGCAGTTGCTGTGGTTCTCAACTGAAAGTTCTCGCCCTGGGATTCAAAAGTTGCGGCCTACTTTTATAAAAGCAAAGAACAGTAAAGAAAATGCATTCTTCTGAAAAAGCTAGACTAGTCTGCTGCAGGTTTCACAGCCAATATTTTACTATTCAGTTCTGCTCCTAGTTACGCAATCGATTGAATATTCATGCTGTTAGTAACCTCAATCAGCACGTCATCTTTATTCACTGATCCAAAATCTGCTTTTACACTTGTAGAGATCGATAGTTCCCCCGACATGATCGAGCATTGGCTCCAGCTGGTCCACGAGAAGAACGCCTTGGTCTCAGAGGAGTCTGACCTCATGGTGGCGTAAGTGTGCATTTTAGCTCATGGCTGTTGTTGTGCCCATTGTTCTCCCACACAGACTCAGACCACAGGGTCATTGTGTAGGAACATTTTTAAGAAATATGGAATAGTCTGACGTTTGTGGACAAAAAAGGCGAAAGTATCTAAGAAAGACTCGCCTCCTATGCTAAGTGCTAATGTGTTTTTTTTTTTATTGTGTGAGTCATTTGCTGAATGTGTTAAGTGCCTTCACATAATTTCTGTAGCCTTAATTAGCACTACCGTCAGTCAATGACATTAAAGTGACTCGACTTAACTGGATCATGCCTGGAGTGGGGAGCATTCCATATGCAATGTTTAGCTGCAATGTTGCTTTTTATCTCAGATCGCGACAACTGGAGCTTGAAGACAAACAGAGCATGCTGGAATTGGAGCTCAGGAAATACATGGACATGAGCGGTGCGTGCATACGTTGATGATTTATTTAGGTCTGCAAACCGGGTCAAACTCAAGGCCTGCGGACTTGATATGTGATGTCATCATTTATTGTTGATTATATCAAGCTCGCCAAAATAATTCTGTGACTTCCGACTGAAACTATATATCGGTGATGTGTGACTTGTCTATCGGCTTCCTTCCGTGTGTCAGACAAGACAGCCGAGCAGCAGGCGGAAGAGGATCGCGTCCTGCAGCAGATGATCGAGGTGGTGGACATGCGAGACTCGCTGGTGTCCTTCCTGGAGGAAAAAAGGCTGAAGGAAATCCAAGAGGAGCGGGAGGTTCTCTCCGTCATGGAGGTCAAACGCCATTCCAAGACGGGAGCTCAGGTTCACTGGCAGTAACAAAAAGAAGAAGAAGAAGGAAAAAAAAACTCTTTGGGCGTTCTCACACTTGAAACACAAATGCTGCAAAGCCAAAGATTTCACACTGACGAGCTGAATGAAGCAGCTTCCATCCATGGGGAGACATCAGCTGGGAGATGATGATGATGATGATGCACAAACGGCGGATAATCATCGCCCAGCGAGGGACCTGACCTGGATTTGTCTGGTAAACAGGCTGTCTTGACAAAGCAGCATGAAATGACAGCCTTGCAGATGAAAGATGATGAGCCGGATTGAGGCTTTGAAAAGGTTCACATTGCGTTTGCTTCTTGTTCACTCATCGAGTCAGAAATAATCCACACGCTCTCTTTGGTACTTCTCAATCTAGTCAATAAAGCTTATGGTACGGTGGACCTCAAAGGTTTTGCAGTCAGCCAATCGGATTTATTCTCTCACTATCACATTGCAATGCCGATTGGGCAGATCTTTTACGCAAGTCCGTGTGAGTTTACGTTTTGCTTGAAATAATCAACTCATTCAGGACTTCTGACTTCTGGTTCACCATTCCCAGAATTCCCTTGTTTACATATACGTAGTCACCTCCACACAATTCTCAAGAGATTCAAACCATTCTAACTAGAGAAAGGTTCTAGCTTGATTATAAACAAGAATAAAGCAACGGCAAAGAAAAGATTCTATTGAAGAAGCAGACAATTGAAATAAAGTGTTGCTTTGCACACAAAAATATAAGACCTCAATAGCAACAAATTGAAATAATTAGTTTTTTATTTTTCAGTGTGTATGCTTTCTTATGTTAAGCCTGTTTACTAATCCCAAATGAAATGTTAATAATTTTGGACTTCCTTGATACAAAATCGTCTGAGTTCCATGTATGACCTGAATCTGTTCCGTCCCCAACTGTGCTTGATGACCACTTCGGAGTGACTCCACAAGGGGGAGCAAATTGTCTATACAAATGTATTGTCGTTTTGCCTGTCAAGTGTATTTTGACCGCACAGCTTTCTCCACTTGCAAAGAAGGGCTTGACTCTAGGATGTGGCTTCACTCTATTTCGTCAGGTGAAAAACCTTCAAAGTATGAAATTACAAACAATAACTGATGAGTCTTAGATCATGAAATCATGCACTTTAACACAAAATATCTATTACTAATTATTTCAGTTTTTATTTCAAGATTTTTCCCCCAAATTAAATCATTCTTCATTTTATCTTTGCTTTAACTTCACCCACATGCAACAAAACACCAAAATCACAAATAAACCCATTGTTGATGGTGAATAGTGCGCACCAGTAGCCTGTGGGTCATTGTCAGTGACACACCCTAAAAAAAAAATTTAGCAAAGCAGCAAGGCCATGAAAGTGAGGGATTACTGTACTTCCAAGTGATATATATTTCAAAATTTAAAAGGAAAAGACTAATAGTGTGTTTTTATTTGGGGGGTGATATAAATTATTAGGATAAAGTATTTATGATTGAAGCATTTACTCCTTTACAATTGATTTGCCCCCATGAATATCTTAGATCATCCAACAAATGTAAAGAATTGACAAAGACAAGCTAGATGACAAAAAAAGCAATTTTTAGATTATTTGATGTATTTATTTATTCATCAGCCCATAACACTAACCTTTAAGAAAAAGAATATTCAATGCTTCCTGACCCTGTGTGAAGAAGTAGGCTACTTGATGGTTACTCGCCTTCCCAGGAGTGGCCAGCCTATAGATGACCCCAAAAGCATCGTAATGACTCATCCCGGAGGTCACAAAGGAACCTAGCATGATGTCAAAAGAATTGATGGCTCTCGCTTCAATTAAGGTAAGAATTTATGATTTAATAATATGCAAGATACTGGGCCAAAATGACATCATTGCAGAGTTCCAAGGCAAAAGACACTACTGACAAAAAAAAAAAAAAACATCTTGTCCTAACTTTTGCAAAAGATGTGACTGATTAAACAAAGGTTGAATTTCTTGGAAGGTATGTGTATTGTCACATACGGTGTAAAATGTAGCGCAGCGTTTCAGGAGAACATGTCTAGAGTCAACTGCGGAGGTAGTAGTGTGATGATATGAGGCTGCTTGTAAACTGGGAAAAAAAAAAAAAGATTTTGGAGTGGCTTCAAAACAAAAGTTTGCGGCATGACCTTTAAAAGGCCATTTATGCTCGTAAACCCTCCAGTGTCTCCCATTAATAGGAGAAAACCATATAAAAACTGCATTACATATGTTACATTTGTTAGATAGTGGGAAATATTTACCAAGTGTGACAAACATGCAAGAAAGTAACAATCACGCCACTGTAATTATTTTTTCCTTTTCTGTGTGACTCATTCATATGAACAAGCTGATGCCACGTTCACGTCAAAATCCACATTTGAACTACTTGAATTTGGAGAAATAACTATATTGGCAACAACTTGCATCATCTCAAAAGCTCATTTGTATGTTTTGTTTTTGCAGTTGCTGTGTGTGAAATTTTCTTGTTGGTTGATCAAGTGCTGTTGTCTTGCACTAATCTCCGGTTGTTCTTGAGCAGCCGGCGGGTTATCTGTCAATTCAATCAACTTACGTAACTGTGTGAACACCAAAATAACTTCCTTTGTGTCCTCTGTGAGTGCTTACTTTCTGTTTGACGGTGAGTTACTGTTGATCTATTGTTGGGTGGCATGTGAAATGGTGTCAAAATGTCAAGAGCAATGAAAAGCTGAACAAGTCCTTCTGAATCTGCAAAAAATGTTTTCTTCCATGTATGGATCAAATGCTTGTTATTTTACAGCTATGTTCTTTGTTTAAGGCCAGCAGGTTGCATAATAAGGTCTCAATAAAGGTCAGACTAAGTTGCCCAAAGGTCAAGCGTGTATTTTAGAGTCACCCCTCTTTGGAAAACCATCTGAGAATTATAAATAAATCTAGAGAGGCCCATAACTAATATTTGGAGACAAAATTATTTTGCTGTAAAAGGAAAAACATCTAGATGTGAAGTTTTAAATTGCACAAACTCTGACAATTCTTGGACATTTTTCAAAGTTCTTTTTGTCTATTTTATTGTGACTGCTGTCACAAGTAGTTCAAATGTTCAATGCTCTATGCCCCGCCCCTTTCTCTTCATCCTCCTCCTCCTTCTTCTTCATCCTCCTCTTCCTCCAGGTATATGCGACATCCCAGCCAGTCTCTGCACACACGGCAAGAGAGTCACAGCAGACTTCCAGCATTTCCCTAGGTAAGTCCTGTTACATAGAGAGATAGCTAGATGGATGGATGGTTATATTCTGATTGTTGCTTGATTCTGTGAAGGGAAATGATCTTGTCACAGCAGCAATGCTCCCGAATATTTAAATTAAATAATATAGAACACGCAACTAAGTACAGATAATACAAGATAATCAGTGAGGAATCATCTTTAGGTCTAAGATGAACCAGAATAAAATAGATGCTTAAGATGTTGCTGTGTGGTCAGTTGTAAATTTAGACACAAATGTACTACGCAATATATAACTTAACCAAGACTTGAATAATTAGTGCACGTTGGAAAGTTAATTTTTGAGATTAAGATGAATTGCAATATGTACAGAGTGAATTGATTTCACATTGAAAGTTCTCTCGACATTAAATTAATGAAATGTAATTGTGATAATCATGTCACATTTGAACAATGGGTGCAGATTGTGATGTATTAAAATGACTAGTCGCATGTTATGTTCTACTGAAGCGTCAAAATTTGCTGTCATTTTGTGTTCTTGTGATTTGGTTGTTTACGCTTCATTTAGACAAAAACAATGTGCTGCTTGATTTTGAGGAGCTGTTGTCAGATGACATGAAACAAAAAGAATTTCAAGTTGTGTTTCATTTCAGTGCAGTACTTTTCATATGAGTTGCGTACTTGAATTTTCAATGAAGAACACAAAGCTTTTTTTTGTAAGGAAACGGTTTACATAAATTGCATGCGCAACATTTGAAGTCATCAAGGTGAACAGATCAAGACTTTCTAATCCATTATATAAGAGAAAAGAGGCCAGGAGAGCAAATTGGGTAACCCTCTCATTTCAGGTGTTCTTAATCCTCTAATTCGTTTTCATGTAACATTCATGACGTTGGTTTCGAAAGATGGTGGTACCACGTGTGGGCTCCCTCTAGTGGTATGCAAAAGTATTACTAAATTGCATAAAGTTTTTTTTTTAAATACAGTGCAATACATTTACTAAATTATTCCTAGCATCCGGACTAACCTGCCAAACAAGTTTGCGTGTGGCAGCCTCAGCAGACAGTCATAATTCCATTTCTGCTTTGCGCCGTCCGGGATGTCTGTACACGAATTGTAGGATTATAAAATTGGGACCGCGCGCACTTCAACAGCCATGCTGCGTTCTTCCGTGGCGCTTTTACTTTGTCACAACCGTCGTCTCGAGTGTGTAAAGTGAAAGTGTCGCTCTCTTTTGTATTGCCAGAGAAATCCCCGCCGAGGCCCACTGCAGACATGGGGCGTCAGGAGGCCGACGACGTGTGGAAAAAAGACACGCAGGACATCCAGGAGATTTTTGACTTCATGGAGGAGTTGGGATCGTAAGTGCACATACTAACTAGATGAACATTGTGTTTGATTTTTCTTTCCATTTTGATCAGTGTACCTTTCTTAGCCTCATCAAATTAGATACTGTAGATAGATGGATTTTTCTCCCATTTCAATACTTCTTAGCACACAGTCCCCAATGTGATTGACTTTTTTATTGCTGGAGGCCAGACGAATCATTTGATGGGATTACTACGACAAGGCCTACTTTACAGGCGATTTAGACATTGTGTCCGTCGCAAGCCTTGTCTGACCTCGTCGATGGCGTCGGGTTTGTCTGGCAGTTGAGGTGTTCATTCACAAAAACAAGATATGGATCAATTAACATGTAGCCTATGTGACATCTGAAGGAATGTTTGTATTTGGGATGCAATAGACATTCCGTAAATTTTGTGACCTGTTTTTGGTGGTGTGCTGTGATATTTTTCTCATGTCAATGCTTCAAATAGGAAAGGTAGACATGGTGCCACAAATTTGCAGGAACAAATTTGCATGTTATGAGCTACACGTTTTATTTTTCTCTCTCTCTCCACCATTTCATATCCGGGGCTCCGTAAATATTGTGTTGTGCACATTAAACTCGTCTATCACATGCTGTTCAAAAGTGCAATGTTGTGGACGTTAGGTTCACCATGGCATTATTTTCCAAAGCAACATGTGCTGTGCTACATGCAAACATGCTGAGGAACCAACATGCCGCATCCGTTTGCATCCACGGACGCAGCTGTCTTCATATTCGACTCAAAAATAATTTGAGCTTTCCTGCCGACTGATTTCTCCTGAGGGCCATCAGAAGCTTCCAGGAGGGTCATACAAGGAAAATGAGTTGTGGTTACCATAGAAACAGCGTTTGACTGATGTATGTACCTGAAAGTTTTTTTTATGTACAAGGGAGACAGGAAATGAGGTTTTTTTTTTATGTGTGTTGATGCAGTGTCCAAAACATAGACAAAGCAAACAAATGAATCAATTCCGCCCTTGATGGCGTATCTTCCCGGCACGTAATTGGAGTAATCATCCGGCAAACTAAGCGTACATCATGTCAATAAAAAAAAAAAAAAAAGTAGAGACACAAAAGACCTTAAATGTGACCCTACTACAAAATGTTAGTCTATGTGTAAAATCAGCACATCTATCTTGTGTAAAAGTAGATGTCATGCCCTTAAATATTTGCAAACTCCCCCCCCCCCTGCTTATGATTGAGGTCCTATAAATTGTTTAACAAAACCTTTTTAAAATAATAATAATGATAATAATTTGTAAGCGCACCAAATTGCACAATAAATAGAAAGACTTTGAGGAGTGAACGCCTTCATGGAAGTGGATCATTGTCATGGGGGTGCTTCATGCCGAGTGTCAGTCAGCCAGTGAGCCGCATGAAGACGCAAAGGAGCTTGTTGCGTCTTAAGTGGTCCAATGTGCGACCTGGGGTGGGGGGGCAGTTCCATGACGTCAGGGACGGAGGCCTTAATACAGAGGCCTTAATCCGCACGTTGGAACACCTATTCTCAGACGCGGCTCAACATAGCCAGGGCACATCCCGACTCATGTCCCCGACATGTGAACATCTCACACTCAGTACAAATGCTTTTCTACTGTACTTAGCCCGACTTGGTTTTACCCGTCTTATGCAGCCCAAGGGTTTAGAGACTGCGATAGGGTGTGAGGCATGTTTTTCTCTTTTATCATCTGATTTATGAAGCACTGTGTACATTTTTCACCGCCACTTATGTCGTCTGTGTGATAGAAGCCGTGAAATAAAATGTCAAACTCATCCTCTGTGTTTCTGTGCATTCAATGATACAGAGGCGCCTTTTCCGAGGTTTACATGGTGAGGGAGAAGAAGACGGGAAGGACATTCGCAATGAAGTGCATCAAGAAGAAGCATACCAGGGACCTCAACCTAGAGAACGAGATTAACGTGCTCAGGAGGTTTGTGGTGTCTAGACTTTAATTGGCATGTTGTATCAAGCAAGCAAGTTTCAAGTCCATATATGGTATTTTTCTTTTCACCACCTTTTTTGACATTCCATCAAAGTATTGAATTATTTGTGAGGTTTTTTTCTTCATCTATAATAATCGTACATAATTATTTCGCACCAAGGGAAGTCTTTCTTCTCTGAAAGAGTCAGCAGAATAATACACGTTCTGATTAAACAGACAGAAAACCGGTTTCAACCGGGAGGTTCTATTTTTATGTCATCCCGGGCAGAGCATGTTGAAACTTATAAAAAACAACTGAATCCAAAAATTTGAGGCTCATTTTGCATGAAAGAGTCTAGCGCACTGTTAAGCATTATTTCGTTTAACTTGCTAATACTGTCTTTAACTTACAGTTGGTCTGTTTAGTAATAAAATAAACAGATAAACACTTGTATTTATGATATGTTTGTACATACCTGTAGCTGAAAAGCGAAGCGTGGAGAGTCTGATTTTGCTAGTTGTACGTTTGAGTAAAATGAACCGTTCTTCACATTTGTTGTGTCCTTGAACAGAATCAAACACGAGAACGTGGTGGGGTTGGAGGATTTCTATGAAAGTCAGACGCATTTCTACCTGGTCATGCAACTGTGAGTTGAAATAGGATGAATGGCGCCCACAAAGTGGCACCAGGAACAGTTGAAAGGTTGATTGATACAAGTGTTGTGTGTCCATGCGCCACCACCAGCGTTTCCGGCGGCGAGCTCTTTGACCGTATCCTGGACCGAGGTGTGTACTCTGAGAGGGACGCCAGTCGTGTGATCCAACAAGTGTTGCAGGCTGTCAGCTACTTGCATCAGAGCGGCGTTGTCCATCGGGACCTCAAGGTACGACTTTGAAAACAAAATATGGATAAAATACCTTGCTGGCATCAGGCAAAATGCTTGGATCCCTACAACTATCAATTACTGGATTTCTTTTTTCTGAGCCATCAATTAGAATATTGCCTGCTGTCAGACACATGAAATAAATACTAATTATATTAATTTACCCACAAATACAGTTCAATATGAACTAAATTAATCTCCAAAGTGAAATAATAATTGCAGAGATTTTGCACGTTAGCATGCTAGCCAGTTAGCTGAGCCGCGGTGCAATATTTATTTAAAATGTGAGCAATATGTCAATGTCTGTTTCTCACAATCATTGCGACAAACTTAATGCACATTTTGTCTTTGTGTAGCCAGAGAACATTCTGTACTACAGCCCAGAGGAGAACTCCAAGATCATGATCAGTGATTTTGGCTTGTCCAAGATGGTGGACAAGGGTGTTATGTCCACTGCCTGTGGCACCCCAGGATATGTTGGTGAGGAAGATACACTTCAATGATTTATTCCTAAATCGACTAACATGTATTTGTTGCATTACAGTGTAAGACTGATTTGAATTCTAACTGAATATGTTTCACTTCTTGCAGCTCCTGAGGTGTTGGCACAGAAGCCTTACAGCAAGGCAGTGGACTGCTGGTCTATTGGAGTGATCACGTATATCTTGTGAGCGTCCAAGTCAAAAAGTCCAAACTGAATTAACAATTTCTCCAGCGTTGTTTTACCTTGCACATTGCAAATGTATTCATTTAGTGCCAGCTAAAAAAAACTACTTGAATCATATTTGACCTTCTTCTTTGCAGCAATGCTGAAAATAAATGCGATATAAATAAACCCTCAAAGCTCAGTTATGGTGGAAAATAACAACGATAAAAACAAAGGACAATTTTGGTACCATTATATATATATTTTTTTAGTTTATTTTATAAACATATGGTGAAGTAGTTTCAGTCAGTTTTTGTTTTAATAAAAGCATTTTTTCTTTTGATATCTTTTTGTTCTGATTGATTCAATTTCTTAATTGTGTCTTTTCAGACTCTGTGGCTATCCTCCTTTCTACGAAGAGAGCGAGACTCGCCTCTTCTCCAAGATCATCAAGGCGCAGTACGAGTTTGACTCTCCCTTCTGGGACGACATTTCCGAATCGGGTAAGAGCGGCCGAGGCCCACGTGGACACCGGTGTCTCTCGTTTTTGGACTCTCATCACCATCTTTCTTGATCAATGCAGCCAAAGACTTTATCCGAAACATGATGGAGAAAAACCCCCTCAAGCGCTACAACACTGACCAAGCACTCCGACACCCCTGGTGAGTTTCAAAAAGCTTTGCCTTGAAAGCCCATTGCTGCTCCATTGGCAGATCATGTTGTTAAATAATATTTCTCACTTTTTTTAAGCCTAGTTTTTTGGCCGTTTAGTCTACATAGTATAAAGTAAAGAAACGCAGTCAGGGATGAAAGCTTAAGAGCCTCCCTGAAAATACACCTGTTGCGTGCTTTTCTAGGATAATCGGAAAGACGGCCCGTAGCCAGGACATCTACTATTCCGTCAGTGTGCAGATCCAAAAGAACTTTGCCAAGTCCAAATGGAAGGTCAGTGCCGGCTCATTTGTTTTCTTTGATCGGCTAAGCCCATTGAGGGGCGGGCCGTTTACGCTCAATCAATTGGGTGACTGCCTAAATCCTCAATGATTAAGGGCAGTTGAATAGAGCTTGTTTTGTAATCAAGGTCGCTGATGTAGGACTTTCACTAGCACTTTACTCTTAATTAGGCCTTAAGTGCTGTTTACTTCAAACTTGTCCTGTCAGTCAATCATAATCAATTTATATTTGCACATTTTCTCCAATGTCAATTGGATGTCTGGTTTTTCACTGAAAAGATTTTTTTATTGGAAAAAATAACCACTCGATTAATCCATCCATCCATCCATCCATTTTCTGAACCGCTTAGTCCCCACGGGGGTCGCGGGCGTGCTGGAGCCTATCCCAGCCATCAACGGGCAGTAGGCGGGGGACACCCTGAACCGGTTGCCAGCCAATCGCAGGGCACACAGAGACAAACAACCATCCGCACTCGCACCCACACCTAGGGACAATTTGGAGCGCTCAATCGGCCTACCAAGCATGTTTTTGGGATGTGGGAGGAAACCGGAGTGCCCGGAGAAAACCCACGCGAGCCCGGGGGGGAACATGCAAACTCCACACAGGGAGGGCCGGAGGTGGAATCGAACCCGCACCCTCCTAACTGTGAGGCGGACGTGCTACCCAGCGCGCCACCGAGCCGCTCACTCGATTAATCGAATATCAAAATAATTATTACATTTGGCAGCCGTGTTAAGAAGAATCTTTTCTGTGGTGTGTCATAGATAAAAAAAATCAAGACATTTCGTTTTTAGTTCACTGAGACTGGAAGTATCAAAATGTGGATGTGTGGTATGTTGACAGCAAGCCATCAATGCCACCGTGGCCATCAACCACATGAAGAAGCTGCAGCTTGCGCACGCCGCAGCCGGACAGGTCCCCAAGATTGCTCGTATCCCGGACATCCATGTGGTCAAGGCATCCTCCCCTGTCTTGCAACACAAAGGCCTAAATGGACACGATGACCAGGAGGCCGAAGGGAAAATGGCGTCTGCGAACCACATGAGTCTGCCCGACAGCCATGTGGACCTCAGGTGCCACTTCCACCCGTTGAAGGCCAACCACAGCATGGAGCACCCGCCCACCATCGCCGAGACGGAGAAGTACATCTTCCACTCGGAACCCGCCAACCTCAACGGGTGCGTATCCGTTTCGGGCCGCCAGGCCAACGTTGTGAACTCACCTGACATCATCTCGCCTATCTTTTCAGATATGGCAAAAACAGAATTGGAAAGACCTTTCAGACCAGCGTTTGCTCCATCATGTGAAGCCTGAATAAAGTTTACTTGGAGAAAAAGTACTCTTTCCTTGGTAAGTACGCAATTCATTTCACTTTCATACTGATAAACAACATGGCGGACGACTGATGTCCAACCACTTTGCTTGGTCATGGAGTGGTCATCAGGCGTTCCGCCAAAAATATTCCAGCTTCATTTCATTTTCACAATTTTTTGCGCTGGTCTTCATACATGCGAAAGATTGAGAACCGGTAAAAAAAAAAAGGGTGAGATTTTTGTTTGATTGTGCAACTCTCGTTTGTACCATTCTCATCTGATCAAAATCTAAAAAGACATTAGCATTTTCAAAGTAGCTTCCTGCTGATGATCTGAACTTTGCTCTCTGCAGGTTTGTGTAGCTGTTACACTGAGCAGCTCAGCAGCATGTGGCTGTTTTGTCTACAGCGCCACCCGGTGCTGAGAATGGGAAGTGGTTAACCCTGCCGGACATGAGCCGTCTGTCTGCAAACTCTGCACTGCAGCCAATGGGACACATTTGTCACATTGGTGTTGTCATTTAGTTACGAAAGTGCCTAAGAGGCTTTCGACATACATTTGCAACGAAAAACAATGATCAACAATTTCTGATTTTCTGATTTTCTGATTGTTGAGCAGCAAAATACTATATATAATTTCAACTTTGTAAAAGTATCATTATTTGCACCCCTAGTATTTTCCCATACTCAAAAATTAATTATTATTTACAAACCTTTCCATGCTGGAAATCTGTTTGGTGGCTTCAGCAGTGCCCCCTGGATTTATGAAAATCCAGCCCTCAACGCCAGTTTAGTAGCAACATGAAACTCAGGACACTTCTAGCCCAAAAAAACAGAAGCCATGCTGGAAAAATACACAGTATGTCTTACATTTGAGTATCATTTGGGTGATTTCCTTTCAAAATTTTGCAATTGAGAATTTATTCAATTGGTGCCAAATTTAAGGGGTTGTAAAGAGTGGGCAATTTCCTGGAATGCGGTCTGTGAAATTATATACCATACAGGAAACATTCAATATGAATTATGAGAATTGAGTATAATTTCCTAAAAATGTGTCATATTCAAGCATAAATAAAAACATTGTGTTTTCACATCCATGCTAAATATCTAGCTCGCATTGCCCACGTCAGGGCATTGCACGACCTAATTAGTCCATTTGGGGTTTTTCCCCCCTTCCATTTCATTCATTGTTTCATTTTTTATTTTTGTGAACTGTGAATCAGTTTTAGTTTTCTTCATTTACTCCCCCATAAAACACGCTTTTTGGACAAGAAGACAAATTAATGTATTTTTTTTTAAATGTTTATTTGATTGTGTGAAACACATTGGGGCGAGGTTGTGTTTGAAAATGTGATGGATGAATAAAGCTTGAAATGTGTTTTATAAATAAACACTGTTAATACCTGGTTGGCTTGTTTCAACATGGAGTGGCAAGATAACTTGCTAGCTCTGACTAGAGGATAGATTTTATAGTCTTTAAATAATCAGCATCTCTCTCACTCTGTTTGTTTTAAGTGGTGCAACTGCTCAAGTCTTGAAAAACAGTCAACAAAGATGGGTAATACTGCTTTTATGGGTGTTTGCACGCTTGCAGCTGGCATTTCAAGTCGAACCAGATTGGTGAATGTCATTCGAATGTGGACGACATGGACTCCAGTCACTAGTGTTATGACTTGACAGGCGAGATGTGGAAGCGGACCTCGTGAGGTCAAGCCTCTCTGTGACAAAGATCAGACATATTTCGCAAGTGAACAGCCTGATGACACACGCGACAGTATGAACCAGGTTGAAGGTTTTGGCCGTGAGTTATTTGTCTCTCACAAGACTTTGCCCTTTTACCTGAAGTCGCCAACAAGAGCTACTCATGAATATGAATTATGCGGCCCCGGTAGGAGTCGGCCGATTCTCCTCTTGTATATAAAGCACAAGACCAGCCATTGAGTGTGCCTGCGGATGTCTGATCAGGCCCAACCCGCAACAATGCAACCACAGCAAGGGCGATTCACTGTAAGTACCTCCTCGCAATTCTATGTGATGAACAATACTTGATGAATCATGTTTGATTTATTGACTTATAATAATATCAGTATCGGTATCACGGTATTAGCCCTAGAAAATACATGCAGTTGAGAGATGATATGATCCTGGTCTCCAAGGAGATGCTGCACCAGAGTCCCGGACTGGGTTTTCTGAAGATCTACGTGCTGGGCTCAGCTCTGGTGGTGCTAGGGGTGCTAGGAGGGCTACTGGAGATGGCCTTTGTGCCGGTCCCAGAGCAGCTGGGCACTGGAGGAGAAGAAACAGTGGAAGTTCTCTTAAAGACCAAGAAACGGGTGTCCACCAGTTCCCACACTACGCTGCTTTGCAGTCCAAACATCTGGCAATGGTCACTCTAAGAAAGTCAGCGTACGTCTATCCAGCGATTGGCCATGTTTGTTCACCAAATAAAGTCACTTATGGGTGTTCTGTCAGATTCTTTGTCCTTCATGGCAGTGTTACCAGGAAACTAAGAACAAATGTGGAGATGTGATTGGTTGTGACGTGGCAACTTTGATGTCATTTTCAGTCAACAGCAAGTAGAAAAACGGCCGATGGATAAAAATGGGTGAATTTTGCTGCTTAACTCGATAACATTCCACACACAATATATTAACTGGAATACTGTGTTTAGAAGGGTGGGGGCACAAACAACATATTATTGTAAAGCAAATTTTAGGGTTGACATCCTCTTTAAAACTGCTGCCCTAAATTTGGAGAGTCATGTATATATTTTTCAGATGGTACTTAAGTATCCAAATTTGGATAAAGAAGACCACATGGGGCATGAGTGAATCAATGCTGTCTCGAAATAGATGTAATTATATTTTTAAACACTGGTGGCCCTAGCGAGCTCAGCCTCGTCAAAAAATTGATTGTTGTCGTTGGCGGAAGTGACGTCATGAACATGCGCGCAGAGTCTTGTTTACTAATGGAGACTCCGCGGTTGTAGCTGAGCCTCCACAGTGTCAAAATCAACTTGTCCTCCGTATGAATGAGTGAAAAACGTGCGGTGGTTGTTGGAACGTGTGATGGCGGATCCTGCGGTGGCAACGGGAGCATCGCTGGCTGCTGGCGGGGTGAGAAGAACTCAAATGCGCGAGCAACAGATTAGCTAGTTTGCGGGCTAAGCTATCCTTCGATATTCACGTGTGATTAATTGGCATTTACTGTTAAGTTGTGCTCAATTAAATGTGCATTTTGACGTGGTTTGTAGTCGAATTTCCCAAATCAATGTGTAGAATAGGGCACATTCTTGGGCCTTTTTCCTAAACATTAATATCAAAGAGCGCATACGTCATGGAATTAGCAAAAACATCTGAGTGATCTTTAATATCTATTCCTTACCACTCTGTAAATCCAGGCTCAAGTTACACTTTTGCATGAATGCCGTACAAAAGTGTTAGGTTAATATCTCGTCTTTCCTTAATGTCTTGTTACGTCTACGCTTTGATCCGTGCACTTATGCATAAAAAATAACAACTTACGAAGGTTAGTCATTGTGTTTTGCGTGATGCATGACATCGAAGTGGTTATTTAGTTATGCTTAGTTATTATACTCATTTCATTACCACGTGTTTAATGAAGAAGAATAAAGCAAGTGTTGTCTACATTAGTCTATCAGTGAATGTATTTGCTGTGGCTTCCCAGCGTGCAGTTGGCAATAAAGCTACCAGCAGCCCGGTGGAGAACTATCATATGGCTCGACGGCGGACCCTCCAGGTGGTGGTGAGCGCTCTTCTGACAGAGTGCGGGTTCGACTGTGCCGAAAAAGCAGCCGTGGAAACACTCACCGAGATGATGCAGAGTTGTACGTCCCCATCAGAAAGTCACTCCAGTTCTTAGCCTTTTGCTATTTGAAAAGCTAGATAGGTAAATCTTTTTGGTTGTAGAGTAAATAACACAACTCGTTTTTCTCTTTTCCTCAGATATAACAGAAATTGGGCGCTGTGGTAAGTCGTATTGTGAGCACACAGCCAGAAGCGTCCCGACTCTCTCGGACACTGTAGTGACGCTTATTGAAATGGGTGAGTCACACGACGCATAGTATTCATGCACATATGGAAGGATAAACATAAGTCGGCCGTGTTTGTTTCCCTTCAGGATTCAATGTTGAGACGCTGCCCGCATACGCCAAGCGCTCCCAGAGGATGGTCATCACCGCACGTGAGAATCCTCCCCCTCATCATCCGTTGACTTGAACAACTTGCATTGACTTGAACAGGTTGCGTGAAATGTGCCGCGTTTGTTGACTTTCAGCTCCAGTCACCAACCACCCGATGACACCCAAAGCGCTGTCGGCTGGACAGAAGCGCATGCACCCGCCTCACATCCCCAGCCACTATCCCGAGTTCCCTGACCCACACACCTACATCAAAACCCCCGTGAGTCAAAAATCACATCCCCACAAAGAAAAAACACATTTTTTATTTGACACAATGTTTTTATTTTTTAATAGGATTTATGACAAGTTAAATAAGACTTGGGCATTTATGCTACAAAGCTAATATTTTTTTCATACAAGCAAAGGATAGTAAATTGATTAAATTAGGAATTGATTTCTTGTAAAAAAAAGAGCCATCATTTAATAACGGTGTTATTTGTAGGCTGTATCGCCCAAACGTAGAAAAGTTGCTGTATTGCATGCAGTGTCCAGTTGGAGCTTCTTGACCTTGACACAGTCAGTCATTGCCCTCTGCGCAGACATTTCGGGAACCAGTTTCAGACTACCAGGTGGTGCGTGAGAAAGCAGCGACTCAGAGGCGGGATGTGGAGCGAGCGCTCACCCGCTTCATGGCCAAGACCAGCAAAACGCAGAGCCTCTTCAAAGACGACATCACCTCTTTCCCATGTAAGTCGTTTTTTTTTTATTACAACCTGTATGCTCCCCTGTTCACATGGTAGCTCCTCCCTCGAGGAGGAGTCACTGAATCCAAAAGTCCAAAAACAAGGCCTTAATCGTGTCAAACTTTCAAAGGTCTTAACAGCAGATAAGTAGAATTTTCTGATTCAAAAGTGTCAGTATCAGGGTGTCAAGGCGATGGAAACGTTGCAATGAACGGATGAATGTGTTTGTCACGTTTCAGTGTGTCACATTTTGTGTTGCGGCTAGTGATCGCAGCGCAGCCAAGTGCCGTCCCTTACCTCAGTGCCCTCCTGCCTTCCGAACTGGAGCTGCAGACTCTGGAGGAAGCGGACTCGTCAGAGCAGGACGACCAGACGGATGGCGAGAATGCTGCTGGGAACATCTTGAGTGTAAGCTGCCGCTATTCAAAACAAGACAAACTTTTTGTAATTAGGCCATTGTGATGGGAAGCCTTGTAGCTCAAATTCGAAACGAGCAACGTCTTACAAAATAAAAACAAAACTGTTGCAGATGCTCAAAACATTCATACAACAGGGTGTAGTGATTAATTGATTCATCAACAACTAATCAATTCTAGAATCAATCATTATTTTGATAATTGTGCAATTGTGCTGAAGCACTGCTTATACAAATGAAGGTTGTTCTCAAGTTGGGGGCAGGGTAAATTATGCTGGACTCCACAAAGTTAAACCTCAGAATTCTATAAGGTCCACGTGCTAGAACTCAAAACATTCTTGAGGCTGGACATTTGCACGCTTGTGTTGGCGTGTATGACCGTCCTTGTTTTTTGTATTGGTCACAGATGAGAAGAAACCGCAGCAGCTAAAAGCATTCTTGTATTCCTCTTGAATGAATGAAACTAGGCAAGAAATATCTCCAAATTGTGCTGCTTTGGCAGGATGACACGGTGGTGGACAAAGAGAACACCATGCTTCCTCCAGGCGGCGCTATTCCCTCCACCAAGGGCAACGAGGACAACGTGATCGACAACCCGTACTTGCGACCCGTCAAGAAGCCCAAAGTGAGGAGGAAGAAATGAACAAACTGTTGGACTATCCTTATGAGTTGTCATGGTAACCTGGATTGGTCTACTCAAAAGAACACTGTTTGATTCCATCTTATTTTTTTCTTCAGTTCTTGAAGCACTCATTGAAAGGCATCTCTTTGTCATTTGGTATCACAGATTTTTTTGTGAATAAATGCATATTTTCCTTTTTGTATCCCTTTTATAGTGAATTCATCAAAACGGGTGCCACAGTGAGTTTTTTGTTAACCTGGGTAGTGGTTGTTTTTATTGGTTCCAAATCAGTCCTTAGCATGTCTATGACTTTGTGTTCCCAATTAAAAGTATGATGGCGTGTATGCATATATATACGCCTAAATACTGTTATCCAATATATCTACTGCAATTTCACATTAGATTGCTGGTTTGAAATTTACTTTTATTATTATTATAATAATTATTATTTTAATAAACATTTATGTTAAAACTTGTCTGGTTTTTTAGTCCTTGTTTTTATGTTCGCCAATTAAAAAAAAAATCAGACATTGAGTTAACTGCTTTATATGACAATATGTATGTGTTTTACGTTGTTATATGAGCAAAATAACAAATGTCGGTATAACGGATTTTTTTTCTACCTTTTATTCAAACACAAACACATTCAGTATAATAACACCATCAATTACAATCAAACAAATACAAAATTAAAACATCAATGTTGGCATAATGAGTGTCGGCTGGCATAACAGCAACGCTGTCTGTCACTCACTTGTGAATATTCACGAACGAACCTATTAGGTGTACCTAATAGAATGTCCGAATGACGTCACAGATCAAACAGCCAATCAGAAAGTGGGGGTGAGGGCGGGTGTGGCACTTTCATTTTACCTTTGACCATGATTTTTCCCTAATAAAGTGGCCTGTTATTAGGTACGCTTGAAAATGGCGGTGTACCTAATGGAGTGTCCGTGTGATTCCCTCGTTAAGCGCACCTGCGTGAAAACTTTTAGCTCCTTTTGAATGTGAAAGAAGCTAAAAGTTTTCACGCACCTGCGCTTAACGAGGGACTCTTGGAAAACGTGTTGGAACGCGGCCCCGAGGACTAGAGCTTGACACCTGTGACCTTTGACCATGATATTTCCCTAATAAAGTGGCCTGTTATTAGCTACACTTGAAAATGGCAGTGTACCTAATGGAGTGTCCGTGTGATTCCCTCGTTAAGTGCAGGTGCGTGAAAACTTTTAGCTCCTTTTGAACGTGAAAGAAGCTAAAAGTTTTCACGCACCTGCGCTTAACGAGGGACTCTTGGAAAACGTGTTGGAACGCGGCCCCGAGGACTAGAGCTTGACACCTGTGACACCATATTTCCCTAATAAAGTGGCCTGTTATTAGGTACGCTTGAAAATGGCAGTGTACCTAATGGAGTGTCCGTGTGACGTCACTTTCTGTGATGCTTTGACCATGATTTTTGAGTATTTAAAAAAAAAAAAAAAAAAAAAAAAGATCAGTATGTGTGTGTGTGGAGGGTACGATTTGTTAAACGATTTGTTTGAACGAATCTTTTGAGTGAACTGATTTTAAAGATTCAGTTCACTTAAACGAACTGGAATGCACATCACGAGTATAACAGAGCTGGTTTGTCTATTTGCGAGCTGCTCCATTAAACCATATAGTGTTCCATGTCACACAAGCAAGGGTTCCATAGTATGGTGGTTAGTGCTCTGCACTCTCGCCCCAGCGACCTCAGTTCAAATACCAACGAGACCACAAAAATACCCCATCACCTTTTTTTGGTGGAGCCTTGGTTTAATTACAGTTGGGCGACATGGTGCTTCTGCAAATTTCGTCTGCATTCAGAAAAAATACTCAAGATTCATAAATGTCATCGGGCTAATTGAAAAAGACTACAAGTGCAGCATAAGTTGCCAAACTACTTGTTAATCAGGCAGAAATGACAAAATTTACATTTTATTTTGGATTGCATCAGATGGCAAAAGAAACATGTTCAAGTTTAAAAACACTCACTTATTGCATAGTGTAAGGATCCTGAATCAAACTTTGAAGGCCTCCTTTGTAGAAATAAATAAGGTTCGAGAGCAGTAGTGGCACAATTTGAACATGACTTGAACGTAAAGGAATGATTCAGGAGAAGTCGACTTCTATACAACACTGCATACACCCTTTAAAATAAAAATGGTGTGTCAAATTAAAATAGAAAAAAATGATCACAGGTCTGAAACATTCTTTTTAGCATCAAGCACACAATCAGATGCAAAAAAGGCATTCTATCTCTGGCTATTGTGGTAAACCTTTGAGACACGCACACACAATCAAGCTAAACTAGATATACACTAAAAGGGTGACTCAACCTGATGGTTTTGGCACTTCGGGAATAACAGCGTCTTAAAACGGAGCTCAGAGAGAAGGGCTCGAATACTGTCACTCCGACTGAGGCACAGAAATAGACGGCCCTTTGGGGTCATCGAATCGGTCCATGGTGTTGAGCTGCATGATCATGTGCAGCCCGTAAACGAAGATGGTTAGCAGGATCAGCGACGTCAGCAGCCCCATCCAAATTCCTGGCGTGAAGAAGCCTGCGCAGTCGCTCGCATAAGAGAAATTCGTTCCGTTGACCAAGCTGAAACCCTGAATCTGCAAAGCGGAAGGAAATCCATCAATTTAGTCAGTTGCAATTCAGTAGCAACAGAATCGGAAAGCTGAAGCTCAACTGAAAGGTAGTGGAATTAATTGAACTGTTAAAATGTTAACGTAGGAATGGTTCCAACTGGTCAAGAAATGTGGACAGAAGAGTGAAATATGAATTTGAATATAAAATTTGAATCGGTCAAATGTGGAATGAGGAGAGAAATATGAAAATTCCATTGTAAATTTTCTTGTGGAGATTAGAGGAAGGTAATCAATGTATTTTGAGGATGTACTATATTCTTCACTAAATGAACGATTTGTAATTGGAAGTAGTCAAGAAATGTGGAAGGAGGAGGGTATTTTACTGTGTTAAGTGGGATTATTGTTGGGGGGATTCGGAATTATGGGAAAAGTGGGAAGTTTTGGAATGAGGAAAATACCTTGGATATCCTGAAAAGTCAGCCAAATAATGATTCCCCCCCCTCTCAATGTGAGCCCTGTTGAGCATGCGAGGAAATTACCTGGAAGTCAATGAAATTGAACCTCCAGTCGGCCACACTTTCTTCTGTTGAGTTAGGCACGAGTAGAGGATTGCGGAAACTGCTGAGCATGCCGCACCGGAAGGAATACTCGGCGGGCGCCGAGAGGGCGCGGGTCCCCATGAAGGTTGCCGTCCCGTTGTTGGACTGTAGCCGCACCCAGTCCAGGGTGAACCAGTTCCTGGCTGACACTGGATAGAAGCGCTGACTCATGGCAAAGCTGCAAAGCCACATGGAAGAAACGTGCTGAGTCAGGGCGAATGATCACCATAATCACTCAATGGCTTTGACTATTTGCCTATCAATTCCTTACAGGCAAGTGAGTTCCTTGCAAAATTTGACTTCAATACCTGTGCTTTGGCCTTGAATTCCTTACCTCAGGTTGAAGCCTGATGGGTAGCTGAGCACAAGCCTGAATTAAAAAAAAAAAAAAAATGCACACATTTCAGTGACACAAAAAACATTGGTAGTCCAAAAATCCAAACAACGCCTCTCACAAGGAGTTGCTGGCATTGCACATGGAGCCCGCCAAGGATGCCGTGTTGTTGGCGAGGTCGATCCACCCCTCGGTGGGTGAGACACGGATGGTGAGGTTCTGAGCCCACAGCACGATGCAGGGGTTGCCAGACTCATTGTTGAACACGATGGGCGGTTTGACATCGGGGACAGCGGCTTGGAGCAGTGAGCGACCAATGGCAGGACGCTTCACAGAGGGCGAGGAAATTACCTGAAAAATAAAGTCAGCTGAAATAAAGACTGTTGGCGCCATGCGTTCATCGAGGGCCTTGTTTCCTCACTCGTGATGGTTGGGCTCCCGTATACACCGCTGTGTAAGGCACATTGACGTCATCCATCGTCCTCACAACCTTGGCAATCATCGCATCTGAAAAGACATGAGCGATTCATTGTTGAAGGAATTTGAGAAGGTATTCGTTCAAATTCTGTAGTGCTTTTCCTCATCGGGGTTGTAATTGGATTATTATAATAATGTATATTGATGATATTATTATATTAATAGATATAATAAGTGGTATTATTACTAATAATGGTAATAATAATTTTTCTTGAAACGAGGGGCACCAACAATTTTGTGCATGCATGTAGCTTCGGGGTGAGTGATTTTCAAAATTGTTGGTGAGCTGTACTCACATGGAAGGTGATGTTCCAACCAAAATCTTTATTTTAACAATCAGTTAATCATGTTGCTAAAATAATTCTGGGGCATAATAACCAACGGATATCAGTCAGGCAAATTGCAATCAATCTTACCGTTGTCACGCAGCACTTCCTGGCAAGACTTCTGCAAGCTGCATGGTAAAAAATAATTACATTCTTAATGTAATGGATCATATTGCTACAAATGAAAAAGCGTTTTCATCCGGTGTCACTTGACCTTGTGCAATAAGGCAGATTGATGATGAGCAGATTGTTGACAGATGCATCCAGGTCCACCTGCGACAAGTTGTCCTCATTCACCAGCACTGGCGAGACGCCCAGAAGCTCCTCCAGCAGTGTTGACGTAGATGTGGAGGGCGACCACGCCACAGCGGGAAACGTCACCGAAGATGCAGATGACCGTAGCAGCACCTGGACACAAAGCGGCGAGTAACAACTGGCCAAACGATGCACTGCCTGAACACACAGGTGAATGGAAAAGGTACCTCCAGATTCTGAAAGGCGCCATCCTGCTTGTTTCCAAACACGCCGGCGAACACTGTGAAGTCATCCTTGCTCAACTGTACAAACACAGAAAAACATTTAAATAAAGATGAATCAGATTGCACACTGTGAATTATTTTTGAACCACTCTGTTTATTTCTATTGTGCTAAGCGGTGTTCTTTATTCATGATGAAAGATGTCTCATTTTACTCTGCCAATACAGACAGTATGGTGTTACATGTGTTGTGCTAATATTCACAACAAAGGTCACAACCAATCATGGCTCACCAGTTTTGAAAAGCTGAGCTGTGATTGGTTGTGACTTGAGACCTATGTGATGTAATTTTCAGTCGACAGCAAAAGTGGCAAGATGGCCACCCCCTGTGATGGATAAAAAAGGTTGAATTTTTTTGCTTAACTCAAATTCTACAGAAGCAAAACAATATGCTGTGTTTAGACTAGTGGGGGCACATACAATATAATATTGCAAAGAACATTTTCTGGGTTGACTTCCCTTTCAAGTTTAGCGGGCATGTATTTTGTCCAGACAGATAGCTTTGAAAAGTATATTTTTCTTTCACCTACATCAATAAAAACATCATTTTAAAAACTGGAGTTCACATTTACTTGAGCAATGTTTGTCTGATGTTTACAACGTTTACTTTTAACGCCCCTGTATGTCATCTTCTGACTTAGGAACTGCGTGGTAATTGTAGATGAGCTACAGTAATAGATCAACGGAAACACCTTCCCCCAGAACACATAGTGGAATTGTTTGTGGAGGAATTTCCAAAGAGGAAGTAAGCCTCCAACTCAATGTCACACTACAATGAGAACAATGAAGCGCAGCATCACGTGGTGCCGTACTCTCCCCCTCCCCACGAGCCTCCCCATTTATCTAACATGTCACCTCACCGACCTTATCTTGCAGGAAGAGCAGCACGGTGTGGACACCGGAACCAAAGGCGGAGCCGAGGTAGGAGGCTAGCTGCTGGGAGGATGTGACCTGGCCTGCTGAAGATGAGGCCACGTGTGGCAAACTGCTGGAAAGCAAAAGAGAAACATCAACTCATTCAATGACTGGAAGCAGACACCAAAGAAGTAGTCATGATCAGAGTTGCAACTTTCAGGGAATTTCTGGAAATCAACCTGTATTTAACTGAATACACTATAAAGACAAGATATGTAATGTTATAAACGTTTAAATGTATTGCTTTTTAGCAAATAATCACTCATTTAGAATTATACGACTGCAACACGTTTCATATCTTTGAAATGGGGGAGGAAAAAGGAGTACCCGGAGAAAACTAACTCGTTCTTGTAACTATTATGCACTTACACAGTGATAGGCTGACGAGTCGGTGACTAGTATTAAAGTACCTCGCCTTCTTCTCAATCAGCTGGTATAAACGCCAGTAATCTCAAATGAAAATTGTATAGCATTTGAATAGTCGCTTTTCGACATAGGAAGCGAAAAGTTTGCCCGAGTTTTGTTCGCTTGCTCTTATTCAAAGATCTAAGAGGAAAAAGTAATTTAGCAACGGGCGTTAGCGTTAGCATGCTACACAGCGACGTTCATTTGACGACTAAATGAGGGAATACGTGACATATTACCCGTGTGAGGACCAAATGAGAAGCGGTACTTGGGCAGTCGAATCCGCCGCTCCAAAAGAGGCCAAAAGAACACAAAGTAAAAACATTGGCCGCGCTCGACGGTAGCACGGCCAGCCTGCTGCCATCTTTACAAGTTGTACCAAAACTTACCGGCACGTGACACCAAACAGCTGACTGTCATGTGACCAAGATGGTGCGAGCTTCTGCGCATGCGCTCACTGCCGCTCTGTCTGTCTGTCTGTCTGTCTGTCTGTCTGTCTGTGGAGTACAGTGGATAACAGTGGAGTGACAGGATTATCATTAACTGTGGAAAAAAATTGTAATTCTGTGAAAATAATAAAACAAAATAAATTATATGAAAAAAAATCAAGAACGGGAAAAAAGTAGAAAAAGAATATTATGAGGGACATTTTACGATTAAATTGTTGTAAACATGAGGGTTTTTTTTCTTATTTTATAAGTAAAAGGGTTTTTATACAAACAAGTTCAACTTAATTTTATAGCGTAATACTTGTTCATAACGTGATAAACTACGGCAATCAAACGTGGAGCTATGTTATAATGAAACTCCATCCATCTATTTTTTATCTTTTTTTTGTCCCCTGTTTTTTTTTTTTGTGGCAGTCATACTTAATACAAATACAGAGAGCGAGTTCCACTTTTTCATTTTGATCTTTTATTACTTTTTGTAGAGATAAAGAACAAGTATACAGATACGTATAGTTAGTATACAACAAGGAACAAAAAGTACAATTTATGCCAGGGGGTATACACATACATGTCACATGTGCACGTTCCACTATTTTTTTTTTTTGGGGGGGGGGTGGATGCGTGACGTACAGGTGCACCTGGCAACTGTCCATGGTGCTACATTTCTGTCAGCATATTGGTTTGGATTAAAAGGCAAAAAAAAAGAGAAAAAAAATCACCACGCACGCGCGTAACCGTGCTACCCAAACAAACGAACCATCTTAGGGAAACAAATTGCGACTTTATGTAGTTTCTCGCCATTTTCTGTGCGGAAGTGTGTGAAAGCAGTTCACACAGCTGTACTGGCGGAAGGATATTTCCCATTCGTCCACATAATACTGAACTTACAACTGGAAAGGGAGGCTATAAAAAGAAAATACAGGACCGAATTGTTAAAAAAAAAAAAGTCGTTGTGGTCTTTATAAACTCAAAGACGAGCTCTGAATCTGAGGATTATGCTTACCGCAGCGGGGGCGACGTTGGCGTGTCATTTCCTGCTCGGTGTCCATTGTGAGGAGGGAGGGAGCGCACTATTTGCCGACGCGTAAGCAGGCAGACACGCTGTTCCCGAGCGCTCCAGGGTCCAGGCCATCTTTGGTCGTCCTCGCCAGTGACATCGAGTGTGGACATCTTACACATTCAACTCCTCGTTGCTTCATCTCATGATTACAAAACACATTTAAAGTGCCGACCAGGCGTCCGGACTAGCTGCACTGTGAGCAGGACACTGAGTGGCATTTTTTCCCCTAGCGGAACAGTTCGTTGCGTTTCTCATAGAAAAAAAAAAGAGGGCGAGACGGGAGAGGCGGTGAGACAACAACATGGATGAAGAATATGATGTGATCGTTTTGGGCACCGGACTCACAGTAAGACGTCAAGCTTCATTTTTGCATCCTTGGGCTTCAACTGAGCGTCTTTTAGTGTTGGCCAGCACCATCGAGGCCCGAAAGATAAAAAGCCTCCCGCCGGTGCATTCGTGACATAAGGACATTATGATAGGAAATGTGCATTTAGATGCTTAGATGGACGCTCAAGTGAAATACGAGTGGAATTGTGCGTGGACCGGCGGGGGTCGGGTTTGGTGTACGTGGGGTGTAGTGTTGCAGCCTGTAGCATCTTTTAGGCGTCACCCCGTTGCTGCTGCTGTTCCTCCTCGCCGCCGCAGGCCGGAGCCCCTCTCGAATCCAATTGCTGCTTCACGGCACGGCACGACATTAATGTGTCCTCACGCACATTTGGGGGACATTTAATTTGAATCGCAAAAGTGGTCATTTGAGAAGAGCCTTCTCCAGTCAATCTTGTCATGCTGTCTCGTGTGAACACGTCATCATGACACGCACATCGAGGCTGACAATATTCCTGTTCTTTTTTTTTTTTTTTTGCAAAGAGTAAAGTCGAGAAATGCTGAAGCCTGAATTGGCGCATGCGCATACCAGTCTGGCTCTCCTCCCCGCATCCGTCTGTTCATTTCGCATCACTTCCGCTAGTTTGTCCAGGGGAGGGTCAAGCAGTTGATTTATTGGCCACATTCACCTCAATTTAAGCCCAAATGGGCTAGGTCAGTATAATTGTGGCCTAAGCTGCTATAAATAACCACTTTTCCAAGTATTCTCCATTGGTTTGGTGCAAATGCAGAATCTGAATTTTCTTCATAAAAATGCGTGCATCATTACGAATCAGTTTGTCAAACTGCATAACTTAGAGTTCACAGTGGATAATGGATACGTTCATTCTCTGTACCACGTATCCTCCTGACAAGTTGCGGGTGTGCTGCAGACTCGCCCAGCAGACATACACCATGAACTGGTTGCCAGTCAATTGGCAGGGCACATATAGATAAACATCAATCGCCACTCACATTCCACACCTGAAAGGACACTTTGTTGTCTTAAAACCATCTGCTGATTTTGTATTTAATAAAAAAAAAAAACTTTTTTATTTCCAGCCGGTTGTAGACAAAAAAGACATTGTAAAAAATGCACAATGATTCAGTTCCAGATTCTTGTGTAACTTTGGTCATCAGAAATATTGAGGGCAGGTGGATGCAAATGTCTTAACCAGTCATGCAGGATGACAGAACTGGGAGAATATTTACTTTGTTTAGAGGCTGAAATTCTGAGGATTTAGACAATTTGAAGCTAAACAATCTCTTCTTTATACAGTTAATCAGTTAACAAGATCATTTTTGATTAATTTGACAATTGATTTGCTTTTGATTAGTGTAATTGATTAATTGTTGCCCGGCAATATTTAATGCATTTACTGGGTTTTTAAACAACACCAATAATAATAATACAAATAATAATAATAATTATGTATGTTAATAATAATTATTGTTATAACAATAATAATTATAGTTATAATAATAATTATTATTATTATTATCATATATTTTATATATAATAAGTTATTCACAATGATAATTAATAATACTAATTATTATTATGGTTATTGTTAATAAATATCATTAAAATAATTAAACACAGTTACCCTAATTGTATTGTGAAAAGCTGCCCTTTGGACAGTCCTCATTTGTTTCCATGCAATTGTTTTGTGCAGGAATGTATCCTATCTGGGATCATGTCTGTGAATGGCAAGAAGGTTCTGCACATGGACAGGAACCCGTACTATGGTGGTGAGAGCTCCTCCATCACCCCACTGGAAGAGGTAACAGGGCCCTCAAAATGTTAGATGTGCCACAAGGTGTTTCCTTTTGCACAAGCTGCAGCGTCTGTTCATGTCCATCTTGTGCGTTCCCTCAGCTTTACAAGCGCTTCAGCCTTCCTAACACTCCGCCCGAATCGATGGGCCGAGGACGCGACTGGAACGTGGACCTCATCCCCAAGTTCCTCATGGCCAACGGTCAGTTCGGTTTTGTACGTACGTGAAGACTGGTCAGCCAATAAGCCTTAGAAGCCTTGACATACACGTTTAATTGGGGACTCCAAAGACTTGTATCTCAAATGTGGCTGAAAATTTTGAAAAACTCTACTGGCAACTATTTTTCCTGAGTATTGCAATTGCGAATTAATGTGTGTTTTAATGTGGTTTACAGAAAACACGCTAAAATATATTTTCATTTTCGTTGACCTTTAAACTTTTAGTTGGCGAAAACCTAACTAGACTAAAGTGTATGAATATAACCAAAACTAACAAAAACTATCTTGGCACAAAAAATAGACTAAACTGAAACTGAAAAAGGCCATCAAAACCAAGCACTAATTATATATAAATGTTTTGTTCTTATAGGTGAGGCTTATGCGAAAGTATAAATCGTTGTTATAAATCAGATCTCAACAATACTGCAAGCAAAAACGTTTTTTGATTTTAGGTCAGCTGGTGAAGATGCTGTTGTACACAGAAGTGACTCGGTACTTGGACTTCAAAGTGGTGGAAGGAAGTTTTGTTTACAAGGGAGGAAAGATTTACAAGGTCCCGTCCACCGAAACCGAGGCGTTAGCTTCAAGTAAGTCCGAATGCCTCCACAAATCGAGCACAACTGCTGCCTTAGCAGTAACTCCTACACTTAAATCTCCAGATTTGATGGGCATGTTTGAGAAGCGCCGCTTCCGCAAGTTCTTAGTCTTCGTGGCTAACTTTGACGAGAACGACCCCAAGACCTTCGAGGGCGTGGACCCCAAGACCACCACCATGAGGGATGTTTACAAGAAGTTTGACCTCGGCCAGGATGTCATTGACTTTACTGGCCATGCCCTTGCCCTCTACAGGACAGATGAGTAAGATCGACTGTCGATTGACGATTCCATTCCATCAAAATCCAATTTTCCTCATTGGTTACGATGAGTCTGTCACACGTTTTTAAAGGGGAAGTCAACCCCCAAATTTTCTTTGCTATAATATTTTCTGAGCATCCCAAATTGAAGCACAATGTTCTGATTCATATTTTGTTGTGTAATATGAATTAATCAGTCAAAATCTACCAACCTGTTGAAAAACATAGTTGAAGATATTTGTTATTGGTCGGAATACAATTGTCCATGGCAGTGAATGAGTTCAAGTTGACATCAAGATATTTCGTGTGTCATCAGGTACCTGGATTTCCCTTGCCTGGACACCATCAATCGAATCAAGTTGTACAGCGAGTCGCTGGCACGTTACGGGAGGAGCCCGTACCTCTACCCCTTGTATGGCCTTGGAGAGCTGCCGCAGGGATTTGCCAGGTGTCGTGACAGTGTTCATTTATCCATTTTTTGATGCGGATGCGTATGCTTGAACAGTTCTTCTTCACGCTCCTTAGATTGAGCGCCATCTACGGAGGCACTTACATGCTGAACAAGCCAGTGGATGAAATTGTTATTGAAGGCGGCCACGTGATTGGCGTTAAGTCTGAAGGCGAGGTATGGTGACACTGACGCTGCGAGGAATTGGGAACACTTTCAAATACTTATTTATTTGCACTGAATTTGATAGACATAGAGAGTCATGGGAATAATTGAAGGGAACTTTGGTTCAGGTGGCTCGCTGCAAGCAGCTGATCTGCGATCCCAGCTACATCCCCGACCGCGTGCGCAAGGCGGGCCAGGTGATCCGAGTTATCTGCATCCTCAGCCATCCCATCAAAAACACCAATGATGCCAACTCCTGTCAGATCATCATCCCTCAGAATCAGGTCAATCGTAACTCCGGTGAGCGTTACTCACTATCAACGTGGCATCATACCATCAAGTTATATAATCTTGATGGAATCTGTGGAATTTAGTTTCGCTGTTGTACAAAGTACTTATAAATTTTATGACCACTCCAGATGTTTTTTAGTAAATTTCCTGGGAATATCACTTAGAGTCTCAAGCTGAAATCTCCACGAGAGCAAATTTTTAAAAACCTTCTTTTACTGTTGATGTATGCTTTGTTTTTGTTGCGTTTAAACGCTGTGGGTTTATTTCTATTGCACAGCACGTTGAGCTGCAATAATTCGCTCTATAAATAGCTTATTGGTTATTTTTAAGACATTCTGCTTCATTGTGCAGACATCTACGTGTGCATGATCTCCTATGCCCACAACGTGGCGGCCCAGGGGAAGTACATCGCCATTGTCAGCACCACAGTGGAAACCAGCGAGCCGGAGACTGAGATCCAGCCCGCCATCGAGCTGCTGGAGCCAATCGACCAAAAGTAAGTCTTTCCTTTTCCATTGCGACCTGAGATCACCGTTAGGCTGGAGAACCGCCACAGTGAGGATTTTGTTTCTTGCAGGTTTGTGGCTATCAGTGATCTCTACGAGCCCACGGATGACGGCACGGAGAGCCAGGTGAGATTATCTCGAGGAAAATATTTAGAATCGATTAGTTCATCAATTAATTAAATAACTGCATTAAAAAATGCATTAAGATTTTTGCGATTGCGCAATATCACACGAGTGGGAGCGATGCACTCAGCAGCCATTTGGTAAGTGAGAGCTACTTCTTGGCTACTGATTCATGCTAAGGAAAGAAGGGCAAGAAAATTGCGACACTTTTTAAGCTGTTTCAGGTTCAACTGCATTATTACAGCTGCCAATAATAATTATTATAATAGATTAATGTGACTGGTTAATTTGTAACATCTGTCAGAAAATAAAAAAACATGATGATCATTGTATCGCCGAACTCTGCACTGACTAAAATCCGAGGATTTGGACAACTTGGACAAGTTAAATAATAAACCGTTAGTTGTCGATGACTCGATTCGTTTTGAATCGCTAGATCTATTCCTCCTAACAATAACTTTGCATATCTTGGCAGATCTTCGCCTCCAGCTCCTACGACGCGACCACTCACTTTGAGACCACCTGCAATGACATCAAGGACATCTACAAGCGCATGACGGGCAGCGACTTTGACTTTGAGAACATGAAGCGCAAACAGAACGACGTGTTCGGGGAGGACGAACAGTGAGCGGCCCCGCTCGAGAGGGAGGAGGCGGCGTTGGAAAGGGGCAAAAGGGGGGAGATGGCCTGGCATGAAAATGCTGTGCCCGCCTTTTGCCGCCATTTGCCTCCTTTTCCTCGTACGCTCCCCTCTCTCCTAACACACACACACACACCGCAGTCACCCAAAAGCAGAGCTGATACGGTCATTCATTCCGTTGTAGAATCTATAATCACGTCTTGTCTGTAGATGTCCATTTAGAATTTAGCATTTCATTCTTTTCCGACCATCTTTTCTCATATGTCAGTTAACAGCTTTGTGTAGAATTTTCCAGAAGGCTTCACGTGCATGCATGGTCGTCCCACGCAGTAGTAGTGCGCAAACAACACGGACGGCGCTTCGAAGGCCGCGCCGTGGCACCTGTCAGCCCTGCTTTTATTCGTATGACACGCCACTCCTACTTTAGGCGCAATGACGTGCGTCTTCTGTCGACCAATGTGCTAACTTTGCCACTCGTCGTGTTCCCACCTGCGCGAGCAAGCCAGCTAGCCGGTTGGCTCTTTTCTGTCACTTCCGTACAAAAGCAGTCATTTGGTTAACATGTCACATCCCTTTTACCAGTGCAGTAGTTTTAACATTTAAAAGGATTTTATGTGTTTGCGTTTGGTGCACGTTTTCACTGGCTGAAGTTATGACGTTTACAGAGGCGAGGTACAAACTGAGCTTGAGCAGAAATGTTGTTTAGAGTAAGCAAGACTGAGTTGAGACTTGTTTTTTTGATTGTGGCGATTGGAAATGACAGATGTGAGCACATTTGTTAATAGTTTAGTGGAATGTTTCACTCGGGAGTGAATGAAGACTGACATTTTGGCTGAAAGTGAAAGCACCCGATTGTGTCCCAGTTGTTCCAAGCCTTGTGTAGGTCAATGAGATGAGTCAGTCACTTGGAGGATAAATGTACAGTCAGGTCCCTAAATATTGGGAAATGGGAACAATTGGACCAAATGAAACCAATAAGATTTGATTAGATCCAAACAGATTGTCTCCATTTCCCGATAACGATGGACGTGACTCAGGTGAAAGTATGAGCTTGGCGACAGAGGGACGGTGAGAAGCCTCCACGATGACAAAGCCGAAGAGAAATGCCGCCCTAAAACAAACAAACTGACACGCTGTTATTTGGTTGAAGCCTTAATTTGGGGTTTGATTCAAATTTTTGGCCCATTATGTTCCTGAAAGCACTTGCTCACTTACGCTTCTGCCCATCCAACTGCTTCCTTTAGCATCCGTTCACTCGGCAACCCTGAAAAGAGTTCGTGAGTGTATGTGTCTTAATGATATTCTCTATTTATTCAAGTTGAAGATGCTATACACTCATTTTGCTTGTTCTGCAATGTGCAAATACAGAGCAATGACGTGTTTCATTTGACCAGCCATCCTTCCTTCCTTCCAATTCTTTGCTTGGATTGAGAAACGGTATTAGCGACAGTCCCAGTGCAGTTTATTCATTGTTTAACTCAACATTGTTTGTGTGTGGACAAATATTACCTGAAAATAACTGGAATTCGCTTTTCTCATTAATATATTGCCCTCCCTTCCTCATTATAAAGTGCTATAACATCTTTTTATTTAATTTATTGAAAACAAAAAGGCCCACATGTTGTTGTACTGTTTTAATTCACATCGTTTGGCCTTTGAGATTCACTATTGACAACTTCCCATTGAATTGACTAAAGAAATAGGCCGAGTAGTAGAAACCTTACTGTCCTTGTTTGATCACTAGTATGTGAACAATGCCTAATGTCTTGTGTAACAAATACAATGAAGTAAACTATGAATGAAATGATAGAAAAATAAAAAAAAAAGCACATGGCGAAATCTGGAAAAATGGTCTGCCTTTCTTTTTAAAGATAAAACTGATGGATGCATCCAATAATACTCTATGCACGTTATCTAAAACAAGAAAACATAAATGTTGACTTGATTGCAAATAATGAAACAAAAACAAACGTACGAATTTTGCTACCGCACAAAAATCACATTGTGTGAATATGAACCGGAGAACATTCGGTTTAAAATCAGAGGTGTCAAACGGCCCGTGGGCCAAAACTGTCCGTCAGACAGTCGTGGCTTGTGGGCATAGGGAACAAACCTCAATTCTTCAACCAATGTAACTATTGTAGATATTTTTGTCCACTGGAGGGCGCACTGACGACCACTCAATTTTACTAACCATTTAAATGTCTTATATTGATGGACTTCTGAAGGTTAAACAATACCAAATTCCAGTCACATTTCCAAAAGTGGTTGTTTTGTTTTTCATATAGGCCACTGCCACAACTTTTTTTCTGTTTTTAATGTCTACATTTACAGGATAAAGGGATAACTATACCCTGTATCTGAAATGTTCCCACTGAGTTTGTATGGTGTGGTGAGTCAGTTGACATCACTAAGATGCAAATATATAAGTAATTTTAAAATGATTTCTACTTCTTAAAAAAAAAGTTGTTTTATAAAAGGTACATACGGTATATAAGTCCACTTTGAGCTATAAGTTGCACATTCATGTGGAAATAAAAAAAATTACTGAGTCAAAATTCTCTGTTGAAAACTGAAATAATTATTTTGAAAATTTTTAGCTTACTATTATGATTTGCAGAAATATCTATTAATAGAAATAAAATAACCAACTAATGTGATTATTTCCAGGATGCACTTGTAATTATTGGCTCCAAAACAATGGGAACATTTTATAATAGTTGCTACTAGCTTATCAAGCAACAGATACACTGGTCCAAAGTGGGCTGAATGAGGCCCCTAAAGTCAAATGAATTTGACATGCCTGGCTCAAACGATTGTGTGTATCATTGTTTTGAATTTGTCGGTCATCTCTTCTGCGCACAGAAAAACAGACTGTCACTAAAAAAATGTGACTATGCCGCAGCCCGTCCGAGCGGCAGTTTGATTCTCAAACCACAATGTCACAATGCCTCCACTTGGACTTGAGCCGCAAGGTTGCCAGGGGACAGGGCGGAGCCCGCTGAGCTACGATTACACGGCATCCACCACGAAGCTGGCGTACGGCCGTCCGAGCAGTCGTTCTACCTCCGACTTGGCCACCACCCAGCACTGCTCCGCGTGTCGCCTGAGTAGTGTATCTTTCAGCATCTTGTCCTGCAAGGTGACAGGCAGCAGCTGGGAGCCGCGCCTCAGGACCCCCCGGGCTAACGTTCCGTCATTGTTTTCCCCATGATGATAATGGCTCATAGCTGCTACGCTTAAGGCAGCATGCTGAAACTGGCCTGCAGACAGAATGGAAATGCAACATTAAAAATCACTTTTTCAAATAAAAGAAAATAAAAATACTTGGACTACGCAAAAATTGAAGGACATTTTCTTGTCCGCACTTGACCTCCATCTTAATTCTTACGTTATACCAGCCCTGAGAAAAAATGTAACTGGTGCTGTGACTCCGAAGTGGCAGATGTCCAACAGAGGGCGCTGCTTTGCCACTTTTTACATCTTTTATCAAATTAAAATATTGCAAAATTCAAGTCCAGCAGCGCCTTGAAAGAATTGACCCAATCAAATCCAGGGTTCCCTGTGATTCTGAAGAAAATGCGTGGCTATTGGTCATCTTACCCAGAAGGCCTCGAGTGGAGGTCGACAGCCCGCGTCCACGTGTGATGTAGAAGCCCAGGTGCGCCATCTGCAGGTAGCTGGGGTGCTTGTAATGGTGGAAGAGAACCAGGAAGTGCACATCCTCGGCCAACTCGATCCAGCAGCCCCGGTGGTTGTCCACGGCGACCGTCACGCCCTGCCTCCTTATCGATCCTGTTTGATTGATGCTGAGAATGTCCCGCCCTTCACCTTCGATTGCCACCTTGTCTAACGACACCGTGATCGTGATGGCGCTCGAGCGGCCAGCGGCTGCCGAGATGTTCAGCCGGTCAAAGTAAGTTCTCGAGCGGTTTTCGTGGCCGCGCTTGGGGGGGGCTCCGGTCAGGTGGCCATCTACCATCAGTCCTTGAAAGGGTTACAGATTTTGTTAGTTGTTTGTTGTGTGAATGGCCAAAGAATGAAATACCTGTCTGTGGGTCCTCCACCAGCCTTAGCACATCATTAGCTCGGCCATCTACGGTGAAACACAAGTTCTGTTTCTGCTTCGGTAACTGGAGCACAAAATGAGGATCTCCATCAGCTGGAATACAAGCAGTTGAAGCGAAATCAAAATTTCAAACAGACACTTGCCCTAACCTTTAAACTTCTCTCTCCAGCAATCAGTAGAGAACATCGAGCATTGACCATATGAGCCAGACAGCTTTTATCATTTATCAAGCTTGTTATTGTAGAACTCAAATAGTGGTGTGCTCAACTGCACTCGACAGAGATGACTATAAAATGATGCAGTATTTTTATTTTATTTTTTTAAATGTATGATGCGTAATGAGGAGGCACGGTGAAACAATGTCCGCCTCACAGTTCGGAGGGTGCGAGTTCGATTCCACCCCCAGCCCTCCCTGTGTGGAGTTTGCATGTTCACCCCGTGCCTGCGTGGGTGTTCTTCATGCTCTCCGGTTTCCTCCCACTTTCCAAAAACAACCGATTGAGCGCTCCAAATTGCCCGAAGGTTGTTTGTCTCTGTGTGCACCGCGATTGGCTGGCAACCGGTTCAGGGTGTCCCCCGCCTACTGCCCGATGACTGCTGGGATAGGCTCCAGCACACCCGTGACCCCCGTGGGGACAAGCGGTACAGAAAATGGATGGATGGATATGTAATGAGTCTACAAGTTGAGGATTCAGTTACCTGATGAGGAAAAGTGCTCAGCGCTCAGTCTGGATGGAGGTTCTAAAAGCACAAGACATTCAACTAAAGGACAATCCTCTTCATTCCCAAGCACTGAAATCAATCACAAGAGTCCAGTGGTGGCATGGTCACAGCATCTCAGCACTTCAACCGTTTGAGAAGTGTACCTACCGAAGGATTCCGTGTCAGCAGCGTTGCCCCCTAAAACGAGTGGGGACAAAAGAGCAAACATGTTTTCAGAGAGTAGAGAATGGGCTCATATTCCCGTTTTGAACTTACAGGCATCATAGTTGAGATCGTAGTCGTAATCATACGTCACGTCATAGTCTGGACAAAGCAAAGCATTAAGTTGAGTTTTATGAAATGATTTATCATATCAGGAATGATTACTCATACTTACCTTTCACAAGGTCAATATCTGTTGAATAAAAGATGTATGGATAGAAATGAGAATACAGACTGCCTTGAAACAAACTATTTTGGATGAAAACATTTTCTCTTCACCTTTTCTCTGGATCTGAATGGAGGTAGAGACATCTAGTGGAAAGATAAAGTATGAATATTTACATCTCTCATGAAGCTATGGGATTGTACAACAAAGTAAGTCTTGTATTTAAGTGATTGGTCACTCCGGATATATCATATTTTGTTCACATTGGTAAAAAAATCATTTTATAGTACATTTTGAAGTGATAAAATGTGCGACTATATAGCAAATAATTGCAACTAAGGAAATGATGCCATTAATCGCAATTAAATATTGGAATAGATTGAGGTCTGCGTATTTTTATAATTTTCTGTTTTGTAGTCACTACATAAAGTTGCGTTCAGTTATTGACCTGACTTATTTTGTTGGGCTAAGAGAGTAAATGAGGTGGCATTTACCTAGAAGGCCTGCTGCCTCCCACAACCTGGGCCCGTCTGTCACACCGGGCATGGGCGCAAAGGTGGCAGCCATGAGGTTGGCAACACGGATATCATTCTCCTCCTCAGCTTTTATGACGTTTCCTTCTAAATCCGGAGCAGGGACCGGAGTGGGAGTGGGCGGAGTGCCGGTGATGTCTGGGCGGGTAGATGCAGTGCTGCTCTCTGGTTCCGCCTGTCTGGTAGAAAGCGGGGTGGTGGAGGATTTTCCAGGGAGAGCGGGAGGCGTGCTCGCCACAGTTGAAACCGTAGGGGGCGAAGAGGGCGTGGAGACCTTTCCAGGTGTGGAAGGCTGAGCTGTCTTGGGAAAATGGAATAGAGAACTGGACAGTTTCCCACCAGGAGGCATAGAGGAACTTTTGGAATCATTCTGAGAAGGCTTTTTTCCAGAATATGGCACTGGGGGAGGTTGAGTGGCAGCGGGGCTGAACATTGCCGTTGTTTTCACAGTTTTTGTGGCGGGAGGAGGTAGTGACGTTTTTTTAGGTTGTTTGAGAGGGTTCGGTTTGTTGGTTCTCGAGATAGAGGGGGACTGGGCCCTCTTCGCAGCAAACATTTTGGCTGTCACCGTTGCGGTTGTCGTTGCAATGGTGGAAGGCTTTGCAGTGGTTGGTGCAGCTTTGTCCACATCGGGCTTCACGACGACTAAAGATGTGACCGGCGTGACAAAGTTGTACTCCAAGGAGAGGTTGGTGGCCTTGTCTGCCAGGAGCTTCTGCATAACGGCGTCTGTGGTGTTGAGTTTGGCCAGAAGCAACTCCTTGATGGTGAAATACGCCCAGAGACGACGCACAAAGCTAGACATACCTTCAGGAGCCTTCGAACAGTCCGAAGAGCGCCATGTGCTGTTGATCAATACGTCATTCTCCAACTTCATGCGCTGCTTGGAATCACTGGCTAAGAGCGACACCCTGAAGTCCTTCAGCCCCGCTTGAAGCCTGCCGGCCACCACCAACTCGGAGCCTCTGAAGTAGTTTGGGAAGATAGAGCGGGTGATGTCAAACGCCTGCTGGTCCAGATAGTGGAGCTGGACGTCGGACAATAAGGGGCTGGCCACTTCGTCGTAGAAGCCTTTGAGCTGCAGAGCGGCGTCGGCGTCCTCGTAAACCATCCGAGCCACACCGCGGTTGTCCAGTGCCAGACGTTTGAGGAGCGGCAAGTCGGCATCGTCCCCGAAGGCCAGGCCAAAGAGAGAGGCTGAGCCCAGCGCCTTCTTGGCGTTACTGAGGATGACGTCGCCTGCCGTCACTCCGATCGTAGCCTCGCCGTCGGTGAGGAAAACCACCAGGGGGACGCGGCGGGAGCCGGAGGACGGCTGGTTTAGCAGCTGGGCGGCCGAGAGCAGAGCCGCGTTGATGTTCGTCCCTGAAGAGAGAAAGAGAGCAACACCGGAGATGGTCGGCGTTAAGCAAACAACTAACAACAGACAGGCTAAATGACTAAAAACCCCAACTTTGTCTTTAAACCCTAATTTGTGACCTTGAACGTTGTTTGAAACCCAACAGGCCAATGAACAACCTTTCTTTAGTATCAAATGTGCTGGAGAAAATGATGGCAGAACAATTGATGGAACATTTACAGCCGCATCAGCTCTATTCTGCATTAAAATAATAATTATCATACATAGTAATTAATTGTTAAAAAAACTCACCTAAATTGAGAGCCTAACCTTGACTTCAAACCCTAAAGTGTTGTGGAGATCAGGCAAACATTTTTTTTAATGACACTCGTGATACAAATCCAGAAGCAACAATGCTGACTCACATCCTTCCGCAATAATCCTTTTGACGAACTCTTTGGCATCTCGTACGTTCTGCCGAGTGGCGCGCACCGTCTGTCCTTTCTTCCAAGTGTGAACCTTATCTGAGAAGGTGACGATGTTAAAGTGGTCTCCTTCCCGAAGGTCCCCGAGGATAGTGCTCATTGCCTGCTTGGTCTACTGACACAAATCCACAAATAGATGACACTGTGCGACATTTCAAATAATCCAGGCACGAAATGCAGAAACATCCACTTGTAGTAAACGTAAATAGTATTTAAAACACCAAATGTGAACTTCATCACACTTGGTCTTATCTTGTGACCTGTTTGATTTTGGTGCCGATCATGGAGCCGCTGACATCGATGACAAATATAACATCCTTGGGAACCACGGGAAGTCCTCTGGGTGCAAAGTAATGCACAAAGTAGCCATCAAACACCTGGCGAGAAGACAAACGTCATCCAGGCACTTCTCCGTTTGACAGATCAGTTTCCAGCCATGCCGCTCACCTGGATGTCCCCGATCAGGTCTGTGAGGTTCACGTCGTATTGAATAACAAAGTCAGCATTCAGACCCTTGGGCGAAATGCTGACCTGCTGCTGAGGTGTGGGATTGTAACGAACGTGAGCGCAGCCCACGTTTTCTTCAACCTGAGTCGACGCAGGAGGATCTGCGTTACCTGCAGGGACACCGTGCTGCAATGTGTCCATTTCACAAGTTTGTATCACGAGCAACAAGGACGGTTTAACTCGCTCAAACATAGCACAGATCCCCTAGTTGCCATGACGATTGCAATTTTTATTGGAAGGCAAACATGAGCCAGAATTACCTTGAGCTTTGTTTTCGGACAGCAGTCTGCTTGTCCGAAGTGGAAGGACCTTGATGTAAGCGATACCCGTTGGCTCTGCTAGACTGACTTCTAACGTGAGGTTGGAAACGGGCTGGCCGGGCCGCAGAGCCACGCTAAGCTCGTAGCGGCCCAAGCGGCGAGGGAGCAGCTCCTCGTAAGTCAGGCACAAGGACATCCGAGCTCCTGGTGGCACGCTCACCGCCACACGAAACTTCTCAATCTCCCGCTCTCTGGTAGAAACAAAATGGCGTTGTAAGAAAGAACCACGGGAAATTCCACATGCTAAACTCATGAGCTTGGATGAGCTTTTTCTTCTGTTCCACCCTAAATAAACAGTCATTTAAAAAACTTGGAAATAACACTGCTCACAAAAACGCACATATGCCAATGTTATTGTTATTATTGCGAAAACTACAAACCAAAATGGTGGCCCACGATTTTTGCACAGTGCAGTAAATTCATTTGTCTTGGACTAACTTGGTAGCGACCAGTCCTGCTGTTTTTCCTTGCTTCTTTGCAGCGTCGTATATTTTCCTGGCCGTGGCTCGCTCCTTCACCTGGGCCACGTACATCTTGCCGCCCGACGTGCTGAAGGGAAAGACAAAAAAAAATTACAACAAACACCACATTTAGTGGGCCCAGACTCCCAAAAGACCCCTCAAAAAAAAAAAAAAAAAGTTTTTGCCTATTTTAATAGTTCAAACCATAACAATAGCACAATAAATTTAGTCTATATAGCCAGCCGATGTGGACTCCAGCATACCTGGACTAAATGAGAGGATAATTGAGCTCATTGGGAATTCTTTTTTACGAGCAATTTGAAGTCAGACCCGCGTCATGGAATGGTGCCACAGTATTTCAAAAAGGCTGTGAACTTCACCCTCTTTGTTGGAGTGCCGCATGCAGCAACACATATGTTGCTTGTTAGGAGCGAATGGCGTGTGAAAAGTAGGCGTACTTCAAAACAGGCCGAGTGGAAAAATAATAATTTCCTTGAAACGGGCAGCACCCAACAAAATCCCCGAGCCAAACCAACTCTCTGAGTGTAATCCAATTCACGCAACTTCCTCATTTCTGCTGACCACTGGGGTCACATGACAAGGTGCTAAATTAAGGTCAAATCCTTAAAATAAATATATCCTGGGAGAAAAAAAAAACTTCAAACAGCAACTAAAATAAACCTCGGGGCATGAAATGCGTCTTGTTCGGGCCATGTACATGAGAAGGTTCTGAGAGGAAAATGGAAGACGTTTGTATTTCCGTGCTGTGGAGGTGAAGGAGCGGCTGTGTGTCCACAAACAAAGCCTTCTAAGTTTCACACACACAACCAATGCCTCGCACAATATTTTTTCCCCTCCGGGTATTTGCCGTCGGCACAGGCTCTAATTGTGCGAGAATATGAAAAGGTGTAGAAAAAAAAAGGATCTTAAATAGCGGCAGACTGGCACATAGTTAAAAAGTCTAAAGGCGGCAGCGGGCGGTGTGTGTGCACGTGGGGATGTGTGCGTATCTCCCGCTTGGCTGCGAGCCTCAGTCAACTGTTACGCCGCTGAGGGGGGAATAAGCGGCACTAGGCAAACGGGCTGTCGTTTTCTCCATGAACTTTCTGCACAAAAGGCGGCATTCACGCTCTCTCGGGTTCCCGCTTCCGAGCGCCGTGATGGCTGCCGGCGTGGACTGTTGACTTATTTGTTTTGTTTATATTTAGCACTTTGAAATGAGTGTGCTTCCCAACACCTTTAGTAATCAAATGATGCCCCGCCCCCAGATGCCTTGCCGAATTCCTCGCAACTTCTATCTAGATCTTATATTTGCTCTTGAAGTGAATGCTCTTTGGTCCCAATCTGTCACCTAAGGTGGAGGAAAACATCAAGACTCACTGGACTATTCATAAAGTTCCGCTGTGGATAATCTCACGCAGTGGTGTTTCGATTTTCCATTTGATTTGTGAGCAAAATTGAGATACGAGTGCCCAATTTTGGCTGTAAACTCAAATGAATTCACTTCACAAGCAGCAGTTAGCGGGCAGTAAACGAGTCTTCAAAGCGACACCTCAAGCTTTTTGTGGACGCTCTCAGTTTACTATAAAATTAAAAAGAAAACAGAGACTTATAAAAACAGGCTAACAATTCACATACATGTTGTTACCCTTTGTTGCTTCAGCCCAAGTACTAGCTAGCACGTATAGCAACACTTACACGCACATGTTCTTTATCCTCTGCAAAGAACCAATGCAACCTGTGCCATAAATTAGTCTCGAGCCCCGTTGCATTGCTCAAAAGATTGAATGCTATCAGAATCGCCATGAGTGTAAATGTTGACTTACATGGAGAAGTTGGAGATGAATGCAGAGGAAGGAATGTCCACCTCAAAGGCAGCTTCCTTGGTGACAGCCATTTGGTTCCAAATGGAGCTCTGCACATTGGTGACAGCATAGCGGGACACCACACTACACTTGACGTGGTAATCCGTGACCTTCAGCTGCAGGCATGGAACATACGAACATGTGAAAAGGAAAAATGCGTGTATTGGGATCAACTACTGCTTTCTCAGTTTAAATACTTTTTTCAAATCAGACTGATTCTCCTTGTGTGACCTTAAAGAATGTATTTGCAAGGATCAACATTTTTGTAGACGGATGTTACGGATCAAACCAGCAGCTGTATTTTGTGTATTTTCTTCACTGCTAATTTAAAACAATCTCCTGTTTTTGTACCAAGCAACAGGAACAAAGGAATGTTTTTAACCCATTGAAAAAGAAATCAATCTTTTCCCCCAATTATGAAATCTGATTGGGCAAACAAAATTTGGACAGAAAGGCCAGTGTTGTCATACTGCCAGCTGTGGCATGAGGCCCATGTTTGTCCTTCATTTTCTGTCAGGGTACAGTCCGATTCCCTCTACCGACTCAACAAAACAAAACAAAGCGGCTCCCCACATGCAGTCATGGCCCTCTTCTTGTTTACATGGGCCACACCGGCGCCTGCTGAGAGTGGCGCGGTCAGCAAACGCTGCGTGTGATCTCCTGGCCTGCTTGCTGGTATTTTCGATGCTCCTACTTTGGGAAGCACGAGCCGGGTGTTTGTTATCCCAATTGAAATCATTCCCATTGAGTATCTCAGGTCAACCAGTTCCATGTGGTATGATCTATTAAAGTCTGATGTTTACATGTGCTACTACATTGAAGCAGAAGAGCCGTTTTACAGACTTGTGACATCTGCAGTCATGTGATTCTCAAAATCTATTCAGCTGCAATTGTTTTGACGCTTTTATGATATAGTATATTTATTGAGTGCAGTTCAGGTAAATTTACCTTTAAATTCAATACATTTGCATTTAAAATTAAGTGTTTAGTTTTAAAACATTACATGGAGACAATTTTTAAATCTAAATTTTATGTGCAATACATTTGAACCGTACAATGATGACAACAAAAGTTGATGGCAGCAGCCACCATGGAATGAAACTTACCGCCGGTCGGGTAACTTTACTTTGGCGTTTGCCTCTCTGGAAGAGATGAGAAAGACTTTCTGTGAGTATAGGAATGACTGGCCCATTTTTAGCACCCCAAAAAGATTTGAGATTTCATATTTTACTGTTTTTTTTTTAACAAGCTATAAAGCTGTTAAAAACGCAGTATAGGCAACAGGTGAAATGTAAAATAAAACAAATACAGTACACTCCATTTTGCTTAAGAAACCAACTCCACCTTCTGTTTCAGGGCAAGGGTCTCAAATCAGTCACAGATTTAATAATTAAATTCATACTAACATTAAAAACAGATAAATTTGGTACTGGGAATACATGTGATGACATCACATATTGTCATCAGTGTCATAATTACGCGAGACAAAGCGAAAATGGAAATTGGCACAATTCCATGTGAGTGTGCCGAAACGGTCCGTTGGACGAGATGGGAGTTTAGTCGGTGCTTGACCCGGATAGGGACGATTCCACAGACGGACGAAAACCCACTTCTTTTTTTTTACTTTCTGGTCCCGCATCCTTCATCCACAAAATGGGCATTCGACCTCTGCTACTTGCTTAATTTCACTTTGAGGAGAGAACTAACTGGAACTCTGCCTTTCAAGAAAGGTTATACAGAGTTTTGAACTCACTCTAGGGGGTTTCCTAACTCCAAAAATATGCACACTCCCTCCTGTGTTGTGGCAACCTTTTTTAGATTTGGTTTACTTGTCGACTTCCCTGCAGCATTCCTGTGTCCTTTATTCATTTGCCTTGCACACCGGTGCACAGCAGCCAAAGCCCCCTCCCCACCTCCCCCCACGACCACAAACCCCAGCGCCCCTGATGTACGTCTTTGCAGCACCTGTAGCACCCCTTTAACTGCTCCTAGAATCGCCCCTGGTTTCCTACTAGTGCGTAAGAAGAACAACAAGGTGCTGCTATGCTTTCGGAAGACAACTAATGATGGGTCTCGCAAGGGGCTGACCACACTCCGGCTCTGTGCACGATGAATCCCAACCATTCACTGAACGGAGGGGAAATAAATAAATGCTCTCAGTGTACGCGGTGAAGGAGGAAGGCGCACGCGTCGGTTTCAAATGTTCATTTGGCACAAGTCATTGCTGTGTCAATACATTACCACACATCCGGGGGATTCAAACAAACACAACCTGAAGAGTGGAAACTGTGCGGGAAGCATTTAACTTTCTGTCTCATCATCAATTTTACACGAATGGCAAGAAGTTGAGATAATTTTTAAAAAAGTCAATTATCTTTCTTTTTTCTTTTAGTGTGGCATGCAACAGTCTGAAAATGAAAGACTTAACCGTTATATATATATAGCATGGGAAAAAAATGTCCTCACCCTTGGAAGATTTTGTCCAGGAGGAACCGAATAATCCCGAGATAATCCCTCTTGCGCGTAAAATAGAAAGAAAAGCAAAATGCACTGGATGTTCAAAAGCATCGTTTCCATGATCAAGCGGCTCTTTAGGCACTAAAACAAAAAAGTAAGATGATGTCCGGAGGAGTGACGCACCTCACATTTTTACCACTAACTACTACGCGCAACGTACGCACGCACGCACGCTGCCTGCTTGGGGCTCCCACATCCACACCCACTCCTCCCTCCTCCCTCAGGTCCGTGAAAAAACACGCCAAGTATCAATTTAGCTAGAGGACTGTGAGTAAAAAGATGAAAAGCTCCAAAAAAAATTCAATTCCAAGTGGAGTTGACGAGAGCAGCTCTTCTGTGCGTATACTGGAAATTCCACGAGTTGCTGCCACTCGGATTCATGAGTGCAATGACGGATTGCTGTCATGCATGCTCAGCTATTTGAGGGAGAAAAAAAAAAAACTTACGAGCCCGAAGTTCTCCTCTGCCTGCCACACTGGAGCCCTTTTACTGTTTGTACACGGACAACTCGGATACACACGTGGGCTTCACCAGAGGGGGCAAAAAAAAAAAAAAAAAAAAGTACTCACGCTCCTTGCTTATTCGAACTCTATTTACTTGTGTTAAGAGTAGCAGTAGAGGTAAAGATTGGCCAGTGTTGCCTTGATACGAGTTGCGCAGCTTATTTTCAAGGAATACAATGAAATTCAAAGAATTAAACTTAATGCAAGAGTACCTCAAATAACATTTGGAAATACCAAAAAATTAATTTAATAATTAATCCGTCAAATATTTTTGTTACTAATTGATAAATCAGATGCAACAAAACAAAAACATTCTATTCAAATTTCCATCCCTTTATCATACAAAACCAATATTTAATTTCACATTTACAATGCATCATACGGATGATCCAGTTAGTGGTTTGTAACATGCAGCACTTCAGAAAGGTAGTGGCGGCGCTACACAGCACACAGGCTGCTTTCTAGTTGACTGACATGAGGTGAAGAACCCAAGCACATCCAGGCCAAAGTCTTGGTCCAAAGTCTTGTAAGGCTCGGTAATTTCCAGACAATTCATCGGCAATGCTTTAAATAGGGAGGTGTAGCTGACTGTAATGGCGGACTACGATTGAGACTTTGACACAGACTACATTCAAAAATTGCCTTAAAGACTATCAATGGGAAATATCTTGCCTCCATCATACTGCTGAGAAGGAGCACATGGAAAGTTAAACATTACAATGGACTCTTATTTGACTAGCCTACTTTGAATATTTCTCATTGCTGATCAATTTGTTTGGCATTGTGTCAACCATATGGTTGAAATGTATGCTAGTTGGAATTTTAAGAACTTAGTTGTCAAACGGAATATGGCTCCATCTTGACATACATACAGACAGGAAGGGATCCCTGCAAGATAGCGTCTGCCCTCCAAACTACATGTTTTCAAATCATGTAGAATATGGAGCCACGCAATCGACCTTCCAGCTGATGCCAGTCGATGAGCATTTCAAGCCGCTCGGCAGAAGACGCTTGAATCCTTGTGGAGTGTGGAGGTCCAAAATGCCAACCGTATCCCATCTACCCATTGTTTAAATGTGATCAGGAGCCGTCTGCAACGCTTCCTCTGGGTTCCTATTGATGTCCACGTTCTGCAACAGCAACAAATTCAATGTGTGGTTTCAATAAGTACACTAAAAGGGGGAATTTGCAATCAAGTCAATGAAATAAATGGAAATTTCACTCATCTGTTTCAGCAATTTTTTTTTTTTTAAAAAAAGAAAACTGTCACTCATAAAATTGTAGTTTAATCATAACAGGAGAATTTCCTAAATCAATGTTAAAGCATTTAACAACATTTAAAGCATTTAGTGTTTTATAAACAGGTTTAGGGTTTGTTCTTACCGTAGGTTTGTCTCTGTGTGTGTTGACTGCCTCTACATTGAGGTAAAAAGACTCAATTTTGCAGCCTACAAAGAAGAAGAACACCAGGAGGCATCAAGACACATGGAACGTGCTGTCAAAGACCCAAACAGCGAGCACCTACCATAGGCTATTGGTGTGAGTTTCATCACTGTGTGGAGAGGGCATTTCAAATAGGGCAACTGGTCTTCAGAGAGCAAAAGAAGATTGATGATGAAGGAAATGTGCCGATGGCGGACAAGATGAGTTATGTACCTGCAGTTTTGTCCAGGAAGTAGGCCAGGAGGCAACGCATTACCGCTTGGTGGCAGATGACCAGAACATTCTCCTGCCTCTCCAGCTCCATGATGACAGGCTCCAGGCGATGGACCAGGTCTTCATAGGACTGACACAAAGAAAGAAATTGTATTCGTTCAAGGCAATGTTGACGTTCAGCCATATTGCATTTGCTGGTTTCCATGTAAAATGGGATCACGGAATATATTTCCAAATGCAGCACTTGCAATGACTGCTTTTACAAAAAAAAAAAAAAAAAAGATGAACTGCATAGAGGGGAAGCCTTACCTCACCCTTTGGGTAACGGTAACGAAACTTGTCCTGGTCCCTCTGCGCAAACTCTTCGGGGAAACGCTCCTGAATCTCCTCATAAGTCAATTCCTCACACACACCCTTGGGGCAGCAGGGAAAAAAAAAAAAAATTCTATGGAGAAAATCTTTATATCGTAAAAAATAAACTTTTTCCTCAAGAGACTTATTGTTTGTTCTTGGGCCCAAATTTTAAGAAACAAATAATGCTGAGTGGTAAATAAAATAATAATTCTTAAATGTGTGATTGTATGTTTGTGGTCACCTTATTTACTGTCCAATCAGAATGGAACTTACTGCATCTATTTCATTGAGAGCTTTCCACTGCTCATACTGGACCCCCAGAGTGTGTGCAGTCTGGATAGTTCTCTTCATGTGGCTGGTCCACACCTTCAGGTCATGAATTTTCTGACTTTGCAGGAAAGTCTTCAAAGAAGCAGCGTACTGCACACATAGATTCCCAATTAGTCAAGTGAAACCGATTGTATGAATCTAGGCACGGTCTTCTTCCACTCACTTCATATCCTCTGACGGACAGAGAAGAATCTCCGCCGATGCGACCCAGAAGATTGAGTTCGCTCTCCCCATGGCGGCTCAGGTAAATGGACCTCGGCGTAACGTGGATGTTCATTAGGTAGTAGACGATCCTGCTCTGGATGTGATCCTGGACCAGATTCACTTGATATCTTTTACCTACTTCGTATATCTTGATGTAGGAGAGCTTCCTGTTCCACGAAAACAAATTTTTGAGGCGCATGTCGTGTCATCAGAGCATCGTCTCGATCCCGGCTCTCGACCTGTCTTTCTCGTCATCTATCGGCATGTAGCTGGACTTGTAACACTCAATGCGTTGCTGAAAGTCTTCCATGGCTTCCTCCATGCTGCAATTGACGTAATCTGGGCTCCCGAATTTTACTTGCTGCAAAGGATGTGAGTTTGGGATATTAAATGGAGCATGCAAGCACTGCTAGTAAAAGTTGGTGACATTTGCGGATAAACTTAAATGCCCTATGACTAAGGGATGGTGTACATAACAATTTTGGTCTGCTCACTTTGGATGAACTGCAGGATCAGGGTCATGTACAAGAGATGAAAAGTTCTCACCTTGACGTTCTCTGAAATTATTTCCGGGTCGTCACAGATTGACTCCACAAAGAAAACCTGAGCACAAATATTTTTAAAAGAAACACATGCAGACACTTAAAACAGAGGATGTTTTTTCTTTCCTGTTGCACTTACCTTGTAGCCTCTCTCCTTGGCAAAGCTGAGGATGATAGCCCTTCTCTCCCGTGTAGTGTTGGTGGCATCAAAAACCTGTGAGAGATGCGTTTGTTATTATCTGCAAAAATTGCTACGTAATCAGGGGTAGTGTGAAGGTTCATTGCTCCGACTCACCGCCACGTGACCTTGGTCACTTGTGAAGTAAGCGTCGACATCTTTAAGGGCGGCTGCCGCGCACGCCCTGTGAAGCGAGGCACAACGTTGCCGCTTTTTTAACGCCATCATCAAGTCACTGATCTATCGGTCCTTACTTGCGAATCCTCATGGCCTCCTCGTTGTCCGGTTTAAAGAATTCAAAGTTTTCGTAGGTCTTGACAGCCTGGCGGCGGTACTGGCCGACATTAAAAGCTGGTGGGAATCAACAACAAATGAAATATTGCTTCAATAGTTGATTGTTTTTCCTTTCTCATTGTTTGTTGCTGTGAAACTCAACTTTTCGTGGGAACTCCGATCCAGTTGAGGTAGCGGGTGAGCTTCTTGGAGATGTAAGTCTTCCCTCTAGCTGGTAGGCCCACCATGACGATGAGTGTAGGAGAGTTGCAGAGCTGCGGCACTGCTGCTACAAACACAATTTGAATCACTCAAGCATGATGTTGTGTATTTTCTTTGCTGGGTAGACTCCTCTTGCCAGCAAATGAGTGGAGCCAGGCGACCAAATGCAGCTTGAACCGGGGTTTATTGAAGGGAAAGGGAGTTGGAAGGGAGTCAGGTGGGGAACCGAAGACACATACGGGACAGAGACTCACGGCCAGCAAACAGACAGATGTCACGGGCAGGGTTTAAATGCATCAGGTTACAAGCGGGAGCAGGTGACAGACATGACGATAATGAAGGGGTGTGGCCTGAGGGAAGTTGACGGCCGAGCGTGCTCTGGCACGGGCGTGACACCTCTAGAATCTCTTCTAGATCATTCCCAAGTGTGAACAGTGATGAAGAACAACTTTGTGACACATCTTACTGTGGTTGGAAAAGCCCAAATTAATGGAGTAAACTCATTCACTCATCCATCCATCCATCCATCCATCCATCCATCCATCCATCCATCCATCCATCCATCCATCCATCCATCCATCCATCCATCCATCCATCCATCCATCCATCCATCCATCCATCCATCCATCCATCCATCCATCCATCCATCCATCCATCCATCCATCCACAACTCATTCAATGATTCATTGATTCATTGAGTCATTCGTTCATTGATTCCTTGATTGATTGATTGATTGATTGATTGATTGATTGATTCATTCATTCATTCATTCATTCATTCATTCATTCATTCTTTCTTCCGAACCGTTTATTCTCATAAGGGCTGAGGGCTGCCCCCCCCAGATCTGCTCAGAACTATCACATTCTATGTTCAAGTCACAATGGGTTTTAACAAATTTGTAGTGATATTTTTTTAAACTGCAAACTCCCTTTTAAATTGACAAATCTCCAAGATAAAAAAAAAAAGTGTGGGTTTGACTCTTACCCTGTTGCGATTCTGCTGTTGCTCATGGTGATGAAAACGGAAAAGGGCCAGTCATTTATAAGACAGCCTGCAGACGTTTGTGCTGCCAACGTACCCGGATGGCTCGTGTATCTGTGTCTGTGTGTGTGTGCGGTACGGGGGGGGGGCTTGTTGGCCTCCAGTCTGTCCGATTATCAATGGATTATGCCACATGTGCAAAATGTTGAATGGGCCTCGTCAGTGACTGAGCCTAGTCTGGCTGGCATGGGATCGGATGGCACCAACACTGTCTGGATCCCCTGCCAGCATGTGTGGGATGCAGGACTAAGAAGAAATCAATCTGTTGATGGTGACAAACAAAAGGCACACCACCAAAGAAAAATGCTACAAAAGGTATTTATTGAAATAATGATCTCCCAAGGCCATCTCAATGTACTACTCCCATTTGTTTCCCTTCCAAGAGCCCAAAATCTCAATCAATCAATGACTCAAAGCCAGATGACTTGACCTCTCTCTAGTTACATCTTTTTTAAGTCATGTCATCATCCACAAAAGTTGTAAGAAGCTCCAAGCCTATTTTGAAAAGGTAAGAAGTGTAGTTTTATGTTTGTATCTGTGACAAAATTGTGACTAAGCAGAAAATCGTGTTGAAACAAAATCCTCTCACAGCGGACATCTTTTCTGCACCATGAATTCATTCATGGTGATTAAACGCACGCAGAGGAGCGACAGTAAACACTTACTGCTGAAGGAAGGGAAGCTATGTCTCTTTGGCGGCGTTAATGGCCTGCGACAAATGTGGACGGTGATCTCAGACTGCAGATGCCTGCAGCCTAGCTTGCACATCTGATTGGAGGGGGGCAACTGATTGTATGAAGGTGCTCTGCGATTGGCTGGCGACCAGTCCATCTAACCCTTCTCTGAACCCAAGAAGATCCATCTTATAAGCAACCAAGAGATTGTCTCAAACTTAGGGTCTTCCGAGTCTACTCAAACATTGAGCCAGTGCTCCTTCTGGTGGTCAGCCAGTACAACATCATTTTACTTTTCCTTCTTGCATTTAAAAAAAAAAAAGAAATTCAAATCTTCTACTCCTTGCTCCTTCTGATGACAACACAACATTAAAAAAATATGTATTGGTTGTAATCTTAAGGATTATAAAGCGCAAAAAAATAGCAGGAACAGCGACGACACTGAAGAATGTGAACCAGATTTTGTAAAAGAAGTGAATAACATTACAGCAGAATGGTGGCAAGATGTTGCGCAACACTGGAACAATTGGCAATCGATTAAGGCCATGGCTGCCAAAATCTCGTTTCTTTATCGTTGCGCCTCGTCGTACGTATGATTTTGGCCTCACAAAGAAGGCTTCAACAAGGCTACACAAAAATCACAACTGATAGTGTAATCATTGCTGCACTTTGCACCTCGAGAAAGCCGACCTTGTTAAACGACTCAGTTTGTCAAAGTACCTGCAAAATTCTACTTTCTATTCTCTTTGGTTTTGTTAGTTAGTCAAGTAAGACAGGCTTTAACAGCTGTAAAAAAACTGCAAAATATAAAATGTATTAACAAGTCAAGTAAAACAAGCCTCCACTTGGCATAATATCCTGTCCAAAGTCAGGCCTTCAAAACAAAAGCATGAGTAGTATAATAACACTTTCAGCACATTTTCTTTGGCCCTGTGGTGGTTTATGTTGTTGTCACACTAAGACTATTTTGTGCTTCTTTACTGAGTGTGATGGCTAAGTAATGTAACATGTGGCAGAACTACGTTATGATATGGCGTGAATTTATTTCGGGGATCTGACTGTGTACACTCAGGGGTGGCAAATAGCCTCTTCAGAAACATGTGAAGCTCAAAGTTAAGCTCCTCTGTGATTTTCTTTGATATCATAAAATATCCTGTACTTTTAAATTTGTGTCTTAGCATCGCCCCCTCCCTTTAGCCCCGGGAGAGAAGAAAAAAATTCCTCGATCCGTTGCCCGGGGGTTGGCAAGCAGACTTGTTTTTGCCAATTGAAAGTCTTCAATAAAGCTGGCCAGCATGTTTTCGGAAGAGAAAAGTAGAGTAGCCAACACACACCACACGGAAAGGTCAAAGGCCAGATTCAAACCCCAACCTCAGAACTTCATTCTCCCCTAACACAAGGCTTACAAGACAACTATAAATGGGCCGATGCTCTCCACAGCTCACATCCGACCTCACCTGTGCTACTGTCGCACCGTCTGCGTCTCACTGTCTGTTCCAGCTGGGGAAGCTCCATCGTGTGCATCCGTCAGCTGAGCTCACGCAACCAGAAGAAGCAATGCTCTTTTTAAAGACATCAAGCCCCTCATGCCCAAGTTATTTGCCAGCAAAGCCCACTCCCCACCCGCCGCAGCCCTCTTTTCATGACACATGGACAGACATACGATAGCAGCGCACTGCTGATGTCCTTTAACGTTTGCCAGGGCTGGAGTTCATAACACACATGCATGCACGCACACACAGTCAGCATTAAAAAGGGCGAGTCCTAGCTAGTGCAAAGGTTACTCAAAAAGTAAGAAGTCTTTTCATGTGTATGAAGACGGACATAGAGAGCAATTAATAACCCATACATTTTGTTTGGGCGGGTAGCGAGTGCAAAGGTCACTCAGAAAGTGGCAAGCATTTCTATGTGTATAAGAGCAAGAGCAATAGATAAGCCAGACATTTTTGTTGCATTTTTTTTTTTGCACTTTCAATGGTTGGCCAATGAATGACAGTGTATGAGATAACGCAGCATTATTTATTTCGGCCAACAGACCTGTTTACCATCCATAAACATGTGACATACGAGGCATCGTTATTTGTATAGCACATTTGATACGCAGGGGAACTCAATGTACTTCACACAACCATAAGCATAACATAGAAATGCATTAAGCAGCAAAAATTAAGACATTTGCAGCGCAAAGGCAACAAAAGTAGCCTATGAAAATGATTGAACTAATGTACGTATATTGACAACATTTAATTACTTGTGCAACCAAAAGATTTAAATACATTTGAAATCAAAAGAAATGAATAAAATGTAGCTTTCCAAATTTACTAAAAGGCCGTAGAGTGAAATATTTGTTCATTCATCTTCCAGACTGTTTATCATAACGAGGTTTGCCTAATTCCGATGGCAACTTATTCAATTTTCATGCAGCATAACTGGTAAATTCCTGTTCACCTTGTTTGCCGGGATGAACTTATTAACCTGAGTCTGCAGACCCCAAAGCCCTCCTGGGTTTATATTTAATGAGTATTTTCTTAATGATTTACAGACCTGGAGCAGTGTTTAATTGAGTCGTCGGAAGACCATTGAAATAATCGAGTTTACTCGAGATGAAAAGCAAGCTTGGAGCATACAATCCTTGAGTCTGGTTCCATATGACCGCTGATTTTGGACTTGCTCTTTAAACACACTGACTCCATTCCAAATGTTGACCAACTGAGTCTCATAGAATGACCCCAAAGACATTGGAAAAACAGTTGGAGCAGTTACACATTGACTTCCACTTGCATACATAACCTCAACGCAAGCGCTAGACCACAACGGCAGACACGAGAGTCTTCTCTCTCGGAGTGTGGAACAAGGCCTCAGGTGAGATCTGCTTTACTGCCAAAATGTGAGATTTGTTTCATCATTTGCAGGTAGACGTGCAGTGATTCGATATTCTTTGTGATTTTCGACATTTGTGTTGCATTAGAAAAAAGCAAACAGGACTGACCTTTAAACGGAAGATCTTCAAGTTACATGAATAGTTATTTGACTTTTGGCCTCGTACCTGTCAGTCAGCAATCGCCATGATATATTTAGCGTAATTTTTACTTGCGTAAAGAATAATTGTCTGAATTGCAATGTTGGGTAGCTTACATCCATAATGTAATATATTACAATTCATATAACTAGTTACTTGCATTTAAAAGTAATACATTAGAGTAATAAGTTACTCAAGTTTAAATTACTTTTAGGTTTGTTTGTTTGTTTGTTTGTTTGTTTGTTTGTTTGTTTTTAAATCAGCAATTCATTGATTGAATAGTAAAATTTTCTAGGAAAATTGTGCATAATATTAACACTGTTAGTCTAAATATCAAGCTTGAAGGAAACAATTAAGTCACATTAAAAGACAAATAAAGACTTTTTTTGGTGCATTTGTCATTTGTTATTATCTGCATATCAATACCCAGAAGGTTAATATTTTTACATTGATTCGGAATTTGAGATTTTAGTTTAAGTTTTCAGTTTTCTGGCTAACAGCTTTTGTGTGTGTGTGTGTGTGTGTGTGTGTGTGTGCATGTGTGTGTGTGTGTGTGTCCTTTTAAGCAATGGCACCATATCCAAGTCTGGCACTCCTGCTGATGTGTTCCGCGACATGCTGGGGCGGTAAAATCTTTGTCTACCCCACCGAAGGAAGTCACTGGATCAACATGAAAATTCTACTGGAAGCTCTTCATGCTCAAGGCCACCAAATCACAGTGTTGCGAACCTCAACCAGCTGGTACATAGCTGAGAAGTCTCCCCACTACACCTCCATTACCATCGAGGTAAAGCAGTCCAACAACATCGAGAGCCAGAATAGCATGACGTCCTTCCTGGAGAGGTCCATCGAGATTCAGCGGCACAAAGGCTCGCTGTGGGCTTTTGTGGAGTTTTACAGGAACGTTTTCAACTTTCTCGAGGAGATCCATATATCTGTGGCCCATATGATGGTCAGCATATTTGAAAATCAAACTCTAATCCAGGAACTGAAAGAAAGTAGATTTGATCTTTGTTTGACAGACCCGGCCTTTGTGGGTGGGGTGCTAATGGCTCACTATCTGGACCTCCCCATGGTCTTCAATGTGCGCTGGCTTTTTAGTGGAGAGGCTCACTTTACCGTTGCGCCGTCTCCTCTGTCCTACGTTCCTCAACTGTTCTCCCTTTACACGGACAAAATGGACTTCTTCCAAAGAATGAACAATGTCTTCTATCATGGTATTCTGATCTACATGCACCATTATGTGTCCAACCCGCCTTACCGAGACGTGTGCAATCGCTACTTAGGAGGGGACGTCAGTCCCATGTCTCTCATGCAGGGAGCCGATATCTGGCTGATGAGGGTGGACTTTACTTTTGAGTTCCCACGTCCCACCATGCCCAACGTGGTCTACATAGGAGGGTTTCAGGGGAAGCCCTCCAAACCTCTGCCGGCAGACTTGGAGGACTTTGTGCAGAGTTCTGGAGAACACGGAGTGGTGGTTATGACTTTAGGAACCCTGCTGGGCGACCTGGGTCCTGAGCTATCCGAGATCATCGCCTCTGCTTTTGCCAGCCTCCCTCAGAAGGTCGTGTGGAGGCATATCGGGGAGCGACCCGCCACTCTGGGAAACAACACCCTACTGGTGGACTGGTTGCCTCAGAACGACTTACTGGGCCATCCCAAGACCAAAGTCTTTGTCACACACGGGGGCACCAACGGCATCTACGAGGCTATCTACCACGGCGTCCCGATTTTGGGGATTCCGCTTATCTTCGATCAGCATGACAACATGGTGCGAATGAAGGCCTGGGGAGGTGCCGAGATTGTGGACGTGGTGACGCTCGACGTGGAATCTTTCACCGCTTCCTTGAGGAACATTGTCGATCCCAAGAAGTCTTACAAGCAGAACATGATCAAACTTTCCCAACTTCATCGCGACAGGCCCATGAAACCCGTTGACACTGCTGTCTTCTGGATAGAGTACGTCATGAGGCATAGAGGTGCCCCACATCTGCGCACAGACTCCTATAAGTTACCATGGTACACTTATCACTCCTTGGATGTGATCGCTGTCCTTGCGCTCTTCTGTTTTCTCGTCATTGCATCAATGTGGGTTTCCTGTAGATGTCTCTGTAAGCGCTTAGTGAGGTCCAAGAATTCCACATTCAAATCCAAGAGACAGTAATTCCTGAAAAGAAGCCCCACAAGGAAAGTTTATGACTTGTCACATTCACATATTGTCTGAAGCTTTGTCCATGTATAAAGCTGTAAATGCAGCTTTTGGAACCTTAGCCAACTTAATCCAAATCTTAATGTCACTATATGTGTGTGTGTGGTAGACAGGGGACACCCTGAACCGGTTTCCAGCCAATTGCAGTATTGCCTCTGTCAAATGTGTGTCGGGATTGCATGGAATATGAAAGTTGAGAAATTCAAAAGTTAAGAGTCGTCCTCTGCTGGCTGATTGGGGGAAGTGACAGAAAATAGGGTCGAGAGGAGGCATATCACATTTACATACGTATATACACACACGCGCACACACACACATATATTTTATTTTATTACAAAGTGAATTTGAGGGTCCTACATACATAAAATCACAGCAGTGCAATGTAGTGATGGTTTTATTTTATAATCTAAAATCGTTTTTTCTACTGAACGTCAATGAATTAGTTATGAAAAATGAGCCACTTTTTTGTCATGATCCAGCTGTGGAAGTTAAAGATGTTTAAGATGTGAATGCCTCATGAATCCGAGGCACTGTCACAGGAATGAACTAATTAACAGATGAACACATTCATACACCTAATTAACAGATGAACACATTCATACACCAACAGGATAATATACCTTTGATCATCGAGCAATAAGCATCGAGCAACAGGCAAAACAATGATATGCTAGATGGCAGAAGAGACATCAATCAATCAATAAATCAATCAATCAATCAATCAATCAGTCAATCAATCAATCCGTTTATTTGAGCATTGTATGTGCAATGTTACACTTACAGCCAATATTTTCATTACATTGTAAAGAAAGGAGCCCAAATGGAGTAGGCTGAAGCTGGAAGCTTATAACCCCCCCCAGGGTTTTACACTCATATTAAGAAAAAAATTTTGTAAACATACAATAAGCAGTAAAAAAATAGTACATTTGTTTTCTGCCACATAGAATTCATTATCAAATAAACATTTAATAGGTTTTTTTTATGTATAATTTTGCGTGTAGTTTGAGAAAAGTTGTCAGTGTGTTTTTTGTCTGAGTGGGTGTGTATGCATGCGTCCATATCCAGGCCCACATCCACATGACCAAAGTCCTTCCTAACAATGACAGTTATTGTCTAGTTCTAGACATCAAAATGTCAACAACACCAATCGCCTCCAAAACAGGCCTGCTCTCTTTAAATAGCAGTTCAAATTGAACCAGAAAATGTTGAGAGTTCGCAGAGCACACCATGATGTGTGCAGAAACAAAGAGTTTTTTTTTTATCTACAAAATAGTCATTGTTTCTTTCAAGGCATAGCAACGTCTCAACCCGCCAGCTTCTTGCGTGGCGTTACCATGGCGACCAGTCAGGGTCTGTATCCTCGAAGAGCCGGGTTGGTGAATGGCGAGTAGGGGCAGTCGCTGTGGCAGTTGCATGAGTGGATCACCATGACCGGTCGCCGTCGCAGGTTGCCGGCAGGGCAGCGAAAGGTCACGTCGACGGTAGATGTCTGCGATGGCATGCAGCAGCGGGAGTCGGTGCAAGTGCCGCAGTAACGCGGCCGGAAGGTGCGTGTGCTGCTGCAGCCTTGATGGACCAGCCGAACGGGTCCGGGTGCCGTGTAGCTGACCGTGCACTTGCCCCGCTGCCCCAGCTGGTTAGTCCAGCATAAACAAATCAAATATATATATTTTTTAGACCAGGAGGCATTATTGTTTTGCATTGTTTCGGTATATACTGGATTCATTGTTTGGACTCACCGTGGGTCCGCTTGGCATGGTCAGATGCGCACGGCAGGGTCGCACTTTACATAAGCGAGTCTCAATTTGTAGTTTACACGCTGGATTGTGGTTGGAAACCCGCGTGGAGATGCCCATCCCGCAGCTCTGGGAACACGGACTCCACTGGGTGCTCCGCTCCGTGCACACGGAGGAGACCGGCACTGGGACCGGTGGCTGCGGAGTGTCTGCGCTCATAGCTGTTGGGAAAATCAGAAACAAAAGGCACAAAAATCTGTATCTTGTGGCATTGGCAACTTCATAGTATTTAACAAACAGGTTGGAAGAATTTGACTTATGTAACACTGCGCATGGAAAATAAATGAGCTTATTTTCCGGCGTGTGGAGGTAGTCTGTTAAACTTGATCCGACTTAATTCCAAACATATTTCCCATGCTGCATGTTGTCATTTCTCTCCAAATATTTGCAACGTGCTCCATGGTGGCTCCGTAATTGCTCGTCCATATGACGACTGGTCATGTCTACACGTTTTTAACAAGGCTGCGTCTGGCCAAAGCAAGCCACAATTCATCGGGGAGGAAGGCGCAAACAGTTCTTTTAATAGCGCTTCATAGCAACAAGCAGCTGTGTAGAAATTAAACACTAGTGGATGTTATTCTTTCGTGTGTGAGAAAGATAGAGAGCGCCACAGAGAAGGGAAATGAAGCCACTATAAAAATATTTGAAACTCCAAACAATGTCTGACTGTTACTAAGTGCAAGTAGGAGAACATTTCCTTCTTGAATATTTGCTCCACGATACTTTCATGCGTGTTTGTTTTGGCAGAAACTATCCTAACTCAACCCATTCTAACTCTTTGTTATTAAAAAAGGCCAATCCCCTAAAACAAGCCAGAGACTAAGTGAGTCACCAGCATGAAGACTAACCAGCCAGAGATTAAGTGAGTCACCAGCATGAAATAGTTGAGCTCCATAAACTCTTGGAAGGTGAGGTCAAAAAGTACGCCTCCTAATTTTTGTCATGAGTCGAAGATGAATCATCTAAATTTGATTAAATACTACTCCATGATGTCAAATTCTTTGCACCACCATTGCAGTGTTTTCCAACCTTTACTGAACTGAAACATTCATTTTAGTATATATAAAAACTTTCCTGGTACAACACCAAATAAAATGCAAAAAGTGACCTGAAATAATGGCGCTCTTGTTTCAATTTACTCACAAATGTACTTAATTAGTGTGAAAGCAATGATGCTATTATTCTATTGGGTGAGTGACAATGGGTTAATGTCTAACTCTGGTCTTGGAGGCCCGCTGTTCTTCCTGTTTTATTTGTCTCAAACACATCAGATTCAAATGATCAGATCATCAGCAAGCTCTGAAGAATCCCGATGTCATCTGATCCGAGCTCGCAAATTATAACTGATTATTTTGCAGTGCCTGATCAAATAACAAATAACTTGTGCTTCATATTTGAACACAGTTTCCAAACAACCAACAAAATAAAATCTGCAAGGGCAATTTTAAGAATGATGACTATAATTACCTGTGATGGCATCTTGAAGCACAGAGTTATCCAGGTTTTCGCACAGCCACTCCTTGCAGCACTTCCCCGGTAACCGGACGTGTTGCGGGTGAGGACAGTCCGCAGTGGGGGGACGGATATTCAGCGGACAAGCAGGCACGCAGCTGACCCCGCCGCCCCTGCAGTGGCAGTGGACGTCGCATGAGGGCTGAAAGGATTGGCCGTCCTGGTAACTGATGCCGTTGACTTCGCAGGTCAGATCTTCCCGAGCTAGATAGCACAATTGGTTGGAAAGTTTTTTAGCAAAAGTGTTAAATGTCACACATAAACATTTGTTTGTTGATGACACCAGGAGCTCTGACTCCAGGAGTGTTCATAGGGAGCGACTCACCGACGCACTCCCCAGGGCCCCCAGGGAAGCTGGCACTGTAGTCGCACGTCAGCCCCTGCCGGCTGTCGCACGGGAACTTCTCCGTGCACGGCTGTCCCCGCTGCCGCGCGCACACCATGCAGCACCGGCAGCCGTCCGCCACGAGTGGGACTCCTGGGGGACACTTGGGGGCTGATCGGGGACAGAGGCACGGCCCGTTACACAGCTGACACAACACCTGCAGGATGACACAAAGGCTTCTGATCATTAAAAAAATATATATATATCAAACAGATATCAAATTGTCTCCACTCTCACTTTCTTCAAAACCTGTTGGGAATTAAGGAAGAATAACCACTAGAAATAGAATTTTTGAAAATCTCTACTTCAATTGAATACAATGGCACAAGTGCACTTTAGACCCGAACTGCTAGATGGCGGCAGCAACCTTCACATCTGCTCTCATTGGTTTCCCTGCAGTATAAGGTCAATATCAGTTGATCACGAGAATTCCCCAATTGACAATTTGTGGCCGAATTGTTTGGTGCCAAACCTTTTTCTTTATTATTATTTTTTGGTTATTATTCTGCAACAGCAATTCGGGAATATGTTTAGCTCCGCCCATCATGAGGTAAATTGCATCATTTATGTTACATCACTTCATGGAGCGTCATCAAGTGGGCCAGTGTCACATGTTGACATGAAAAACCAAATACTGAAAAATACAGAAAAATGCTAAAGGGGCTGACAGGCTTCATCAACATTGCGTCCTCTCCTCTCATAGTGGCTTGACTAAAAATACTTTTTTTTTTTTAAATAAACAAGAAAAAAAGGCTCACCTGTGAGGCCACAGCAAGCAGCAGCACACAATCACACAGTAGTCGGTCCATGAGGATGAGAGAGAGTCTGCGTCCGTCTCGGGTCTGCGTCTGTCTCCGGGCTGTGTCCGTTTCACCCGCCTCTGGCCTGCTGCTGACATTTATAACGTCAGCACTCTGATGTCACGCTGCCACGATGACTACCGTGTAAACAGCCGCTGGAGCAACATCAGAAATGTTTCACATTCCTTCTCCACCAGAGTGCCCTCCCTCTCTTTCCAGCTGTGTGATGTTCCAGCTTATGAAACGAGGGGAGACACGGGTACGGTGACGATTCCAGTCTAATTGGCGGGGGAGTTCAGAACGTCGATGTTTTTACACACGTTTCCACTATTCCATTCCTCAAGTTATCCAGACGTAACCGAGATTGGATCCACGTGTCTTCCGCCTGCTTTCCACGACGAGGCTGCTGGCGACTGCTGTCATCTTGTCCCACAGAAGGAAACCAGCCACATGGGAGATACAAGTATTAAGCAAAAAAATATTCAGACTGATAAAAACAGAACTCGAATATGTGACATATGTCATACTCAGCTCTTCTCTTGACTTCTCAGTACGGCAGTAATATCAGTAATATATATTTTTCACGGAGATTATATACTGACTTTTGAGAAGTGTTTATTTAAAAAAAAACACAATAGAATTGTATTTAAAAATTGATTTGATGAATGAACATAGGACAAAAGAGGGGAATTTAGGCAAGTAGGTCACTTGTCAAGGAACGTAAACCATTTCCAATTTTTCATGTCAACACCTAAAGGTCGATTAAAAAAAAAGAATGAGTTCACGTTAAACACTGACTCGACCACCCACATCATCCATTGCTCGAATATACACAACGTGTACAATGTTCACAAATGCAGTCAAGTCAAAAGGTGGCGAAATAAGATTCTCTGGGTGGGCAGTGACAATGCGACTTATAAATAGAACAGGAAGGACTGAGTGAGGGGTATTGGGCAGGTGGGCTCCAGGTGGGAAGCCAGTCTGGTGTTACCACAGTGGTTGCGTTCTTCAGAAACTGTTATTTTTCTTCCCTGGCCACTTCCATAAACAATAGTGGCTGCATGCTTTGAATTGTAAATGTCAACACTTTGTATACCATCTATGGACAAACTCGCTTATTCAAGACCACGCTGTTGTTGTTTGTGTAATTCTGACAGCATTTCTCCAAAATAAAACCTTTTTTAGCATCATTATGAACTTTTTCTGTGTGTGGCATGGGACTTATTCCACCGGATGCAGTTTGGAACATAAATACTCAGTTTGTGTGTCTGGACTTGGTGTTTTGGTGCCTCTTGACCTTTTGCCAGTAACATTCCAGCACCATGTTGACTCTGAAAAGTACATTTTGTGCACCTCCCAACATTTGAGACCTTCCAATATTCTAATTCGTCAGTTTGTGGTTTCCGGACGCTGCCAAGAAGCTCTAACCGAGACTTGTGCCTAAAAGCAAACAGACGCAATTAATAGACAATGTCTGACACACGGGGCGGACGCAGAGTGGCTCGGAGACTGTGAGCTTTGCGTGACGTTTTGGCGCCCGCTGATGCTTTTCCACAGGGATCCTCCAGACCTGGCACAGGTCCTAACCTTCAGCTAGTATGAGATGACAGCATTTTTCAAAAATGCTTCTTTTGTTATGCCAGCCCACCTGGACAACATTTACAGCATTTACTGCAATAGGCTTTGCAGCTTTCTGGCAAGTATGGTTGCCAATGTCGACCAGTCTTTCCTGGCATTTGTTGATTCAAAGCACATATTCTATACCAGGGAAATCTCACAGAACACAAAAATCATGTCAAAAAAGTATACTATACTTTGATACAAGTCGTTGTTTGCCCGAATTTTTCTTTTCTTGAAGAAAAAAATAAATCAGGATACATCTGCATTTTAAACCCCAACAGCGAGATGGCGCCAGCAATTTTGTCAACCAGTGGTCCGCGGCCCTTTACTGGTCCTTAGGGGTATTGCAAGTGGTCCGTGAAATTGGTAATGGAAAATAACTATAACAATTTTAAAAATAAAATGGATTCAGTATTTAGATTTGATTTATTTTCCAACTAATTTTGAGAATCATTTACCCATCCAAATTATGTCAAATGTAGCTGATATTCCCAAAATAGCCACACAGATGCAAATAAATAGCTTGTATGGGTCTGTCCTTCTTCGGTGCAAAATAAAATGATATTCCGGCAAAGCAGTGGTTCCGGAGTTTTATCTTGGTTATAGTGTTGGTCCTTTGGATAAAAACCAATTAAAATTCCCTGCTTTACAACATCTGGCCAGTATTAGCTCACATTGGTTTCCTTTGCAGTGGAAAGGCAACATCAAATGGTAGCGCTATGCAAGACACCACCAAAGGACAATGCATTAGGTCCAGTTCTGGTTTGCTCACACATTATAGTACACATAAAAATGGCAACTCAAGTCTGACTCAAATCAAGTCAGATGACTTGAGTCCTCCATCTCTGGCTATTGTATCAATTTTTTGCCACATTTTTGTTAGGTGAATTTTTGTTGTAATGCAAACCGTGCTTTCACTCCAATGGACGGGAAACAGACTGTGTTTTACATTACAATGTTCCACTTGAAGAAATCGCTTTTTAATTGAGGTGGGAGGAGATTGAGTGTTATTGTGGCCAACAGAACGGTCCCACAGCTGTTCTTTTTCTCCCGAGTTTGAAATGCACATGAATTCCATTAATGATGTCGCAGTGACTCATGATTCCAGGCAGGATTGAGGAGACGATGGTCATCGCTGCATCAACAAGCCCACAAGAGGTCATTGACTGGACTCTCCAAATCGGTCTCTTTTAACACCCGCCATGTCAAATAGTTTCCTCTTAAAACAACATTTTTTTCTCTGATCAACATCCTCTCTGAGCCCAGTGACTAGACATTTCAAGTCCCTCATCAGACAAAAATGTAGAAAAAAACAAGCCCTGTGTGAATGGCACTAAAAAGCCACGTGAAAATATTCATGTTGACGCTGTCCTGCCACAGCAAGGCAGCTCCAGGTATGAATCACCATCAGTGGCCCACCACTTCAAACAGATTTCTCTTTTTTTCATCCCTTTTCTATTCAATACAGAGCAGTGATTCAACTGAAAAATTATTTAATATAACTCATCATTCAAATTCATTGGCTGATGCAAAATCATTTGTGCCTAGCAACAAGTGCAAGGGTTATAGGTCACGTTATAGGTGGAAAAACTTTTTGAAATCATTTACTGTCAAGTTATGTCAATGTTTCACCCAGCTCTTGCTTAAACTTGAAAAAAGCCTGGTCTGAAGAATGCAAAGGGACAACTCCAATCTTCATTTAGTTTTCCTTTAATTAGGTTTCAGTTTACATTCCATTTAGGTTCCAATTAAGGTTGTAATGTAAATTGTACTTCAGACCAGGCTTTTTTTTAAGTTTAAGCAAGAACTGTGCTAACAAACATTTCTCATTTGTTCATTGCTCCCCATGCCATGCAGGCTACACGAAGTATATAGGTAGTTCCAGGGCTCAAGGGATGGACTGTTTATGTCTGACAGTTTCATCTTTCTCTGCCCCCTGCAGGTTGGGAGGTTTGGAGCTGATTGCAAGTTGCCTGTTTCTGAGTTCCTGTTTGAATGAATGTGGCTTTCACCTCTGAGTTGACATGACATTTACCGAGGCCTCTTTTTCTTATATTAAATTTTTTTTACAGGGGTGTGTAGACTTTTCATACAGACAGTAAACTTACAGTGCTTCACTTTTTCCATATTTTGTGAATGTTGCAGCCTTATTCCAAAATGGTTCGCATATATTGTCCTCAAATTTCTACATACAACCTCCCAAAATAATAATTTTCAGACTTTTTTTGTTACTTTTTTTTCATCTCAAAGACAAAATACCTTGTAAGAATTTTACTTTGAAAGGATTTATTTTGTCATTTAAGCAACATTTAGTCCACCTGTAGACATTTTGATGGTTAAATCATTTCAACATCAATGTCACGAGTTCCTTTTTTTTTTTTTTTTGTTATGTCACTCCAAGTAGAAAAGTTTGAAAAGTTAAATGTTTATGCAGCTGGAAAACAAGGCCCGTTTACGTAACACACGTCGGAAAGCTTTCCGCTTGACTATTTTTGTACAAGAATGACGTCATTGATGGTAGCTTCAGACAATATTGCTAACGGTGCTTGAAAGTTTTTTTAAACCTAACAAATCCGTTTTACACATCAACATTAAAAGGATTTTTGTGTAGCATTGTAAGTAGTGCATCACAAAAATGGAGGTGTTGATTTTATTGGCAACATTGAATGTAGGTAGCAACAGAATTCACAGTGTATTTAGAAGTACAAATACTTGTGTAAAAAAATCCTGTGTATGGATTTACCTCCTTTAACAAAGTAAAAAAAAACTAATCTAAATTTGAATTTTTAAGACACTTTAGACATTACACTTTACTCAAGTATGTCTTGTGTCAACCTAAAAAGCTTCTGACATCAGAAATGCTCCTAATTTGTGAGGGAACAGAAAGTTGTGGAAATAACGTGTCGTGTTTAACTTTTGCCAGGCGCAATTTCGATGTGCAGTTAACATGCTAGCTGTGTCTTCACCTGGAAATTGCATCTTTTCTTCAGATTGTCCACTTGAATTGATGCGCGAGAGCGCCTCGTTGTCGGCAATGAGTGTGTATTGAGTGTGTGCGTGTGTGTGTGTGTGGGGGGGGGGGGGGTCTAGACATGACATCAGTGTGTGTACAGGGGCTTTGAGGGCTGACGTGGTCACTTTATAACACCTTATTGTCGTATCCTGGAACATTCCAAGACAGATCGCTATAGGAAGTACCATCCATTTTTCAAGGTCCTAACAGTGGGCTTTGATTGACACTTGAGCAGGGTGTGGTTTTAGGGTTAGGGTCAGGGTTAGGGCATTGGAGATGGCCACAGCGCCTGAAAGCTTGATTTTCACAATTTTGCAGCCTCATTTTATAGCCATGGTTTGTGGAAATTCAAATGAAATACAAATTAATAATAAACTAATTACTTGAAATGTCATTCATAAAAGACAATATTTCTCTAAAGCTGATGATCCCTAACTTGGCTGGGTTTTTTTTGTGTTTTTTTTAACACCACGTGAAGTTCCAGTCATTCCAGCTGGGCGTGTGAAAATGCCACCATGCCGCCGCAGGAACGCTCGGAAGGATTTCAACTTCCTGATGTACACGTGGGTCAAGGACCTGGAGGTCATGGTCGCTCGAAAGACAGTGAGGACAGCACCTGGCCCCAAATGTACATTCATATCTTTGTCTCAGTGCAGCATTACTTCTATGATAAGAATTCTTCGATTTAAGCCTTGAAGAACATATTACCTCTGTCTGTGTAGTTACTTTTTGTGGCCACAATGTAATACCCCGGCATCTCCAAATATTTTAACCGTTCTTGTTTCTGTTTTAACGTGGAGAAAAAAATTGGAGTTATGCACCAGATGGATGCAGCAAACTTCATAACAAGCAAAAAAGCACTTTCCAGTATTATTTTCCTAAAAGCAAAAAAGAGCCGTCAGGCTGCTTCAGGTTTACTGTCCAATTAAACATGCAGCAATTAATTAACCCCATAAGCAATCAATGAGCCTTGACTGAGTCATAGTCGCATCATTCGGCAGATCATTTGCGGGACTGATGAGTGACCAGTTATGGACTTTCTGGACATACGCACTGGCCACTTATATACTGCATCTCCTGATAAGACCTGTTAAATTCTAATATTAATTTGTCCTCTTGAAACCAATACACATACATCTACTATACAGGGTCCATGTATCTAATACCACTCAAAAGTATTTTTTCCTCGCTTTCATTCACGTACTTGTTCGTGGTTGTACAGCTCATTCTAACACAAATTGTGCCTCGTCACACTTGCTTGACCAGCGCCATACGTCTTTATTATACTTCCCCCTGGTGGAAAAGGAGACCCACTGAACTAAAGTGTTTATTAAAAAAGCATTACAACAGTTTTGAGCAGTGATTTTTTTTGATTGGTAAATTAGTCAATACTGGCCACAAATTTGTATTTTATACACACGTGGTTACACTTGCTCATTTCCCCCCTCTTGTGTCTTGGGCTCAGTAAATATGTCCAGAACGGAGGAACAAAAATAAATCCAAGATGATATTCAGATATTTCGGATTGTGAAATGCAAGCTTGGGCTTGCCTTTCTGTTTGAGCAATCCGAAACTTGACAAATGTGTGTCTGTCAAAGCGACTGACCAAAGTGGCTCCTTGCCACAACGCTGACGTGCAAGATATTTTACAACCATAAGGTTTTGTGCTGATAAGAAATTGATGATGCCTTAAGTCTTTTTTGACCTCATAAATGTCATCAGAGTGCACTATGCCCTTTCACATTTGATTATAATTAGGCTCATCAAGTACACATGATGGTATAAATAAAGCTGGTGTGCACTTTATTTGGGTTTCTGATCAAGGATGAATACCATCATGGTATGTACATCTAGTTGTGTGAAACAAGTCAGGACAGAGCACCTTTTTTGTGAAGCAACCCACGTTTCAAGTGAGCAATAGTTTGGGACGGACATGAGGTGCTTTTCAAGGCCTTTACTGAAGCCTCTTTCCGTTTTTGTTTGTTTTGTTCTTACTCGTGATAAAGAGAAGCTCCTTCCTTAGTTAGGATGTGATCATCAATGGCTCATCTCTTAACTTCTGTGCAAAATATAGTCTGGCCTTTTGATTTTCTTTCCTAGTTGAGTGATGTGCATCTTTTGGTATGGCACGGACTGTAGATTTCTTCTTTCAAAGTCTTTAATGATAATGTCACTCATCAACTAATTCAAAATCAACAACAAAACATCAGTTTCCCATTTTGATCATAAGCAAAAAATGTACATTCTCAAATTTCAATTGAAGCAAATTCAAAGGACTGTTTGGAGGCAATTCACCTCACACAGCATATTCCTTAGAAAGGCTAATAACTTAAGCGTAATGCTTAAAACACCGATGAAGTTATGAGTCTGTTTTCTCAGTGGTTCTGCTTTTGGTTCTGCTTTGCTAAGCGGTGCAATTTCGCCACCCGGAAGTAGGTGTGACGTCACGACGGCCAGTCCTCCAGCGTACTGTAGTAGTGTGCAGTACCGTCACAAAGGCGTGTCCTGCGTGTGTGGATTCTGTTTAGTGTATGCGCGCTCAAGCATAAATTTATGAGTGGCGCTTCATGCGGTGGCCGTCCGCTTCTCAGACAGCTCAACGTCACACTTCAGCAGCATGTCTGAGCTCCGTAGCCGGCAGGATGTCTTCGCCAAGCCCAAGGTACGTCCGGTTGAGCTCCGCTGGTCTCCGAGCGTGGAAGGAAGGGGGCGTGAATTTGACGCACTTTTTACGCACGGCGCGAGATGACTAGTGACATATTTAACGCGAATCACGACTGGAATAACAATACTTGGGATTTTTACTGTATTCATTTTGTACATTCAGTTGTCATGTTCATCCTCATCTTAAATTCTGAAAGGCCTTGTCAACATGTTGACACGTGTACTTTAGTGGCGTAACAATTCATAGGTTAATTGACAACTAATCAATTATCAGATTCATCGACAACTATTTTTCCAATCGAATAATTTGGATACCAGATTTAACTGTAGTCCAAATCCTCTGATTCCAGATTTTCTTTAATTTCCCTTTGTCCACCAAAAAGCAGAAACATTTCATTGATTCATTGATTCATTGATTCATTCATTCATTCATTCATTCATTCGCTCGTTCGTTCGTTCAAATACTGAAAAAATATTGGAAGTTTTTTTGCCAATTTTCTGACAGAATTCTGACACATTTTCTGACAGACCAATCCAGTAAGTGGATCATAATTTATGTTTGTGTGTTTTTGGCACTGTCAATTGCAAACTTCCTGTATTTTTTGTAAGAAAAGGGGATGTATGACACTGTGTGTGTGTGTGTGTGTGTGTGTGTGTGTGTGTGTGTGTGTGTGTGTGTGTGTGCGTGCGTGCGTGCGTGCGTGCGTGCGTGCGTGCGTGCGTGCGTGTGTGTGTACACACTCCACATGCTCAGTGGGATGTACATTGTTTGATAAGATGACAGGAAATGACAGAAAGAGAGGGCCTGGTCAGATTGTCTATAGTGTAAAATGACAAGCCAGCATGGCTGACAGATCTAAACTCATTAAATGTGAATTAGCTGTCAGGTCAGCCTCCATCCTTCATGCTGTCATCCTATTACAGGATGAGCTCATGGTTGTCAAACTGGAGCACAAGCATGCTTCTGATTTAACTTCACATGAGCCAAAATATTAGCAACAGGACAACCCTACTGAGGCGCTGGAGGATGGGAGGGTCTCTGCGTACGTTATCGTTAAATGAACATGTCTCTACTGTGACGGTCGCTATCTTTATTTCAGATAGTTCTCACATAGAATCTCTGTGTAGCCCCCAGAACATTGTGGCCGCAGATAACATAACAAATTAGTATTTCATGCACACATTAAAAATTCCTCTTGTATGTATGATGGGCACAAAAAAATAATCATGTTATGTTCGGAGTTCAATACATATCTTTTTCACCTGATTGTGTAACAGAATATTTGCTCCTAATAACCCGGGTGCTCACCCACAGGTTGAGCTTCACGTGCACCTCGATGGAGCCATCCGACTGCAAACAATTCTTGATGTCGCGAGGTAAGTCACTATAAGCCTCAACTTCATTGTTGTTCTATGTTGCCATAGGAATAAAATCTGCATGTTAGACAGGTTTAATGACAAGTGGCACAAGAAGGTGACTGTCTATTCGAGCAGTTGTCAAACGTTTTACACCAAGTAGCACCCAAAAAAGAATTAGCTGGTAAAGTACATAGACACCACCAGAATTTCTTGTTTCTCTAATCCCGCAAGTTTCAAAGCCCTCCTTGAAAGGAGGTGCAAAATATTACATCACATGTAGATTTAATCCCAGGTCACATAGCCTATTCTCACTGGAGGCTGTGTTGCCCAATATAGTTTTTTTTTTTTTTAAATCCCAACTTTTTATATTCTCGTTCACATTTTAAAACAACTGTGATGTGTATATGTTGCAAAATATGCTATATAAATAAAGTTGCATTGTATTGCACATGTGTACAGTGACAATGAAAGGCATCCTATTCATTGTATTTAAAATAGAATTGATAAATTGATGTTACGACGAATAAGTCGTCCATTTTGCTTGAATTTTTCATGCCAAGTCCAACGTTGTATTTGCCTCCTCCATCCATGATCCATCTCAATAAGTTTTTTGGCAATAATAAGCTGCATTGATTGTTTTTATTTGTCTTGGCAGGAGACGCGGCATTCCTCTTCCTGCCGACACAGTCGAGGAGCTGAGGCTGCACATCGTTCTCCGGAAACCGGCCACGCTCACTGAGTTCCTGGGAAAGTTTGCAGAGTACATGCACGTTATTGCGTGAGTGCTTGCATTTCTCTCGCTCCTCACGCAACTTGAAGGTGGCATTTTCAAATTAGAATAGAAATTAATCGCAGGAATTGACAAACAATGGGAACTATTGAGTTTATTATTTATTATTGAGTGTGTTAGCCTTTATTTTGAAGAACTAGTTCATTTCCTTGAAAATGTTCCAAATTTCCAGCCCTCTGCAAGTCAATAGACTTGATTAATGATTAATGACGATGATATCTTAGCGTTCAAGAGTCACAGTCCACCTCTCCAGGGTGAACGTTCACTCACGCAGGCTGGTTATCACACACACGCGTGTCATGGACTATTATGACGTCTGGGGAAAGGGCTTCATATGAAATAACATGTGTGAAGGCCATCGCCTTCACACAATAATATGCATCTCATTAGTGATTCGGTCACCATGACAACCAAAGCCCCCTACAGGATGACTCCATCTCACGGCTGTGAAAGCCACAACAATGGCGAGCCCCTCCGTTGAATGGGACCTCTGCGCTTTTGACAATATCTGGAATACGCCAGCTCATGCACTGTGCAAACGCCGTTTCTAATATTTAGAGAGCTGAGTGAGACAACAGCTGAGTTTCAACGCAAATACGAGAAGCCGCATTGCTCGGCCTCTGTCATGTGACACCGCCGGAGCCCAAAATGAGAGAGTGGAGGACACGTGAGCTGAAGCTCACCTCGTAAATAAACGTAAGACCTTCTGACAAGCTCGCCATCTATCTTCATTTACAATAATGAGTTATTTCATTTTCTAAGTGATAATGTTTGGGGTTTGTTGACTCAATTTGAATTCGGGACCTGTTTCTTGTCAGTTAGCCATGCAAACGCAAAGCCATTCCATAAAAGATGCTGACTTTTGAACTTTGCGCTGGTTATAATCCAGTTCTTCTTTGGCCCCAGATATTAAATTGTAATTTAATTCCATGTTATCATAATAATTGTGAATAACAACCTGAGCTTGGTGATTGCCCCACTCTCGTGATATTTTACTATTCACGTTTCAACTTTGTTGTAATTGGGGTAATAAATATGCCATTCATTATTTTTCAACGACTAAGCATAATTACAATGCAGACCGTGCCGCCTCCTTGAATGATTGCCGATTTAGAGAGCTTCTGTCGTTCAGATGAGGCATCAGCAGCAATAGCACATCATTGAGTCATGGTCATAAAGTTTATCAGCAGCACCGAAGGCCACAGTCATGTTTTTTTTTTTCTTTCTCCCCCGCAGTGGAGACCGAGATGCCATAAAGAGACTCGCCTTCGAGTTTGTGGAAGACAAAGCTAAGGAAGGCGTGATTTACGTGGAAGTCAGATACAGTCCACACCTTCTAGCCAACTGTCACGTGGATCCCATCCCGTGGAATCAGGCGGAGTACGTTACGGCCTTAATTCCTTCGACCACAAGTCATCGAGTTGATTTCACAGTGATTTACTTCTTGACTTCTCAGGGGTGATCTGAGTCCGGACGAGGTGGTCCGACTGGTCAACGAGGGCCTCAAAGACGGGGAGAGGGCCTTCCCTGTCAAAGTCAGGTCCATTCTATGCTGCATGCGCCACATGCCAAGTAATGCATAACTGCTCACACTCCAAACTGCCTTGTAAGATAAGCTTCTGATTAGATAACAAGCAGGGGCAACTTTACACAGCTCAATTTTTTACAAACACACTACTGGAGGTGGTTAAAGTACTCACACTGTACTTAAGTCCAAGTACAGATGCTTACAGTTAAAAAATATTCAACTCCTATTTTTAAAGAACTAAAGACACAAAGCAGGAATATTTCTTATGTATAATATGCATTTAGTATATATAAATGTGGGTTCCCTGGATGGCAAGAAAAATTTTCCAAAGTATGTCTTTTTTTGACAACATTGCCATTTTACAACACCCCTGCCTCCGATTGTCTTCAGAAAACATCATCACATTTTTGGTGCGAGTATAATACATGACATTGCTGCCTTGAATAATTGAGAAGATTCCGGGGGGTGCATTTTATACCCGAGAAATTATGTGTTGGAACTAAATCCAACATGGGTCATTCTGACGAGTGAAAAGTTCTAAAAATGGTGACCTCAAAGATTTCAACATTTTAAATTACAACATATTTTGTAATATCTGCATGTGCGGACAGATCAGTTTTGTGAAAAAAATTGAAGTCTACCAAATTGTGACAGAGGTTCCAAACCAATGTTAGCCATATGCAATTAGAATATTTTATATTTGTCAATGCTCCCTAGCTCATGTAGACAGTTGACACCCTAATAACAGTTATGCTCAGGAAACATGAAGTCATGTGAACTTTGTTTTTGTTTTTCAATTCCTGCAGCTGCAGCTTCCTGTTTTGCCAATTTTCTTTTATATTTTACACTCATAGGATGTTTTGTTTTGTACTATCACACTGCACATGGTCCTGCGGCTTTATGCGGTATAAGGGTCATTCCAGAATAGAATATTTAATTCGTTGTTTGGCCTGAGACAAAAAGTAGTAGTAAATGTCGTTTCTAAATATTTAAAATGTCACGTAGCGCTTGAGCACAGTTTTAAATGAGCTTTTTTTTGTTTTGATTTTGTTAAAGTGCGTTCATTTTGAATTGTACAGGCTGGTCAGCAGACGTGGTGGAGCTGTGTAAGAAATATCGCCACGAGGGAGTGGTGGCCATCGACCTGGCGGGTGACGAGTCGCTCAACTGCGAGGCCTACCCGGGACATAGGAGAGCCTACGAGGTGGGTCATTCTACATTATGTAGCAGAGTGGATGTTAGGTGCCGTAAAATTTTTGATTCGATGCTGATTTTGACTGAAGACATCCTGTGACCTTTTACAAAGACACTTGGAAACTGAGTGTTTGCTAATATGTTGTGTGTTTTATTCTGTTAACAGGAAGCAGTGCGCTGTGGGATCCATCGGACTGTTCACGCGGGTGAGGTGGGCGCGGCCTGTGTGGTCAAGGAGGTACGCCATTGGATAGTTTCAACTGTGACACATTCCCTACAGAGACGGAAGAAAGTTTTCATACTTTCAGCTGAACACACAAAGCTTAATAGTCATGATAAATTTGAGCAACCTTCTCGATGGCAGACCTTTCATTTTACATGAGACAAAAAAATAAAGTTTCATTAACAGGACCAAAAAAATTGGCAAAAGAGCTGTAGCACCAACCTGTTACACTGTTGCGGAGAGATACGGTGGTGCGTTGAGATATGAATTTGATTTACAACCACACTCACGTCTCAAATGACCTGTTTACGCCCTCATTTCACCTTCCAGGCTGTGGAGGTTCTGAAGGCTGAGCGCGTGGGGCATGGTTACAGGACCTTGGAAGATAGAGTGCTTTACGAGCAATTATTGGCTCAAAACATGCATTTTGAGGTGAGTCCAAAATGCTGACTGAGGGAAAAGGTAGTTAGAAGGGAGGATAAGGGGAACAAGACACACAGAACCGGCAAACTAACTTCCTAACAAAACAACGGGACTTACCGAGAAACGAAACTGACCGACAAAGACCTGAGACAAGAACACATGAAGACATCAACGACCCGACCGGGAGTGACACGCAGACAGGACGGGATTTAAATACAAGAGAGGTAACGAGAGGCGGGTGACTGTAATTAGTACATTGATTGCGAGTAGACACAGGAAGGGAGGGGCGAGTACACAGACGCGAACAGTAACCATGACAACCTACACATAATAAAACAACTGGGGACGAGACGTGACATTGTGCTTATGTTATTGAGATAGTTCCCCCCCCCCCTCAAATTTTTTTTCAGTATTTTGGTTTTTACTCTCACAACTATAATCATAAGTAAAATATAATAACTGCAAATTGTTGGAATAAGTGTCAATAATTTATATTTTAACATTGTTCCAACTTAAATGACTTTTTTTTTTAATTATTCTTTTTTTTACATTGTGTATGAGAGCATCTCATTCAAGTTTGAGCACGTTTTTCTGGCGTATGAGAATTTCAAAATATGACAACAAAGTAAGTATTATTTGGAATCCACCTTCCAGCATAACCAGGCTGTAATGGATGCCAAATATAGGGGCATTTTACAATTGTATAAAAAAAGGTCACACGGTGTATGAGAGGCTTTCAACTCTATGTGTGAGAGTTAATGGCAAATTGTGTCCCCAATCTATCCAGGTGTGTCCCATCTCCAGCAAGCTGACGGGCGCCTGCGATGCCGACTTCACCAAACATCCCGTCGTCACGTAAGCTCGCCTTCCATTTGCCAAAATAGTGCAAGCGTGTGTGTTAATGCATGTGCGCTTGCTCATTTTGCAGGTTTAGGAGGGACAAAGCCAACTACTCCCTCAATACAGACGACCCGCTGATCTTTGGCTCCACCCTCCAGTTGGACTACTCGGTTGCACAAGAGCACATGGGCTTCACTAATGACGAATTTAAGAGACTGGTGAGGGCCTTTTGCACTAATCAGCAAAATTTACTAAAAGTTAAAACTAATTATACTTGAATAAATATTTTAAATTAAACCGTTAAAGTTTTTAAGTCGATGCAAATGTACTTCAAACATATGTATAACCGAACTACTAAAAGAAACAATGAAACAACTACAAATGATGCAAAGTTTGGGCATTCATTCGGTAGTTTTCTTCTGTACCGCTAGAGGGAGCCTGTGCACCACCTTTTGCAAATTGCTTCTAACTTCCAGTCTCTGAATCTGACACAATCTGATTTTCCTGTTGGAAGTCTCGTCCTCTTGGTGTGGTGATTTGAACCGATTTGACCTGAACCAAGGAATGTTATTGTTCCTTTCACAGATCAATGATTCCTCAGCTTTCATGAACACATTCTCTTGGAGTCTTGACTCTTGTTTGATGTTTAGTTGCCTTCACTGTCACATCTTTCAACATCAATGAAGACAAATTGAACTTCTAGGGTTTCTTTGGCCCTTTTGAGTGTTCTTCCTGAACCTACACACTAATGTGTTATGCTTTCTACCCGTGTTGTTCTGTAGAACATCTGTTCCGCCTCATCTTGCTTCTTACCTGAAGAAGAGAAGAGTGAGTTACTGGGCAAACTCTACAAGGCCTACGGGATGATCCGGAGCGTGGCCTTCTGAAGCCTAACCTACCAGCTGCCAGCTGCTCCCGAACCTTAACCTCTACAACCGACACACGAGAATGTCTTAATGCTCTTCACATCACTGCAACCATCTCAAGTGTGTACGATGTTCTTACCTCAGTTTACAGGATTTGCTGCCACTGCTTGGAAACAGGTGCAGATGTGTGTTTTTTTTACAACTGTGTTGTTATGCAGTATTTCAAAACTATGCATGCACACGTTTGTGCGTTTACATCACGTGACATGTCAGGGACGCATGTGATACCTCAGCTCTCGACGTACACAAACATTGGGCCATTGCACATGTATTCACATGAATGCTACGTTGTTGCCATGACAACTGCAATGTGGAAAGCGATGCGGTGCGGAAGATACCATTCATCGTGGAAGGGGAGTTGGAAGGATCCAGACCAAATAGCCTCAACAGGATTTTTTTTAATTTTTTTAAATCAGATAGAAAGAGTACTAACCCAAAAGGCTCACTCGGTGCTGTACTACCACTTTTCACAATAAAACTCGTTTTCTTGTGCTGTGTATATTTATTCATAAACATCATTTCTGATCATTGACCTCCGCATCGACAATGCAACAAATTTCTGATCACAGTAAAGCAACCAACTTATAAAAGCGCTCGCAGCTCTGAAGATAAAGTTCGGTTTTAATCATGTGTATGAGAGAATTTCAATTGTCATCCATTTAGTTTTCACAATTACCGCTCAACTGATGTGTGCCCTACAGATTTAATTAGAGTCTATGCAATATCACCCGAACATTTCTTCTGCTTGGAAATCAGATCATGATCACGAAGTTAATTTTGCCGGAGCAAATTTGGTAGAACCGATCGACAAAGCAAATGTTGGTGATTCCACTGAAAGGCCCAACAGTTTCCGATAAAGCATCAGTGTTGCTCAATTTAAACGTGATGTGCAGTTAGAAGTACATTAAAGAACCTAACGACTCATTAAATCGATGACACTCTTGTCTTTATACATTCGTAATGATGAGACATTAACTGTAAAGACGTCATGGGTTAATAAAGAGACCATTTGCAATGCATTAAGATTCATTAATATTAATATCGAAGCAATAGGAGAAAAATCCCTATACATACCGTTTTATCCAATTATCAAATGAGCATCTTTAGCATCGCTGCAAATCTAAACTTTTGGGAGCATAAAGTGTCAAAAAATATAGTATACTTAATAAAGAACGTTTTTTTCTTTCTTTCTTGGAAACAATTATTCCATTTAAAATGTCAGGAATCCAAATATTTACATCAGATAACAAAATTTTCAAAAGGAATTTTATCTTTAGCCAGCCAACTGAGGAGCAGATATTAGTTTATTCATTTATGTCTGTTTCAATACGAAATGATTAAACAATACAATAACATTGATCGCAATAATAATCCTATGAACATACACCGCCCTAGTATTTGGTCTTTTACCTAAACCTAACAGTAGATGAAATGAAAACTTAATAAAAATGAAAAGCTCCCACAGCTTTGCAGACAAACTGGAATACAGGGGGGGCCTTGCAGGGTCCTCAAGTAAACATGAGCTTTGTGTTGCCGCTTAATGTACACAAAGTTCCCTAATATTTACAGCAGAGGTAGCGAATCCCTCTCAGCCTCTTTTATCTCCTCCGATCACCACAACCCCGCTAATTGAGTCCCATGGAAGCATTAAAGCAGCAAGAGCACACTGGATTCATAAGATTTTTTTTATTACACAAAGAAAATCGCTATCACAAAGTTATCACTGAACAGTTAGCAATAAATACATGATGGTTCAATGGAGACTAAGCTGGATATTGGAAAAAAAAGGAGCAAGATTTGATAAGGAAACAGGTCAAGAGGGTTACAAACACACGCACACATATAGAAAGAAAATGACACAAGGTTATGAGTTCCCTCTTCGTCATTGGGCTGGAAATTGTTTTGGACCGCTCAAATGATTCACATAAATCCAATGTCTCTCCGCCTCCTCGTCCCACAGGGAATATGAAGGGACTAAACAGAGTCTGGCGCAGAAGACAAGCGTCTCAAACGACAGTCAGGCTTACTGGCGGTTGCCGTCTTAACATCTGATCCAATTGGCGCTGAGCGAGCTCCAAACGAGCCGTCAACGTGCCATGGCGTCTCCATCTCCGTCCGCTCTGTGCTGCCGCCTCCTGCTTAGGATGGGCCTCCACCTCCCTGGGCGTCTTGACTGGTAGAGCCCTCGCCCTCGGGGGCTGGAGATGCCTCGGGCTTGCCTGACGGAGCGAATTCGGTTGAGCCGTCAATTCATTTTATTATTAGCCCTGTTCAAAACAATCGTAATCGGTCGCTGACATATTGTTATTTTCTCACGGAACAGTGAATGCTGTTCAGTGTCAGAGTCACTCAGAATGATGTCATAGCAGAAGAATGAACAAATATTTGCTAGATAGTCTGTATCCTGTAACTCACAAATAGAGGGTGCGTCACATTGTGACACAACACCCCACTTTATAAGACGCACCCCACCGTGATACGGCTTGGATGGATTTGTCAATGTTGACGCTACTTGTGGTCAAGTATGGTGTGAAAAGGCCTTTACTTTTTTTCCCCATATATATTTAATCGATTTTTCTTGTGTTCCAGAATCAAACAGGGATCCAAAATGACCCCAAAACTTCCGATTTAAAAAAAACGTTGCCATTTAGTTGTTTCGGTTGTCTTCTTCTGTCCGAGGCACATCGATGCAAAGCGCCCTCAAGTGGCCAGGAGGTGAATTGATTCAATTTATACATACAAATTCATTACCAATCTAAAGTGTTTGTTGACTTTTTGGGGGTTTACAAAAAAGTGCTGATTTTGAAGGTCTGCTGAGTTCAATGCGGGCGACAGACAGTCGGTTTAGAATTTTATTTGCAGTGTGACATTGCGAACTCAAGAGAAAGGTTCATTCTGAACCATAGTTTTTACCATGTTGTAACCCCCCTGAGCAATTACGTATACATTTGTGCTTTTACCATCATGAAGGGAAACCATAAGTACAATGTAGCCTGTGACGAAAACAAGTTGGAGACCCCTGCCGGTGTCGAGTCTGGCGTTAAGTGCTGCAGGAAAACGATTTGCTGTGTGGGTTTATGAGGAAACAATAATGAGAAGCTGTGAAAGGAAACACAACTTCCTCTGGCGACAAGATGACATTTGGAAATCCAAATGGGAGACATCCTGCCGCACTAGCTGAAGAGTGGAATGATTTATAGCGGTCAAATTTTCAAAACAGCCTTGGTGGATTTGCATATTCAGATAATTAGATTGCTGAAGAAAGAGGTATTAACTAACTCAACTTAACATACAACCAAAACTGTTAAATGCTTGTTTTTTCCCTCTTTGTGTGGGTGTTGCAAAAAAAAGAATCTTTTAAGATTTGAAAAATCCCTCATGTGCATACCAGGCTCAAATCTGCAAAGCTGCATGTGACCAAGTAGCGCAGCTGTGTTAGGCCGCGTTATTCGGTTGATCGTGATGTTCGTACGGGGCCACTGACCTGCATCCTTTAAATCCATCTCTGCCAAGTCTTTGGCGACGTCACTGGCGCTGGCCTCCACTTTGCCCTCACCCGCGATGTCGGGCACGGCGTTCCTGCGGCCGGTACGATCACAGTTGATGAAGTCCGAGTACGACGTCTCCACGTCCATCATCTGTCCATGACCAGCGCTCTCATTACACCTGCAGTCAGCGGGTAGAAAAAAATTCTACTTGATTATGGTTGGGATGACCTCTTCAGCGGGACGATACTTTTCCATTAAGGGCATCTCGGTGATGAATAGATCCTTTCATCATGTTTTCAAAAAACTGGCCAAAATGTGCGTTGACAACAGGGGTCTAATTAAATCCCTAAAGACGAAAAGCAGCTCTACATCTGCAAGGGCTCCTGCGTGCAACCTCTCCGGATGAGTCCATTTGTCCGGCCCTGATCAATTCGACAAGTCCGAGCCAAAGAGCTTGAAACTATTCAAAGGACCAAGCTGGCTCAAAAAGCGCCTCTCTCTTAGCAATCCGTGCCGTTTTCGCTTTCCTCTTCTCATTCGCTATTAAAGTAGGTCAAGCTCCTGTCAAGCGCTGCCACACAACAGAGATGAGAACAAACCAGAAAAGATGACAGAAACCTTGTTCTAATCTCCGTCATTTCTCTCTCGGTCGCTTTGCATGATTAGCTCGCGTTTGGAGATGTGACAACAACCCGGAGATACAGTAAGCGGCGGCGCAGCTCGAGACGCTGGCCCCATGGCGTCGCTGTCTGAAGCTGTCGTTGTGACCCCTGACCGCTTCAGCTGGTCACTGCAATAAAACACGTACCAAGCTGTGACTCAATTGCTGAGTGGTGAGGAATGGCCGACCGTGAGGAATACAAAATGAGCTGGTAGACGCGGTTACAACACACTGACCCGGGGTCAGTCTTTTCCCAGACGAGTCCGCTCACATTCCCTTTGTAACATGAAGCCATCTGCGCACTTGTTTTCTTTCTACGCTGTACTGTGCCATAAAAGGACACTGCTGAGGCAGCAGAGGTCACACACACACGAAGGCCGCATTGTTTGGGGGAAGTCATGTTTTCCAGCGGAAGCACTATATCTCTGATTTTGGAGTGATCATCTGGTACGTCGGTCATACGCAAACACTGTCACCAAGACATCATCAGGTGTGCCACAAAAAATGACCCAATTTCACTCCATTGGTCCAAAAATGATGTCCTAAAATAATGTATCTTTGTGACGAGGATTTTTGGAGCACACAGTTAAGTAACTTAAGCTCGGCCATTGTGCCGTTTTGAGCTCTCTCTTGCTTGAGCTTCCTTATCCCTCGCCACTACTGGCACACTTACTAGTTGAATCAATTGAAGACCATGGCGTAACTCATTGTTACATTAGCCACAAAGTCGGCCGCCTATGTGGGCATAGCTAAAATTAGCATGAGAACAAGCAACTATTTTGGATAGATTAGACCTTCTTGTGCATCTGGAAGAAAATGCCCCATCGATGTATACTTGATCTTTTTGACATTCACTAAAAATAGTTCAATATTAAAGTTAAAAGAACGGCAAAAGTTCTCCCAGAACTTTTCATACTGTATGCTAGCAACGTACGGTAATGGGAAGAATTATGAAATTATTTCCATCAAACAGCAGAAGTACACTTGTGAGTACTTTTGATTTGCCCAGGACTTCGCCCCCACACATCTTTCACTCTCCTCTGTAGGGATATCAGCGTTTTCTGTACATTTTTTTGGTTTGTTTTGCAGATCCTTTGAGATATCCTTGGCCACCCTATGGCACCCCCAAGGAAAAAAATCTTAGCTCCGCCAATGTTTGGCATGGCAGGTTTTAATTGTACCTTCCACCATCTAACAGAGGAGCACTTCTGCCCGTCACATCGCTAGATTATAAAGATGAACAAAGACATCTGTAACAAATTGTACCAATTAAGTGAATTTAATTGAGTATGCAAGGGTCCAATGTAGGCTCACTTCGCTGGTAAAACGAGGCATCTTTAGCCTTTGCAATCGATATCAGACATACAATTTGGAGTGTGTGGTTGTCAGTTTGACCTTCAGCGGACAAAATTAGCAACAGGAGTTACTTTTATTGAAAAATGTTCTGTCCCCACGGGCCGTATTGGACCACCGCCGAGCCATTTCTAGCCCACAGGTTGTACTTTTGACACACCCGTACTATATTATTAACGAGCCCTCACGGTATTCATCTTCATTTACGGGGGCGTTTCTCACTCGCGGCATCTCTTTTTCAACTTCTCGGGGCGACACATGATCATATTGACAGGCCAGCAGCACAGCTGCTATTGCTAGTGTTAGCGTCACAGATGGCAAAGACAAGCTTGTTCACAGCGGGAGTAGCTTACTGAGAAAATTCCACATGGAGATTCAGACACACTCGTTTCATTTCCGCTCAGCAGACACTGAGTTCACTTCCTGTCTGTAAGTGAAGTAGGATTGTCACATCATGCTCACATGACTACGTTGTTTGTTCTGCCTCAACTTTGTTTCATTTACGGAAGCGGGTTTGACAAAGCCAACACAAACAAGCAGTGTTTTGCTGTTTCTCTTTTCAATTGGGCTGGCCTGGTTGGTATGTGGCTTAAGGGAGTTGCCTACTAATTGCCTCTGTGTGGACAATTAGTCACCTTGACTACTCATGCAGATCAAATACTACCATGAGATCATTAGCAGGTTTCCATGAAACGAAGATGTCTAAATCTCCTAGTTTAATGATGCTAACACAAAATGGATGAAACACCATAGATAGAGAAGAGCTAATGAGTAGCATATAGCATGCATACCAGAAGGAGCAGTACAATGGCCATTGAGTTAAAGCATAAAATGTGACAGAAATGTTTTCTAATTCTATCTCATTTCTAAAAAAAAAATATTCTAATTCGACTGCTTTGAATGCTTTTTGAGTCATTACTGTATATATTAGTTTAAATTCAATATTATACAATGCTATTTTTCCTCATTAAAATACAGATTAGATGTTTTTGGTTTGTTTCTTCTGGTTGTCTATCGAGACAATCGTGACGGTTCTTCATGAGTTCATTTCAAAGCGGGTAGATGATTTGCGGTAAAGGTTTTTGAGTGTTATGTAAATTGTCAAGGCACCACTGTATCCAAAATGTCTACAAAAGAGAAAACATATCACAGACACAAAAGTAGTGTATGAACTAGCTTGTCACTTTGACATGAGCCATTGGAGCGCAAGGCTTACTATCATCCCACTGGAGCCTTTTTTGCCTCTTCATGTCTAATAAAATTCTGATTACTCAAAGGAACACGCGCAAAATGGCTTCATTACTTCAGCCCATAATAGTCCTGTCTTTCTGGCAACTCTTCCGTTGCGATGACGAAAAGCAGGATGACCACAAAACCCTTTGCAGCTGGGATTTCGCCTGCTTGTTTATCGCAACCGTACAATGTGTAAGACTCCAAACAAGCTACTGTAATCAGCGGTCTACATTAGCCTGTAAAGGGACTTTAATTCTGAAAGCAACGGTGAGTCATTGTAACAAAGCTCAGGGGCCGCTCGTGGACTCAATTTATAGAAAGCCTGCCTAACTGCAAGGAAGAATCACAAGGGGACAATGACATCAGAAGCAGTTCAATATCCTGCAGAACGCCGCTGCAATTTGTCGCAGAAGAAATGACAAACAATTTAGCGTTAGCAATGTGAAAATGATTAGGGTTCCAAAAGGGCAGTACTATTCAATGTTTTTAACATCTTTCAATGAAAATGCCAAGGGCAATACCGTACTATTCAATGGTTTTAACATCTTTCAATTAAAATTCCATTAATCTCTTCTAGCTTTCCCTGTCAAAAACATGTCATCATTTTGTAAGAATTTAAAAGATTTGAACCGTTTTTGTTTGACCACATCGTTTATAAGGTACTTCTTCTCTTGTGCCCACTTTGGCCACAAAGGGGCAGAGGCTATACAGTACTGTTCATTAAAGACATTATGAATCCCAGTTCTAGCTGGCCCTTGCCTCTATGCTGCCGAGAAAGCGACTGGGATTCATAACATCTGAATTAAGTCAGCTCATCAGTACGACACTAATATTAGTCGGTTTACACAAAGGACAAAGATGTGCTGTTATATTGTCTGCCAAAGATCTAGTGATTAGATTTGGCAGTGTTAAGTACTAAGTTACAAGTTGAAAAGAGAAAAATCCAGTTCTCGATCACATTCACATTTTAAATGTATTCCTACAATGTTCTCATTCATTAGGATTATTTCATTTTTAAGGCTTTAAAATCGATCGCAACTAGATTGTCCTGGTTTTCATAGAAAATGTTTTGCCTATCAAATGATAGTCTCTAACTAGGAGTATAAACAGGTGAGTATCCAAACCCAATCTAGCCTTGTTGCATGAGCCTGTAAAGCCTACTCGGATGAGAGGCGAAAGTTTTTTTTATGAGAACCAGAACAGGCCAATTTTCTTTTCAAGATACAATTTAAAGATTACCTTTGTGCAGCTTCAAGCCATACACCGCCAGTGGACTGTGTGTCCAGTCTCCTTTGTGTTCACAATTAGTTAAACATTACATTAAGATTAAAAAAATAAAAACACTTCCTGCTGGAGAAGGTGGTGTACTTTAGTCGCAACAACAATAAATTGACGAGCCCGTACTACTGAATGCGTGGCAGTCTTTTTCTCCTCTCAAGCCACACTTCGTAAATGTGGTCTGGGCACTGGCTATTCACACGATGACAGCAGCTGCTCCACCGATAAACCCAGTTCAAACACAAGGGAGCTGTATTTCCTTGTCGGAATGGTTGCTGCTTGCTGGTCTTCCTCTGATAAATAATTTAAAGTCTTTCCCATTCAGTGGTGCTGCATATATTTGCACTCGATCCTTCTCGGTCGTAGCTCGCTGTGACATCCCTTGCTGAGGTGAAAATGAACTAAAAGATCACCTGGTAAGGTTGCGACTGTAGCCGTTTTCACAAGACAGACTTGTGACAAAATATGGAATTCAAGAAGGCTCTTACAATCAATCTCGCTTGAATTTAGTCTCCATCTTGTCTTTTAGATGCGTAGAAACAACTGATAACCTCCTTGAGGTAGAAAAATGAGACACTTATTTCCAACCAGGCTCTAATGCAGTCCTAAATGAGGAAGGCGTGATATACAGCTCAGGAAAGGACGGTAAAAAGCCTTACTCAAACCATTAGCATCAGCTCCTTCAGTTAATTGAAGCGTTAAACGAAAGGCTGCTGCTACTTAGAAGGCTACAGCAAAGTCCAAAATTGATCGGGCTCATACACGTGATCATCTTTAGTTCACAAGAGATCAAGACACGGGTATGATGTTCCCGAAAAACAAGACTTGGCTACTGCTAGCAATACTCTTGCTAGAGGTTTTGCTCGGTATGGTTGAAATGAGGGAATATGTATGAAATATTTTCTATTCCTTTGTAAAATGTTCATTAAATGCTAGTAGTCAAAGCATTTCGGTCTAGGTCAGTGTTTTTTTAAAATTGTAATATTAATTAAGTCCTACCTAGAAAAAAGTACCACCATAATGACCCTCATGAGAAATTAATTGTGCATGGCCCTAAGAGTTCATCAAAAACAAGGCAAAGGTTTTCTTCCTAAAAAATATATTTATATAATTGTAAGCCACTGTAACATTATAAACGGTTTAAAAATTAACAACGCGCTCTCCGTTCTACATCATCAAAAATTGTGAGCACGTCAAAAAAAAAAAAAAAAAGGGAGTCGTACGTATGTTCTGTGAATGGGACGGTTCGTTTTAAGTTCATTTTAGTCGTGCTAGTACCGGCTTTATGTTTGTTTTTTTTGCACGTGACTCAAGACATTTCAGCGTAGCTTTCAACAGCCAGCCACTCGAGATCACCAGTGCCACTCCCAAGCCCAGATGACCGGGAGGGGTTGCATCCTGCAGAAAAACAGAGCCACAAAAATCCCAAGGGTTGGAAACATGACTCTCTAGTGGTAAGAATCCCAAAGGGATGATTTAAGGTCACGTTCAGCTTGTCATATAATTACAACAAAAATGAAGGCGGAAAAGATGATGCCTATAGATGGAGGGCGTGTTTTAGGGAGCCAACACTAGCAACGTGTGCTTTTATGGTCAAAATGTTCCGATGTTTACTCCATCCCTGTGAGGCCTCTCCAGCGTCTGGAAATTCTTTGGTTTGTATGTGTCTGCACAGGTCCTCAACTAGGCCTCACGGTTGTGGTGCGGCTAGACTGGAGCCAAAGTGACCAATTGTTTGTTTGTTTGTTTTTAATTTGTGCCATTCTTGCGCCAACTCTGCTCCGATTACATCAGCATCGAACGCTCGATGCTGGGTGACGAGTCGCAGATGTTATTAAAACCGTGACGATATAGACATGTGACAACTCTGCGTTTGCTCTCTGAATGTGCAAAGCCAAATATTATTTTCTAATTGGCATGCTGCTACAGTACGTAATGTTCGCTATTTTTCACAGCGTTGCTCTGGCAACAAAGGAGCAATTGCTGGATCTCTTCCCAAATAAATAATTTTTATTCTATGTCAAACGCCCACAATATAGACTTTGACATATGAGGTGGACTAGAAAAGTTCCAAGACTGTTGTCACCAAAAATATATTTCTTGCCCCAAACCACTGGAACATTCTGCAACAAATAAAACTTTGTCACAAATCAATATCATGGTTTAAAAAGTAGTAATCATTGCTGCACCAATGTTTATCCAGTTTTGAACCATTTAATCACTATGTCACACTTTGTGATGGTTCTAAAGATTAAATAAAGTGGATTAGTGAAGAGGGGAGGGATTGGGAGTTTATATTTAAAATATCTTTTCTGACACACCTGCTATGTGTACAGTGAAGAAGAAATGAACATGATATAGTGGCACATGAACTGAGACTAGTATGTTTGGAAAATGCAATTGGGAGTATTTTAATCGGTGATTAATGTGTAGATTACTTCATCAGTTAATTGCTTGCCGTGACCGAAAAAAAATTAGAGGTTGTACACACAGTACAAACAGCCAGTGCCTTCGACTCTGAAAACCATATTTATCATAAATATTGAAGGCTGGGGTGAATCCTTTTGACAATTTTTGGAAAAAAAATCTAGCGCATTGGTATTAACGTTTACATGTCATTTGGAAATACTGTTTAGTCACAATGTCATAATAATATTGATCCTTTCATGACCTATTTGAACCATCAATTCTTCAGGGTGAAACGTCTCAAAGACTTGCGTTGGCTATCAATTACACAATATTATTATTTTATGCTGTGTGTGCTCCACTTTGGTACAGCTATTGTTGAAGCGATACGTAAATAAAGTTGCATTGAGCAGAACTTCAAATTATTGTATAATCATTCCAATGCAAATCAACAAGTTCAACTAACTAATAACTCTCCAATCAATGACACTCGCCATGTCAACTTGTGAGCACTTAAAATGATGTTCTACTTCCTTCTTCCTAAACCATGATGTGGGGGATTTTCTACTAGCTGGCCGCCCTTTTCACTTTAATTCGACTGCAAGGTTGCCCAGTTCTATTTCCATCCACACATTAAATAACGAGAGCTCAGCAGGAAGCAGGTGGCTTGTTTGCTTGTGTTGTTTATGCCCAATCCTTCTCCTAGCTTCTACATTCACACAGACACGTGGTGCACACACACATACACACGTGGCTGAACAGGGTGCCTTGGCCTGATTAGGCAGGAGGATAATTTGATGAGTGTGAGGAGAAGGAGGAACGAATAGGGAATAGAAGACCAAAAAAAAAAAAGGGAGCCTGTGGTAGAAAAATGCCCTGCTAGCTGTGTTTCCCTTGGTCTGGTTGCAGTTTGCACAATCATCAGCATTTGACTGGAAATCTGGCTGCAGGATCATTCTCGGGACTTGCTAATGCAATAAGAAACAGCGGCAGAAAAGGCATCAAGCTAGAAACTCGATTAGTCTAACCTCTGCTGTTTGTTATGGCGCGTCAAGTCATTTTACAATCACACTTTGCTGCCTCATGACGTGGAAGATAGGAGCAGGTTGTGATTGGATTTGCCCTGTTAAAAGGGGAAAAACATATGGGGAGGGGGGGTGCAGCCCTTTCCTCATTGTAAAATCATAAAAACATCATTCATCATGGTAAACAAAATAAAACGGCTAACGCAGTACATCAGGGGTGTCCAAAGGTCGGCCCGGGTGCCATTTCAATGCTGCAGCTGTTTTATTTTTGCCCGCAGCATGTTCTTAAAATATAAATCAAACACGGCCCATCATGAGAACATCACGACGAAGGATTTGCTCTACGCATAAAGGCATCCATAGTACTGCATCCTTCTGTTTGCTGCACATTGTTCTGACATCAGTTCATAAAACAAGAGTCATATCTTAATAAAAATACCTGACCATGCTCCTACATATTACGTCTACGTATTACGTTCCTGTGGCACACAACATTTACAGATTTTGGAATTCGCTCCACACAGAAAGCATTAAAAGGTGCACCTTGGGTTTTTGCGAAATTACATTCACATAGGAGGTGGTAAAACAAACATATTTAATCTCGCTTGAATTAGCAGACATTGTCAACATCAACAGTTGACTGTGTAATATTTCTTGTATCAATAAAGCTCGTCAGCGTTCCCCAAGGAGTTGCAAGAAAGGCCTTTTTGAGGGAAGCAATGGCACCGTTTAAAGCAGAGCAAGCCTGATAAATTCCCAAGGTGGATGAGTACAAAGCACAAAGACGATCACAAGCCAATTACTCCATGTCACACTGAACTCTTCCTCGTAGCCTTCAGCATTTTTCCATCTCCTCACTTTCAATGCTCAATGATTTTGGCACTTTACTCACATCACAATGGTTGCCAGAAATAAAAGATCAATGCCTTCACAATAAATGTTGCGCAATGATTTTTTTTCTTTTCGGCCCGTGTGGCCTTATCTAATTCTCGCAGACTGAACTCGGGAGGCCAAAAAATGGACACGTCGACTTGATTCCCAGATCTGTCCCCATGGCTGAAATCCATTAGCATAATACGCTTTGATTAAAAAACCTCCTCAACAAATAAATGGAAAGCTGCGTTTATTCAACTTCGAAACCCTGCCTGTGAAATGTATGCTAATGTGTTTGGAAGAGAGAACAGCACACTGCATTAGCTTGACGGCCAAATCACTGAAAGCAAAAAAAGATGCACAAGATCACAACAACTTGTCCAAGTTGTGCCTTTAAACTTGGTGGCAATAATAAATCCACCCATGGAAATGAGAAACCTAACGCAATCAAAAAAGTATTTCCTGCACGTCAAGTCCTTAGCCAATTACTCTGTGATTATGTTAACTAGCGTACAACGGAATTTCCATCACGCCTTTTTAAGTTAATTTATCAGTTAATTCAACTAGTAGGAGCAGTGAGCCAAAGTCAAACAGATATTTTGCAGCTCCAATAGCTATAACTGCGCAAACGGGAAAAATTCGTGAAATATAGCTAACGTGGAGAAAGTGTTTTGTTCACATTGAGGTTACGACAGTTTCTTTTTCTACTTCCAGTATATTTCGTCAATCTGCACGTCAGAATGATTTTACCCACCCTCAAGTGTGACGCATGAGCACGCAAGTCCTAATCGAAGAATTTATCAAAAATTACAGAAACTACCGCGAAAATGACAAATCCACTCGGAAGTAGTTCGCTGAAGTGATGAATGGGAATTAGAGGAGCGAGTCCAGGCCCTAATACTTCACAATAGATTTCTCAGTGCCATTAGCACTTGGGTGAAAATTTTGCTCGAGCTGTATTTTATGACCATTCAGGGGCAGTCGAGAATAGCCTTGAATATTTGAGAGAGAAAAAAAAAAAAAAAAACAGACCCACAGAATCGATTTGTGAAAAAAATATGAAATTGTGAGGACGGAAATGGCACTTTTCATTTATGGCACTCTCTCACACTCACTCCAAGACGTGTGTTAGAATAACAATCGGGATCAATTTGGGGTTGAGTGTTTTTGCCCAAGGACACGTGTGCAAGAGAAGCAGGCGAGCGAGTGGATCGACCTGCAAATACCGTTAGCCGACGACCTACTTTATCAGCTTAGCTACAGCCGCCTTGCGATTCAATTGCTTTAAGTCCCCAAAGGAATGTCACATCTTTAATTTGCGCTTCTGTAGGGGCAAACGGATCAAACATCCATCAATACGGAATGTATTTTTTTTCATCCGAAGCAAAAAGTCATGCATGACGCTTTTACAAACTAACCCTGCTCTAAACTGGGATCAAGATTTCAAAACAGAGTTGGTGTGATGCCAAATGAGCCTGAGCTCTTCATCCAGTTATTTTCCTCCTCATCTGCTTCATTAATTGACGTCTTCATCGTGAGCTGATCTCAAACAATATTACAAGTACGAAGGCCGCACCAAACTGAAAGAAATATGCCCAACTGTCCGAGATTTTGGGGTCACCCGGATAAAGTTTTCCATTGATAAACACCTTTGTACATACTTTCATTAACATTCCCAAAAGGTTTGGATGGGCATATTAAAAATGTACCACATTGATGATGGCTAGAGGGGCAGATTAATTAAACTAATCAATGAATTGCTAAAAGAGACCTTGATTAACACAGAAATCTCAAAATCCACAAAATTACCGACCAGTAAGACTTTTGCAGACATCTACTTTCTTTACTTTAGAAAACAATGGTCAACATTGCCAATTTTTTGATGGACAGTGCTGATCATGCGAATGATTTCTCACAATTAGGTAACACAAACATAAATATGCGACACAATCTGTATAAATATCTGTCAGTGTTTACATTTTCACATGATCAGTTGTCTAGAAAAATCTCTATTCCCCATCACCGAGGCGCTATTTTTTGATCAGGCAATTCTTACTGAAAAATAAAAAATAAGACAACCACAAAACGGAGCTAATCTCAAAATATTGACTTTTCAAAAGATATAACTTCATGCTTGTAAAATGAATGAGTTAGCAAAAAAGTTATCTTATTCCTCCAAAATTACAACGGATTTCTGCGAAAATGGACTTTCACTGCTAGTTTCTTCCCATTAAAATGGAACGTGGTTCATCCTACGCATTTTTCCATCCGAGTGCGATCGAGGACAGCCTTGAGCAAATCTCGCATATGATGTCCTGAAGCATGCGTGAATGAAACGCATTCCTCATGAATAATAGAAAATGAACATACGAGTTTCGAGCCGAGTGTGTCAGTGACTTGTGTAATCGGACAGCTCGAGTACGCTCGGCCTCTCGCTCTCGCCTCTTCACGGGCGAGTCCGGCTGCTAAAAACAGAAGAGCTTACGTCCTCAGTGCGTGGGGCAAAGAATGCAGATGGAGGTCAGAGCCGTTCAACCGACGAATCCCCCCCCTTGCTCAAAATATGGGCCCATTAACACCATGATTACACAGAGGCAGTCGTTGAAAAATAGGCCTCAGCTCTCGGCTCGTACTACTGCCGTTAGGGAGACACGCTGATGCAATGCTAACGGCGAACATGCTGTAGCCACGACTGAGAAGTCAACAGTCATGGTAGCCATCATCACGATTGAAATTTAATTAATTGCATGGCCTCTTCTGATCATGACAGGTGTTGATTGCTGCGACAGAGCAGACTGAAGATCAGCATCTGTGAAGCAAGTCTCAATTGAGCATGAGTTGAATAAATAAGCGTCACTCATAAAAACGAGTCCACTTCAGATGAGTCCCGACCATGAACTTTAACTCCTTACATCGTGACTTGACCTTACTCTACATTGTGCATTGTAAAATCCATCCATGAAAGATGATAATCTAAGTATTAAACCATGAGATTATTTATGCAAAAGTGAACTCAGTGACCTATCACGTGACACTTTAACCCTTAGACTCCATGAAACCACTTCTGCTCCATATCATGCCCTGACTTGAAATCAGGCAGTCACAGGCTTTTTTATGCTAACATACTATGTTCTAAGGTTATGCCAATAATATTATGTTTCAAGAAACAAAGGCAGTAGAAAACACTGCTACTATCTTGTGGTTTGGTTGCCAAAAAAAGCAAAAACAAAACTTATGCCAGCTATGAACTGTTGAAGGAGTGTCCATTTGCCTGTCCAACTATGAGCTTCACATTCTTCCTGTTGTCCAATTCAACCTGTAAAAATATTTTTAAAATTCATCCGAATAATAGTTTTGATTTTGTGAGGTGCTTGGTACATCCTTCTTATCTGTCCCTGTTGCCGACTTTGCAGCATCACATAAAAGTCATCACTCAACTTGTCATATTTTAACACAACTGTTGAGAGCGAGTTTACTCACATATTCACGTAAATTACCATTTGTTGCATGTAAACACTGTTGAAATATGCTAACCAACATTTTCAAGCAAGCATGCTGAATCTTTTTGCCTCCAGCTAAACGTTTACAAACTCCAAAAGGGTTGATTTTCAGAAGGACTTAATCCCTATCCCCCAATAGATGGGCTCGACAAGATTCCAGGCAAATTGTGAAATAGTTATCAGCATTGGGTAGCAACAGATATGCCTTCCATACTTCCACTTACTCAACACACCAATACATCTGACAAACATATGTTCCTCTGCAAGTCTTGTCTCATGTTCAGTAAAATGAGCCAGGAAGGAGGCTATACACGATTCTGTTGAAGGTCAACAGGCTACTAATGATTTTTGTGTGTGTATGACTGTGTGTGACAGCAGTTTTTTTTTCCCCTAGTATAATTGATTTAAGTGTTTTATATGATTCTCTTTACCCAAGGCTGTTATCAAGAACAGACCAGCTTGTCTCATATCATTTTCAAGAGAAGGGATATACACATTTCATGTATTTAAAAAAAAAAAATCACGTTTCCATTTTTTTAAGCAACACATTTACCACGTGATGTCCTTGGTGTCACCTTTTCAGCTGCATTGCCATTAGTACCGAATCCAAATTGGCATCGTGCAGGTAACTTGCCTTGAAGAGGAAAAAAAAACACACACGATCGATGTGCAACAGTTTCTTCAAGCCAAGACTTGCCAAAACGTCAAAAGTCTTTTCCGAACAAAGACGTAACACGTCGCTTAGGTTAACTTGTGATCACATTTCTCCCTCATTCTGGAGGGATCTTTCTTCGCCATGCATGCAACGGTGGAGTGGGGGGTAGGGGGGTCAGCTCGGCAGGCAAGAAGCCATGAAGTGTTTGTCGTACATGCCGGGTGATGCTGGCACTTGCCCAGCAACACTCGAGTAAAGCGGGGGTCCCTGGTGGGTGCTTCCCATAAAGCGACTGGCCCCGGTTATAGTGGCCAAGCGTGCATTTTTCAAATTCAGCAGGCATGATGCTGCGTGCAAAGGCGTCAAAGGCAATATCAACATGAAAAAAGATGCAGTGTTTTAGTGTGGAGGAGATCTGCGCGAACCAGTGACAACGCAGAGGCTAACAAGCAAGCTAGCAAGAATGCGAGTACACAATAAGAGCAGGATTCAGCAATTCTAATGTCATTTAACATTGTGACATGAACAGGCGAAGGTGGAAAATGTGAGGACAAAGACGAAGGAAGAAGGGAAGGTGTACATTTTGGATGATCTACTCGCCGCCGCTTCGTGACTACATACCGCGGTTGACAAATTCACCTCTAAATGAGACATTTGAAAATCATTAGCAGCCCCCCCGATAAAAAGAGATTAAATTACGCCCTGGACGCGACAACCAAACAAGAGCGTCACTAACCTTGATCCGCTCGCCTCCTCTTATCCACTTGTTACAATGGACATTTAACACCATGGATTCACGATTAAGTTTCCTGCCACTTGGAAGCAAAAAAATGGGGGAAATATATTTTAAAAAAACAAACAATGAAACAAAACAAAATAGGACAAAGCTGCACGGTGGCGTTAATGACGAGCAAACAGCGTTCGGGAGGCAAACAAGAGCTTGTGAAAAGCTGCTTGTCTTGTCTTCTTCCAACAGCTGTTGTTCCAAAATGGAGTTAGTCGAGTCTAAAGCGACTAAGAGACAACCACAGTGGAGGCTCCCGCTCCCACTCCCACTCCCCCGTGGGCTGGAGTCTCCCCCGCTTAACACTGACACAGAAATCTTTTTTTTTTTTTTTTTATGAGGAGTTGGGGGTGGCTTACAGGGTGTTTTATGGATAACCTCAGCTTTGTTTAGTGTCCATCAAAGCAGCAAGCAGACACCCACCTGATGAGGGTTCTTCCTCGGGTATCTCCGAATAGGAAAATTGGCTGGTAATCGGAGTGGTTTTCAAACTGGGGGTACTGGAACCCCAGTGTGCCCACCCGAGCAGGCACACCACCACGGGATTTCTTGCTCAGCCAGGAGACGGACTGAAAAACAATTATCGATTGTGATGACTTAAGCTACTTTAAGTGATTTTCTCTCTTTTTTTGTCTAAATAAAAAAAGATTCAACTGTTCAAATATTACTCAACAGTATATGATTTTAAAGTATAGTGAGCAGAAGGAAAGGAAAAAAAATTCTCATGCAAATGTCACAGATACCACAACGGACAGCACTTGTGTAAAATTTTCCATAATATGTTGCATTTAATGAGGGAAACAATGTGATCTGCAGCAAAGATTGCACTTTCCATCTTCTCCACTTTCTAAAGGCTTTTGTCTCTCCCAACCACAGGATTGTTTGTCAAAGTCAAGTAGAGCTCAAGCTGTGAAATGACCACATATATTATTTGTTGTTTCTCTCCCAGAAATAAAACACCTGGTGGACAAAAATACCTTGAATCTTTTGTGGTGACATTTGAAACTGAATAGAAAAAATGGGTCATTGGAAAAAAAAGAACATCACCGAACCATTAAAGAGTGGAACGTGTGGAGATAAAATGCAGTCAAATCCATACGAGCGAGGCCACAGAGGAGCATAAAAGAACTGAGGCCTGCGTTAATGTTTCTGTGGCAACTGGCCAAAAGAGACCTGCGGGCTCACACGCCCGCTCTATTTTCATCCAGACATTTACACTGCCTGCACTGATGAACATCCATTTTCTCATAGATCTTTTTTCAGGTTTTTCCTTTGCTATTATCTTGAGAAAGAAACCTTACAGTATCTTTGGACAGACTGCAAAACTGTGCAGGTACATTAATGATTGTGGTGTCTTGAGATAAGAGTGGCGTGACTCAGGAGTTTACCTGAGATACGAGCCATAGTTTGGCTGACTTTATTGTTGTTTTGCATCGCTTTTCCCTACTTTCTCTGCTGAAGAATTGCGGACTGTGACATCTCAGAGACCATGTTGTGCAATTTTCCCCCGATATATATTTCTACATATATAGCTTATGTTGTCTTATACTGCCCTCATGTGGCGAATAAAAGCACACCAGGAGCAGCACCATCAAGCGGCTATCAAAATGAAGCAAAAAGTGTGACAAACTGATAAATATTTATTTTGCATGTTTTGATAAATTACAAGATATAGTAGTATTTCTCCTGGCATTTCCATTCACATCATTTGGGAAAGGTGAATTGAGTGGTTGCAGAACAAATTGAAGTCATATGTCAAGGCATGGTATGATGTAAACATCAAGCTTTCATCAACTTCACACCAACATTTGCCCTTATAGTTTATGTTTGATTGCCTTGGAGTGATAAATTTGTTTTGGTAACTCGTTCTGTAGCAAACTTGTAATCAAAAAAATACACAAGCTTCATCGTTTCAATTTGACTTTACTGTTAAATTCTGCTATGCAATCAATGACAGCAACAGACATGCACAAAATATAAAAGCAAAGCTATTGCTCAAGTAAACAATAAGAAAGCACTTTAAAAAGCAGATGCAGCATTATGGCACTGTTCCTTCATGATATTTGGCAAAGTCACAACTGGGGGCGGAATCCACAAAAAATGAACCGCGGCCGCTAATAGCACCTTGAAATGCTCTTCATTAGCACCAGCAGTTTGCTTCGTCTTAACGTACTATTCACAAAACATATTGCGCTAATGACATACGTGCACAATCACGACCGTAAAGTTTGACGCTCTCCGTTTGCGCCGTTTTTAACCAGTTAGTGCCGTGCAATTCTTGAGTGAAGTTTGGCGCTGGATGTTCAATCACTATGTGATTGACTTGTGTGATCATTCTGCTAAAAAAAAATAAAAAGGCATACAGGTTAAAACAGTGACGTCGATGCTGTCCATCACTCTCTGTGCGGCCCGGTGGCAAATGGCCCGCCAACCGGTGGTTGGGGACCCCTGAACTACACTAAATCCTCTTGAAGAGAATCCATCTGAATATGGCTTTGCTTTATAGTACTGTATGCTATTAGTTGATTATAAGTTCAAGAATAGCCAAAGGAGATGATGGGACAACACTGGAATTAAGCTTTCACACTAATCTTCTTTTTTTTTTTTAAACAGCTTCAATGTGGGAGTATGAGCCTCGAGACAGACTGGGCACTGTTTATGCTATGACTTGGAAAAACTCCCATTATTACAAAAAAAAAATACACAAAGCTGCAATCAGTTGTGGCAAATCATGAATGCATATTTTGCCACACTGGCGTCACGCGCCGCCTGCAGCTGGTGACGGACCGACTGAGCCGAGTGCCAACTACACAACACTGACCATCCAACTCCAAATAGTGCCTGTGGTGTCCAAATTAGCTGGGATAGGCTCCAGCTCACTCACAACCCAAGCGAGGATACACAAACTGGATGGTTAGTAGACAAAAAAAGTCATAAGCAACTTGCCCAACTAATCATCATTCTGCCGATGTTTGTTAGTAACAAGAATAAAGTTGCGAGCGCAGCCCCCTGAATGCGTCATCCTCCGGCCCCCCAGCTTCGTCACCTCGGAACAGCAAGGACTCCGGCGGCACGGCGCCCTCCAGTGGATCCGGCTGGCAGAACTCAACAATGAAGTCCTCCTCAGAGTCCAGCAGTAGTCTGGACCATGCGCGCATGTCCAGATGCGCAGCCGTGCCGCCGTACTCCTCGGGCAGGACAGACCGTGGGATGTTCCGGTGCAAGGAGCGCAGGTCTGAGCTGTGGAGTAAGTACTGCAAGGAAAACAGAAAACACTACTCAGTGGCTAAATGTCGCTGACAGCAAGCGATATATTATTTGTTCGAAACAAAAATCATTTTTAGACCAATTAGGTGACGATTAATCGTTTCCTGCTGCACACCTGATAATCTCCCAAAGCACAGGAGTTTGGGAATCACTGCGGTAATAATGCAACATGCTTTGTAGAAACGACTACTTTGGGACCAACAATGTCTGGTGTGAGAGTTTCAAAGAGACTAGTTACCCTCTCTGCCATCTTCTCCTTCAGGAATGGTTTAATTACGGCAAAGATGCCTTTGAAAATGCGAGGCTCGTTAATGATGTTAACAGCCTTGATTCGGATTGGGAAGCCGTCCTGTAAATGACAAAACCGTTTTCAGAGCAAGCTCAGACAATGTAGTTGTGTTAAATATGCAGCTCTTATTTTTTGCTCCAAGTTTTCATTGAGCTACTGTCAATCAACATGTATTTAAAACTCCTTTTTACCTGAAGAATGCTCACGACCTTTTTGGCAAGGAAAGGACCCGGATTGGAAGCCTGCGACATACCGACTCCGGTGTAATCGGCCAAGATTACGATACCGTTGACTTGTGTTTCCTCCGGCTGGATTAGCTTCTCCAGTGTCAGATACATGGCCCTCACATTGTCAACAAACGGGTAATCGTCTGATTTCCATTTTCCTGTATGACAAGACGCGATACAAAGTTACAGTTAGTCTATGATAATATGAAATTAAGCGTACTCTTGGTTAAAACGACCACAAATTTTATGCTAATTGCTTCTGCTTAGGTTATCAAAGTGGTTAAAGTGTGCCTTCTTAACGCAGGATACCAACCTGGCCGGAGACAGAGGATGTATCTTCCATTCGGGTCCGGTCGAGGCAGGACCGTGAGAAAGCCCAAATCCAGCACGTGTTTCACCGTAGACGGCTTCAGGTCCTGGAAAACTTCGGGCCAAGCCTTCCGTCCTGCGTGGTAATTGAGCAAGAGCTGCAGGGCTCGGTCGTAGTCAAACTTCCTGGCCCGCAGGAAGCGCAGGAGGAAGGAGTCGTCCAGCCTCGTCCTGAGATTGGGCTGCTCCTGCACATTCCAGGCAGAAAACCACACAACAAATGCAACTCATAGACAAAAATAAAATGAATTAGCTTGCAAAAACATACACACACATGAATTATGAACCACCACAATTTAGCCTGTACTGCGTTGAGAAAATGCATAGCTAATTAACACATAAGGACAATTTACAATTCTAAATAAAGCTAAAATGGCTGAACACAAGCAGAAAATACCTTTAGTATCATATCTCGTAGAGCTTGTACATCCCGTAGACGCCATTCTGGTTTCTCTTGAAGCTCCTCCCGTGCCTTTGCCACCAGCTCGGGGCTCAGGGTGCAGGTGTAAATTGGTGGTGGGGGTCTCGGGAACCAGCTGTGTTCTGACAGGCTGACTGGACCGGACTTGAGAGCAGCAGACTCAGCCATGGACTGACTAGAATGAAGCTATTTAAGTGGAAAGCACCACACGTTCACACAGCAGTTTTTGAACACTTGCTGCTTTAAAAAAAAAAAGACCACATAAGATCTTACTCACGTTTGTTGAGAGTCGATCGGGTCAGTGCAGGTTGAAAGCATCACTCGTCCCCGATTGCATGGCTAATTTGATTTAGCATGACCCTGGAAATATGGACGATGCGACAAAGCTCATATCAGATAAAAGGGATCAACTTAAAGAGGCATTTATATAATAATTAGTATGGGACTCAATCGATGTAAACACTCGCCTTCAAAATCCGTCATGACGATTGCAATGGTGGCAAAAATCATGAACAAGCTTTTAGATGCACTTTTAATTATTTCCGGGTATGAAAATGACGGCCTCTCATTGGCTAGTTGGGCGTCACATGACACACGACAGGGGCTATTTGTTTTGACTGCGTTTGACCCATGCATTTGGCGCAGACATTTTTCTTCTAGCCCCGTTTTTGAAAATGAAAATAAAAACATATTGCCCCCCCCCCTCCCAAAAAAAATTGACCTACTCAAAGTAAAACCAGAAACGAAAATCCTAATTTTTAACTTATTTATTCCAATGTCCACAAGTGCACTGGTGTTTTTGTCGTGGTAGTTTAATTACAGTTTTGCACCAAGCAATTTGTGTTAAAGCGGTTTGGGTTAAAAAAAAAAAAAAAAATGTCATTTCGTCTGGCTGAGGTAATTTTTCAGCGAGCTGGTTCATACTCTAGATGGCGGAATTTGCATTGCTCTGAGTGCTCGCGTAAGTAAAACCACTAAATCAGAGCTATGATAAAAATAAACCTCCTTATTTTTTCCAACTAGTTATCATTTACAGACACAAAAGATAACATGAAATGCTTAAAAGCGCAATTTTTGAGTGGACATATCCATATTGCTATAAATGGAAGAACTTAAGTGACTTAAGTCACTCAAACAATTCGAGCTATAGTTGTTCTCATTATTATATTTGTCCAAAAAAATGCACCTTCAGTAATGAACATAACCAGGAGCCACAAACATGCATTTTCAAATTTGTTAACTAACCTTCATCATAGTTGCTTTTGAATACTGCAATTGTCCATATGTGAATGAATTTATATGCAAGATATAAGTTAATGAACAATTAAATCACTGAGATCTTTGTGGTGGACACCCCTCATCGCTTCTCCTTTGCAATGATTTTATGGCTGTTTATCAGTCCAAAGAAACTTGTTATCAGTGACCACATAGCACTGCCACGTTGCACCATCATAAAAAAAAAAAAATCTTATTCAGTCTCTTTCATTTCCCCATACTCTTTGTCGAGCATGTACAGTGAATGACATACAGCTCGAAACAAATGCAATGTAAAAATAGACCTTGATTTATTAGTTCATCTTCACATTGTACGGCAACACGTTTGCTCGCTTTTAAGGCAGTACAGGGTACAAGGCACACTTGACTTCATTATCGGTTCAAACATAACATGAAAGTATTTAACACAAAGTATACACAGCTAAAATAAAAGTGGAGAACTTGTACAGTGTACTTGCGAAAGTAGTTTTGAATGCATTATGTCTTTCTAGTCAATCAAACAGATGTTTGTAGTTTTGTCTGGGCAGCGAAATAAGCAATCTCTTACATATTTTTTTTCCTTTAGTATGGATAAAATACATTTGTGACTTGACAGCATTTTTCTTTCTTTATCACAGAAGAACTCAAAATATAAAAACACAAATAAAACACAAAACAGAATGCAAAGCCCTGTAACATTCATAAAATACTGACATGGTCCTGGCGCCATGTCGACCATGAGCTTTTTCGGCACACGCTGAGGACATGCCCAAAAAAAGAAAGCCAGAAACATTGTATTTACACAAAAAAAAACAATGTTTGAAATGCCAATCATACATAAAACTCGTCTTCTTTTTTTTTTTCTGATATTTAACCGCAGTTGAAGTAGACTCAAAATAGAACCGTGTAATTACTTTCAAGGCACTTTAGCTACTTCATATTTCTCTCAACTGGGCAGCTTCAAAGCTGTTTATTTGGAAAAGTACACAAACACCAAAAAAAAGTATCAACCGTTCAAGTAAAGAGTCATTAGATGGCCTCTTGCTTGGTAATGGTCGGCTGAGGGATGGAGGTTGGCTGCTTGGGGACAGTTGCTATGACCCCTTGAGCTATTTTGTAATGTTCTGAGCTGGACGCTGTAGGCGGAGACGGTATTGGGGTTTCCGGAGTGGCTGGAGAGCAGAACACAAAGCAACAAAAACCAGTTAAAAAGACAGTGAGTGAGTGAGTGAGTGAGTGAGTGAGTGAGTGAGTGAGTGAGTGAGTGAGTGAGTGAGTGAGTGAGTGAGTGAGTGAGTGAGTGAGTGAGTGAGTGAGTGAGTGAGTGAGTGAGTGAGTGAGTGAGTGAGTGAGTGAGTGAGTGAGTGAGTGAGAAAGTGAGGACTCAGCATAAAAAGCTTTTTCTATATTTACTCCCCTGCGGTCAAGCTTGTCTCAAGATAACACCATTTTCAGATAAAGAACAAGCACTTTTGTGAAATTTCTCAGCGCATTAAACATGTTAAGAAAGAATAACAGAAGTTTTCTTTGACAAAGTAAGCCAGATTAGTTTGCATGAAGAATTTAAAGGATTATTCTGCCGAGCCTTTTCAGTGACAAATGAGGGGAGGCTGGTTGGGAGGGGAAAAACCTGAAATGCATTCAACTGCATTAATTAAAATCCATCTGTCAGAGAAGTGTCAAACTATGCTGTTTGGTCTAATTTGCAATGTAAAAAGTGGTGGCCATCCTTGTGGACCTTTCCAAAATAAAATATGGAAAGAACACATTAAATGTCCCTCATAAATAAATTCAAGGAAAAAAACAATGACTAATGTACACATTCTATTCTATTGCCCGCACTGCTCTTCTCTTAAATAATTATTCTGTTTGCTCTGTTTGAGTCGACTGCTAAGAGCAATTTTGCCAGGACCACTTGGAGAAGTCCCCAGAATTTCGGGCTGCATGAACTTAATGCTGAATATTCTTAACTCAAACTTGTCAGCAAAAAAAAAATCAAACTCAATTTCTGCAGAACCCATCATCTTATTTTCAAAACTCATGCTGCTTTCTTTGTTTGCTTTGCTCCTCTCTAATTTCTGTTTCATTTAGTTTTTCTGTACGTACAGATTTGTCCGTTATGGATGGGTGTCGGCATGTTGCCGGCCACGATGACGTTACTGCTGAGGTGCTCTTGAACCAGGTGAGGGTGGAGAGAATGAGGTGCATGTGGCGCTTCATTGGCCGAGCCTGGAAGACAAAAGCACACATCATAAATGGCTGAGACAAGCCACTATGAAATCCAGATCTTCAACTCACCTCCGAGAAGCATCTCCTGTAGAAGATTGTCAATCTTGGCCATGCCGAAAAGTTTGACGAACTGGATTTGTTCAATCATTTGCCAGGTGATGCTCTGCAGGGTAGGCAGCAGGAGTAGCAGCTCCCCAAAACGTCCCCGACAGTCGTATTGCCGGTCGTTGATGTAGTCCTCCAGGCTGACCTGGACTTGGTAGCGCATCCGTTTGATCTTTCCGGGGTCACTCAGACCTTTTGCATCTGTGGAAAACACAAGTCATGTCTTTAGCAGGGAATTTGAGGTGTCATTTAAAAAAAAAAGATGTTGTGTGAGGTCAAACACTAGCCTAATTTACATTTCAACAGATTCCAAAATAGGCATGGTGGAAATTCAAATGTGGTTATAGTACCTGGATCAAAGAAAACAATGGCCTTCAAGCAGGCGTATTCGTTATCGTCTATTTGAAGCTCCTGGAAGGGAAGCACCAGTTCATCCAGGATCCTTACAGCAACCCGGCCCACCTCCAGCTCTGGGCAGTTCCTGGGAATGATGTGATCATTTCCTGCAACGCAATCAACTCTTACTATGGCCACAAGAACATCATATGAGGTCACTGATAACAGGAGTGTAACAAGAAGCATGACAGACAAAAATGTCATTGAGCTGCTGCTTTTACCTAATAAGATAATATCTTTGTAGAGCATGGACCTCTTAGCAGCACCGAGCAACAGATGTTCTCCAGCATGAGCTCGAAGCAACGCCACCTGCAATAGTGATGCTATTTTTACTTCAAAAGCTCTGCTGCTATGGTAATGGTTATATCTTGTAGTGTTGACATGTTTTTCCACATTCCCTAAAACTTGATTTGACAAGATTAGCCTGACTGATCTTAAAAGACTGAGCAGTCCAGGATTGACAATATCATTCATTAATATTTTGTGTGTCTAAATTTTGGACATAAATAATAATAATGATAACAATAAAAATAATAAATAAATAAATAAATAAATAAATAAATACATTTGAAAAATCCCCATGTTGATTTTGGGGCTCCATAGTTTTATCCTTTAGGGGCTGCAAGGAAAACAAATCCCTTCCGAATATAACATCAGCAAATGAGTGACCAAGAGCTGGTGATCACACTGTTAATGATTCAGCACTTTTTCTCTAAGGAGGGATGTAACTTTAAAACCGGCTCATCATATTGTAACTGAGGATTAAAATACATTAACCACTCTGCATGGAGCGTGTACGCTTGCAGGCCATGAGAAAACCCTTCTCCAGCCCTGCAGGTTTTAATCATTTAGCTTGATTTCTTTCAGCGTATGTTTGGAGAGAACTTATTTGGGTAGACATGTGTCTTGTGGATGGATGTTGTCGTAGCAGTAAGCTGGTTGATGAGTGACCAGAGTGTCTATACAACTATGTACACTGTGTCTGAGTCTTACCTGGTCATCCAGGGGCAGGTCACAGAAGGCCGGGATGTACTTGGCCCACTCCACCAGAACGAGCAGCTGCTGTTTCATGGACTCGCACACGTCCGTGATAGTGGCGATCTTTTTGGTGCGGATGTCGCCGTTCAGGATGGGCGCGGGGGAGCTAATCTGAACGAGGCGCGGTTACAGGGCTCGGTCATTAGTGGTCACTAATGAGGGTCCGTCGTAAGGGCAGACTTGTACCTGTCTTGACAGCACGTCTGCTTGGATGAGTGCATTGATGGATGGTAAACTGCTGTCTTCATAGCTGGATCTTCTGGTGCTGATTCGGTCTCTTTCGTTCTGCACGGCTGCACACATTCATACTACGTGTTAGATGCACGCTGAAATCAGTCAGGCCAAAACACCATGAGAAGGATTGATCTACATTAACAACCGACATTCTGATACAGTGGTGATGAGAAAAGCAAGATGGTTTAATTCAAATAACCTTTCCCCATTGAAATGAATAGAAATGTAATAAATCCGTTCCAGCCCCTCCCAAAAAAAGACCAAAATACACGTTTAACATATTTTGTAGAGGTGCAACAATTAACGTATTTATCATTAAACTAATCAACTATTCTGATCATTCATGATTCCAATAAATTGAGAAATCACAATTTCACATTGGTCTCTCTTGATGATGTCAGCACCCTTCACTCACTGGTTGGTCACATTTACATTCATGGTAAGTATTTTGATCATATTTTTTTACATAAATATTAACTGTAAACACTTGCTGAAGTTGTAAATGCACAGATGTGTCTTTTTTATGTTCACGTGTGTGTGTGTGCGTGCATGGGTGTGTGTGTTTAAGTAGTATTGATGGTTTTCATAATAAACATTGGCTAGTGGTAGTATTAAGGACCAAAAAGCCCAAAAGGCAGTAAAATTTAAACTGTCTGGCCCTCAAAGAAAGGCTGCTGAGTCATTTGTAAAGAAAAATAAGACTTACAAGGCTGTCAAGTTTATCAGTATTGGCTATTATTGCTCAGAGGTGTTTGTTCAGCATAAGCCGCTCAGAGAATTCATCACCCCGCGGAGTGATCATTAACAAACAACTCCTCTTTAGGCGTTGCGACACACCCGAGCACCGGCGCTGTCACTTGAGTGAGGGAAGCGCAAGTCGACATTTCAGTCTCGTACCTTCTTTCTTCATGCCAGCCCTGAAGCATTTCTTCAGTCTGCAATATCTGCACTGATTTCTCTTGTCTTTGTCCACAATACATTGTCTGTTGAACCTGCACGGGACATATTTCATGCTGTCATTCAGCCACAAACGCATATTCTGCTCTTCTTTGAATCCCACCTGCACGAGTACATGTGGTTTTTGCGAACGCTGCGCCGAAAGAAGCCTTTGCAGCCGTCACAGCTGGATGCGCCGTAGTGCTTGCCCGTGGCTCTGTCCCCACAGATGGCGCACAGGCTGCCCGCCGTCAGGTGGCCAGTGGTGCTCATGTTGGTGCTCTCAGCTGGCGAGGAATCTGCGCAAACACGGGGTCAAGTTCAAGGTTTCGGGTACATTTCCCAAATGTTTCCCATAACTGACTAAAGAAAATTAAGGAAGGGCATTTTAGGAAATATTCCAAAATGGGTATGGGTATTTCAGGATTGAAATGTATATTGTGTGGTCAGACAGCTTTTCTTGCACCCAAGGACATTACTGTTCCTTCACTGCTCCACCCACCCTCAATTAATTGCTTGCTTTTGTTAGATTTTCCCAACTGTATTTAACGTCCCTATTAGGCTCGGTAATTCCCTTGGAGGTACCTACTTAGTAGCGTGTCACAAATTTGCACACCTATAGGATTGAAGGGAGCAAAGACAGTGCTCATAAATGGATGATCAAAACCATCAAGAAATCTCCTTGAGGATCTCACACAAGTGCCGAGGTGGCCAAAGTATTCACACTCTTTTTTTAAGTACAGGTACAGATACTTGTTCAAATAAAAAAAGACTCGGGTAAAGTAAAAGTACTGATTCAAAGCCATACAGTGAAGACTGAAACATGCAAGGGTAAAAAAGTAAACGATCACAAATACCGCCAACAATAGCCGTTTGATAACTTGATATAACACACTCTGCGTAGGAGTACAGATATGTGTGTGTGTGTGTGTGGGGGGGGGGGGCACGTACTATGCTGCTTGTTGCCAATTGAAGAAATGCTAAGAAATGCAAGCAGCTAAGCATTTCTTGACTTATCAAAGCAACGTGTGCACATATCTTTGCACGCAATGTGAAGTGACAAACAAACAAAAAAAATGCAAGATTGATAAGTGAAAAATAGACCTATGTGTTTTTTCTCAGATCAGATGACCACATTTTTAACAGTAGAAAGTGGTGCTTTTTAGGCTTCCACAAGACGTTAATGTATTTGCAACAAATTGTTGTAGCAGACAACACCAAACAATTCTCTTCAAGGCTACAGATGGGGAAACTCCTGCTTCTCGATTAAGCCTAATGCTCCGCCATGACCCCAAAATTCAAGATCATAACCTCAGTTGACATTATCGCTCTGTGTCATTGGAAGTTCCGAAATCTGGTTGTAAAAGTGCTCGTCAAGTACGGATATCTGAAAAAAATATTGACAGTAATGAGGTAATTGTACTTGGTTGATTCCCACTGGAAGTTTCTACAAAGCATTATGAATGTAGGTTGGGTTCAATCTGATGAGTGGCGACAGCTTTCCTGCAGTCTCCCGAGCGGCTCAATCAATCACACCATACCGCGACACCTCTATTGATTGAAGGAGGTGAGCAGACCTGGCATGAAAAAGAACTCCTGGGAAAAAGCTTCTGCACAGTCAGGATGGCAGCCATCCGTCATAAGAGAGTGCATGTTTGAATAAGGTGGAAGCACTTAAAGTATAAAAACCAAGTGGTACAAAAAAGAAAAGAAAAGAAGTAATATTATGAACTTGGGTTGCGGAGCATTTAACAAGAGCTGGTGATCTGAAGCCAGTCGATATCATCCGTATAGCTGCTAAATTCAGGCAGATGAATCCTGAAGTCCGACCAAAGTTTGAGAAAGTTCCGCTCACCTGCGCCCATGGCCAGCACATGCATGTTTTCAAACTCCAGCGTGGTGTACGCTGGGTCCAGGGCCTCGCTGTAGTCTGCCATGTCCATGTCTGCCAAAGTGATTCTCCACTACCTGATGGTGTGATGGAAAGACTCGTCCCAGAAGCTAATGCGCCCCCCCACCACCACCCTGCTCCTTCTTTTTCTCCCCCCCCTCCCTCCCTCCCATGAACACCTCCAACCACCCCCTCCCTCTTTCGGCCCAATGGCTCCACCCAGACGTGGAGTTTGACGGGGACCTGACAGGAGACTGACATGAGCTGGCGTCCTTCCTTCGTGCCGCTAACCAGCCAAGAGGCGGGGTGACTGTCGCTGGTTGATGGTTAACTAACCTCTTCAATTGCGAATCACTGTTTTCACCCCCCCACTCCCCCTCTCTCTGAAGAGATAGCACAACTTTGATATCTTCCATCCTCTTGTCATCAGCAATAGTTCCACAATTCCTCCATGAGAGGTGAAAGGCTTTACCTTATGTGGGTGGCACATACAAGTCCAGCATCCACCTAAGCATGGTCATATCCGTCCATCATATTCCACAACTACTAAATCTGAGCTAATGCCCGCATAATGAAAGCCCTAAGACTTCATTGGTTAGGAAATGACACACAAGAGGCTTGTGATTGATCAGCACAAAACAATCCCTCACCACCCCCCCAAAAAAAAAAAAAAAAAATCGCACGAGTTAGTACTCACTCAAGCCAAGAGTGCCTGTCTCAATCAATCATGAGCTATGAGTTCATTATTCTTTGCAAACTCTACAAATGAAAATAAAACAAAAAATCTTTTTAAAGCTGACCTGTGTCCTTTACCAGCTGAAGCGTGAAGTATTTGTCTGTTTGGTCTTGTGAAAAAAAGACGGAATCAACCTGTTTTAAACTATGTACATTTGCATAAATGTCAGACCAAGATCACTCAATATTTTTACTTACTGAGAAGAAATAAAAAGTAAACTGATTTGTCATTGCACGCATAATGCAAATATATATACGTATATATCATATTAATATATTATATTTACATATTTTTAATGCAAATACATATATATACATATATATATGTATATATATATATATTTTTTTTAAAGATGCTCATTTGGCCATTTCTCATGGCCTTGCCTGAACATACAGCATGCATAAACAATCAATATTCTTTAAGTCACTCATTAACTGGCGAACACTTGATTGAGGTTTCCTCTTGGCAAGTAACATTATATTGGAGTAACTTGCAGTTGCAATGCAGTCTTGTAATCCACTCCACATCGACATAAATTATACAATACAAATAATATAGTTTTTTTTAATGGTGTCTTTTGTTGTGACATTTTGATTTATTTATTTTTTTTGCATTTCCTGAATAAATAGACTGAGCATTGAATTAAAAATCCTCACATATTAAAGACAACTAATATTCATTGCCTCATGTCTGTCTTGTGGTTCCTGTAGTTAATTGTATTATCCAGTCAGTCTACTGAAGTTTGTGAATCAAGCCTGTTTTATTTGTGCACAGTGGCCTCAAACAGCAAACAGTAGTGTTGTATTTGAAGAGAAAGTGCCAGTACACAGCAGCAGGTCAACGATCTGCAGTTCAGCGAGCAGTAAACCTCCTCGTAGGCTTGAACTTGTTAACTGTGCTCTCGGCTAAACCGAAGCATCGTAAAAGTATTTTTCTTGAGCCTGTAACGCTAAACGGTAAACATGGTCACTGTGAGATGTACGATGATTGGATTTTGACAAACCCTCAACCTCACTAATCCAATCACAAACTGAGGTGATTAAAAGCAACAGAAGGCCACAAGGCTTGTGGCCACATGAAAGGTTGCACTGATTAACTCACGTGAAACTCCACCTTGAATTAAAAATTAAATTAATAAAAAAGATTCGACATTGGTGTCACATTTCAAACGGCATCGCTTGCACTAAAATTTCCGCACAAATAGCACAAAAATCGAATCGAATTTTTGAAAAGGGCAATAGAAGGTACTTCAATCATTAAGTGATTTATTATTTGGTTGTGGGGAACTTGAGAGGTCTGAAGTGCTTACTCCAACAGTTCTAATTCATCCGAATTTAATTTTGAAGTTCACCCAACTGGAGGTTTGACCAGCAGCAAGTTTTGGATTGTGGTGTAAATTGGAGACAGCGCACGTCACTAAAGATTCCTGTGCACAAAAACAGGGCCAAACTGTTTTTGCGTGTGTGCAGAGGTCATAGCCTCTTCCAACATGTTCGATCTGTTCTTCTGCAATGCTCTTATTTGCTCAAGAAGTACGCTGATTATTTCAAAGCGGAGGGGGTTGAGGTGGAGGTCGAATCAGCTTTTCCTGTACATGAGTCACCACCTGAGTAAATCTTATCTTGCCTGCCATTAAAAGGTTTGTATCGCTGCTCCCATCTGAGTTTTCTGTGAACTCCTCAAGAAAAAGTCGTATACTGTAGAGGACTATAAAATATAATCTGCACTGTTATAGCTTTCTTAATCACGAACTGACAAAACGTTACGAGATTTCAGATAGGGCAAACAAGTTTAAAATTCTCCCATGTCGTCAATCTCAAATTGCTAACGTCCTACAGTATCGTTGATGTAAGGTGGAGGGATATTAAGGTCCAAGCCGATACGGTGGCTATGCGTTACGATGAAAAAATTCATTTTCATTTACTAATTTGATCGATAAAAGTACATAAATACAGACACAACTCAGTCCATGTCTCATTTTTTTAAAGGGACACTAGCCAAAAAAACATGTAGGGCTTGATTGATAGTAAATAATTCATCTGGCTGGTACAAGCACTCAAAAGCTGAAAAATACACCACTATATTGATGACACATTTTTAAGTTTTCAATTGAACGGGTGTGTCCATAATGGCCGCTAATCATGGAAATAACGTTACAAGTGTGTCCGCTCATTATTGGGACTGCAGATGTAAATTAGCATTTATGCTATAACCTGGTGCCAAGAATTTTTCCTGACATTGTATTGTTCAATGTGTTGTTGTGCACCCAGTTCAAATAAATGCATACCATGCCATAGCATAGCATAGCATAGCATAGCATAGCATAGCATAGCATAGCATAGCATAGCATAGCATACTATACCGTACCAAACCAGGCCACATTCGCAATTACACTGCATGTACCAAATTTATTGATTTATTTGCAAAACATTTTCCCTTTTGGGGGCACTGGTTAGGCTAAGGACACAAGTCCCGTACCAAGAACTAAACAAGTGCTAATGAGCATCACGCACGTTGTGCACATTCCGTGCTACAGGTTGCCATGTTGAATTACGACGGGCCACAATGCATTGTCTTATAATCAGTCACCCAAACCCCTGCCCCGAGGGCCAAAAGTCAAAGAACCACCGTGGCCTGATGTAACATGTGCGAGTCTCCCCTTTCAGACTTCAAACTCCAGTTTGTGAACAAAGTCCTGTCTATCTATTCCGAATCGGAATCTCCGACCGCTGAGCAAATTCCAGTTGCAAGCGCTGCCTATTTGTAGCTTCTCCTCAATGACTGCCTTTCATTCTCACACGTCCCATCTCTAAGGCAGCAGGCATAGCACCTTAATACCTAAATTACGGGAGCCGGCAGCGAGGAAAAGGAAGTACGGGGAACCTGGGACTTATTTTCATCCGCACGCAGCAAAGGAGCCACTTTGTTTGTGAGTGTTGATAAGAGCAAAGCCAGAGGAGAGAAGACAGACAATGTGCTGGCTACAGCAGAAAGGAGGCTGCTGCTCTGCTGTCATGCAGTAGATGGAGCAGATAGGTGAGTGCATGGAGTGTCGTGGCAGCGACCGTGTCAACAGATAGTTATCTGCAAATAACAACGCTTATGCAAGTCACACTGGCTGACCGAGGGAGGGAGAAAAGAAAATCATATTTCCGAGCCGCCAGCAATTATGCATATTATGTCGAATTTGGATGCTCTTTTCTGACCTTCAATTCCAAACGGAATAGTAATAAGACTAATAAGTCTTATTATGAATTTCTTATTAGTAAGTGTTAAGTCTAAAAGAGTAATAAGTAATAAAATTACGTTTATTTCTGACGTAACAAAGACTCTCGAAAGTACTTTTTATATTCCCTGTCCGCTTAAAGCGGGTGTGTCAAACTCAGTTTCATTACACGCCATTATATTTGTTCTAGGGGTCGGCCATCTTAAATACTTAGAGCCATTTGGACCATTTCCCAGAGACACACACAAAAACAATTATTCGGAAAAAAAGGCGCTTGGTTAAATAAAGTAGAGAAGAGAATGTCTGTTTAAGTTCTCCTCGAATCGTGTTCATCAAATTAAAGCTATTTTTAAAAAAAACTACAGCAAACTAAAACTGCTGTTTTTTCCATTTTTTTTTAAATGCATATATAATGGTCGTCAACTAAACATCGATTTTCTCTATTTGCTATTTGTGACACGTAATTTGAGCAACAAAAATCAAACAAATTTGCAAGAGCATCATAATCTTCCAATTTAAATTACATTTAGAAAAATACACTAATTTAAGACAAATAGAACCCTAACCCGACCTCGCTTAACTCTTTTTCCTACACCTGCCTTAGTTGGTATGATAATGAAAAATCACATTTGGGAATTATTTTTTTGTTGAATCCAACTTAGACATTTTCAAACACCTGCTTTGGAAAGTAACGATCAACGTGTTAGCCGATTTACTGACACATTGATTTATAATTCATTTTGGTTTTGCATTTTCTGCACTGACAGCATCGTCCTGTTTTTGGATAACAAGATGTGAATTAAAACATGTTTTTAAATTCATTTTAATTGACAAAGACGAGAATTGGTTAGAGTCGGTGCTACCAATGAATTAGCAACAAAACCCTGAAGGAGTCTTATCGTAGCCATTATCCTAATCCTAACCCGTCTTTTCTTGTCATTTGACATTCAAGGATAACGATAAATATGGCTTGTCACAAAATCAAAACTGAGAGCAGTGCTCAGATTGTTCTTACTCGTGACATCTATTTGGTTTCAAGCTAATCATAAACCACAAGGGCCTATTTAGCCAGCCAGTACCGCGCCATATTACAAGACAATAAATAGCTCCGATAAAAAAAAATGACCGAGTTATGTACTTGGGAAAAGACATTGCTGCTTTTTCCGCTCTGCTCGCTCGTGACGTGTCACATTTCAACAAATGTCCTCACCATATTTTTGTCAAAATGCCTGCGTGTCACATCATGTCAAAAAGTCACCTCGGTGCACCAAATAAGTCAACAATTGCGTCAATAAACACGAAGAGCCACATAAGACGTGAATCAATCACAGCGTGCGATAAGCTCCCGCAATCATTAACTGTTTTGCTGAGGATTCACATCCACCTGTGGGCCGACCGTGTCAGCGGCTCTTCTCCGGGCGAGCCCGCCGAGATCCTCCGGATCGTCGATCCGCAGCCGGCTTAAGGAAAAGTCACTTAACCGAACCATTGCAGCTCTAGGCATAATATAAACCGTGCAACTAAAGCAAACTGAAGCCATATTGTATACTGTATAACATGCACACAAATTGTTAATTTGTGACGGTAAATTTGGCATAACAACTGCACCAAATACAAATTATTTGGATAATAATCACTCACAGTCTCTCACACACAACTTAAAGGCTCTCATACGCCAACTATAGAAAGTCTCTCACATTCACTCCTGGGACACTTAGTATCCACATGACTTAAATTGGAAAAACATTCAAACTATTATCTAACGATCAATGCTGACTTAAAACTTATGCTGACTATTAATATCTATTGCAAAACCACTCACAATTTGCAAAACTCTAAGCAGTAACACTGCTTGGGACTTAATTTGTAATTTTGCAATACACATTTTTGAGTTCCCAGCACTCTTTTTGCAGAACTGTAAACACAACTCACTGCTTCCATTTAATTTCCAAATGATAAGCACATGCACTCATTGTGATACGTTTATGCTATTCTGTAGCTGAGTGGCCACACTTTCTTTGATTATCAGTCTGAGCAATAAAATAAGGTAAGCTGTCCGTATGGAGGACAATAAAGGGAAGAATTGTTACAAAAAATGTGCATGAGCCATCATAAAAAAAATTGTAATGCACAATTCAGATTTTTCTGTAGTGTAAACCCGACCAAAGTAATGTGTGGTGGGTCTGTGGATGCACCACCCCTCTTCTCGGATGGAGTTCTACACAGCAAAGAAGAAGAAGTACTGAGAATGAAGACGCTGCTGCCATCATGTGGCTAAACGCTACCCAGCCACACGTTCATTAGCTGAAACATAATCAATTCATTTCACTAGAAATTGCAACTTTCTTTCTTAACTGTTATTCTGTTTCTCGACACATTCTGCTGCGGTAGCTTTGCTCTCTGCACGGCCGGGCTTCAAGAAGCACAAGTAGCAGCTGCTGGTTGTGTTCCACCGAGAAGGCCTCCTTGCAAAAAAAAAAAAAAAAAAGCAATCTCTTTGGTGTTTACCTGAGACGGAGAAGCGCGGCATCCCATCTTGACCGTACATCCCGACGCTCAGCCGGCCTGCGGGGCGAAGGCCCATGAGCTGAGACCAAACTCCGGCCTGAGACTGGACGCGGATGTTTGTCTGGGCCACGAGGCGCTCTGCAATAATCCACTAATACCTGTCACAATGAGATTTGATTGGACGCTGGGATTAGTAAGCGTCAAGTGAGCGGGCTGATGCTTCCCTGCGGACCGGCCTGCTGCAAGTGAGATGCTGAATTCACTTGCACTTGACCAGAGGAGCAGTTGCTCAGTTGGATGCAATTTGTGCAAAACATGAGATTATTTTGCATTCTAATCCTCTTTGGTTGGACTGTACAAATGCTTGGAGAGCTCACGTTCATGAGTGGGACTAATTGTTACTGCTTTGTACATTTGGATTAGTACAGACAAAAGTATTGAGAATTTCTTTGATTTCCAAATATCAGCATAAATTTATTATTTTTACTTTTGTACATGACTCGCAGTTATCTACTAGTAAAGGTAAAACCAGAGCCCAATCTGCCGAAAAATTGGGTGTGCACACTTGTGCAACCACATTATCACAGTTGTTTATTTTCACTTCTTGAAAAGATCGACGAAAACAAATAATTGAGTTGTGAATGTTGTATTATATAAATATACCGTTAAATATAAATATGTATGTTTATTAGTGTTTTATTCTATTCTATTATTCTTTTTTTGTTTGTTTTTTGTAATTAGTTTGTTTCAGAGGGGGCAGGGATAGGTCAGCACGCACACACACACACACACACACACACACGCACGCACACACACACACACAATATGCATCTCGTATCTGGAATGTTTTTTTTTACCATCAACGATTTTCATTGTCTTCATCATTGTATTATTATCAGTACGAGCATTATTATCAGTACAAGCAAGTGCTGCTGTGCAGTAGCTGTTGGAAGGTGATGCTTGCGGCGGCTTCTTAAATATTGACCTGACTGGAGGGGTCGTCGTTCTTGGTGGGCAAACAGACATGTGGCCATCGAGGCTGCTGAACGGCTGTTGTCATGTTGACATTCAGCACAACACGGCCGTTTACGACCGTTGAGCAATTCAGCCCACACAAATCTCATACGCTGTCGCTCTCTTTTGGTCAGATTGAGTATTCACAACCTATTTGAGTACAAGTACACATACTTGTGTAAATAAAGAAAGTCGAAGGCCTGATTCAACTCATGTACACACTTAGTGTATATGTAGATAAAGGTAGAAAAGGACAAACGCTGAAATGCACTTACATTAATCAAATTATTATTAAAATTATACAGTGTACCAAAAGCTAATTTTGACTTGAATGCATCAGTACAAATTAAATTTTGATTGGAAAAACAACTGGCCACACATATTTACGTATAAGTTTGTATCTTTACAAGTAGGCCCAGTTCTACCAACCAAGCTTGTACTCGAAGTTTCTGTTTCTGCCATCAACCAAACTTCTGCCCTAACTACCATCCAAACGTCAGTCCACTGAAAAAGCCACAGTCTCGACAAACGAAACATGGCCTTGCCTGAACTTTAGCCCAATGATTTTTCACCCTTTACAAAAAGCCAGACTCCAGAAACTCCCTTTTAACAAAAAGGAAGGGGAAACAAACAGCAATAACTGACACACCCGTCACACTAGAAAGTAGAGCAAAGTTCTGAGAAGGTGAAATAGAAAATAAAGCTGCCCCAAAAAAAATGTTGTAGCTACTAGTGCCCAGTGGCACCTTCTCCACATTCTTTCACATAAGTATATTTTAAGTCCCATATGCTGCAGAACCACAGCAATATTTTGAACAACAAACTTTTAATATCTTTGGTCATTATCATGGCCTTTTTTCCCCCATAATATTACAATTGCACCCTAAAGTAGATTAAAATTAACCCAGGAGCGCAGGGCTCCATAGTAACATTACACTATTTAAAATGATGTCATGAATTTCCTGTTTGTGTTGCACAGGTATTTTCCATGCTAGCTCAAAGTTAGAGAGAGATGTAAAAAAATGATACAACTGTTCCAGGCCTTGGTTATTTGTCACCACAGGCCCTGCAAGTAAATTTGCAAAGTGTATGCAAGTTGTTGTTTTGCATACAGAAGCATGTTATTGTCCAATCCGGACCAAAAAGAAGCTTACAGTGGGCTGCTGCCAAAGAATGCATTTGGAAGGCAAACGTCCTGAGATGCAAAATATTTTTAGATGAAATGAGAGTCAAACTTACAGAAGATACCGATGATGTTGCATTGAGCCGTTTCTGTTGCGGACAGACTATTTCATCACACTACTATTTTTTTTTCCACTCATCTTCCATCTGCCCAGCAACTTCATTTGCAGCCTGCGTCAGTATATGCAAATGATTCCATTAATGAACATTGGACCCAAAGCCAAACTTTATAAAGGTCTTTTGGCTGCCGCTGCTGCTCTTCATTATTATTTTTCTTTTACTTTTCACTTTTACACTTAAAGCTTGAAAAACATGCACTCGAAAATAAGGCTCGTTACTTTTTTTTTCAGCCACTGTGGATGATGATGTAAAAATGATGGCAATGGGAACTTTCATTGAAATTTACTTATAACGTGGGGAAAAAAAAAACAAGGACGAGAGTAACATGGACAAACATCAACCAGGGAGCATCAGCAACGATGACACAATGGAGAAGCAAGATATGCCCCACCCAATGTCCTTATTTAAGAGAATTGTTTGATGTTGGCTTCAACAGTGATTCATGGTGAATATGTTTTTTTGTTTTGCCATCTTAAAAAACTGATAATAATGAGGGTATTCTGAAAAAATGCAAAGTATATATTTTTTCACTTGTGATCATTAGCTATTATATACTGTATATAGCGTTTATATTTTTGGGGTGGGGGGGGACACACCTTGTGATGATCTTTCTCCTATATCTTCAAGTATCTGTTCTTGTATTTGGATGTTTATGCACACATGTCCATAAACGAAATTTAAAAAACAAAATTTTGCTGTCTTGTCCACAACAATTTGATTGCGCAACACAAGCAATAACCACAATCATCTCAAATGACAACATCCATAATGGTAGCCACTGGTGGGTGGCAGCTTCCTGGGCCTGGTTGACAAGCTTCATATCAGTGACACACCTCCCCGATAAGCGGCGTGTGAAAAAGCCAGACACGAACGGCCCCGAGCACCAAAAAGCTAAAGAAAAGCATGGGAGCAGACTTTGCGCACAATCCGCTGAGTTGGCAGAATTCAAGCGCGAACTCACCAAATGGCCGTTCCACACTGGAGCCCACTTGAGTGTTTACGTTGACCATGTCCTCCTCCTCCAAGGTGTCCTCAATTCTCTTTTTCCTACTCACGTCAGGTGTGAAATATGAAAGTTTGGCCATAGGCGGGCGGCCGTGTGACAAGAGTGTTGGTGGAAGGTAAGGCCGGACCGGCGTGGCTGCTGTTATCTTATTGATTTTCCTAATCTGGGCAAATGTGGGTGGGGAGGTTAAACAGTAACCAGGCTCTTATGGACACCGATCTATATAGCAGCTGTAACTATGGCAACATCACTGCACAGCATCACAAATCGTTAGCCGAATGACATAGTTGTTTGGAACTTAGTCACAGTATCAGTAAAAATACCTGTAAGAATTAAAATTGTGTCTTTTCTTTCTTCATCTGTTAGTTTGTCAGTTGTCCAAGGTCACTGGTAATCCCCAAAAATTAAATCGAGGTAATTGGACTCCTATTTGTTGAATTTCTTTTTTTCTTCTTTTCCTAACAATGAAAAATTGCACAACTATAAATATCAAGACTCAAACATCCAGAAGTCCCCTGATTTTTCCATAGCAGACCCCAGTAGTGTTGTCTTCTATTACTTGCACTGTGAAACACTTTATATTGCTTTATAACTGAAGTATTTATTAGTGGGTTGACATACTGTATGTTAATTGTGGGCCACATCAAAAAGAGAAGAAAAAAAGGCTCTTTCGTGAGTGCACCCACTCATGTGCTAGCATATGTGAGGTGCCACTGATTACCTCATCCAGCATTTTCGGCCATAAAAAACAGCATCAAGCTCCAAATTTATGGCCGAGAAAATCTCAGAGATGAACAGAGCGACCAATGAGCTGAACAGCAATTTATGCTCCACAAAGTGAACAGCACTCATGTATTTGGATGTCCACCACTGGACACTGCACTTGTCAATTCATGTTTCTTTATAAATCCATCTTATTTAAAGATACTTTCTTTTAATAAGTATCTTTGTGTGTACATTACACATCCAGTTCAAAAGCCTAACATATCTTACATAATGCTATTATCATGGTATTTTTGTGACTATTCATCAGATAATAAGTTACTAAAATATGTTAGATAATCGTGTGTATATTTTCTCTCACAAAGTCATATTTTCCAAGTTTCACATATTTTAAAAAGTTTATTTTTTGTTCAAAGTAATGGAGCACCATCAAGAGTGGTGTTAAGATTATTTATGTATATCCTAAAAAAAAAGAGAGACTTATTTTGCAATATCATAAATGTTAAACCACTTTACCTCATAACCAGTTATTTGGATATATCCCGCCGACCAGTAAAATAATTTCAACGCTAATCAAAATTGAATATGGCCTCACGGATTGAAGAACGGGCTTAAAAATGAAAAACAGCGTCACCTCGTGGTCAGAAAGGTAACTATGGAGTCGGGAGTGTCTTTTCCAAAATGAACAAACACCATAATTGTCTTTCCTTAATTTAAGAAGATAATTTTTGAAAGTACAGTGCCTATGTATTCTTTAAAACGAAATGAGAAGATAAAAAAAGTAGCTTGTAACTGTAAGTGCTCATTCATTTGGTTTCATTCGGGATGAGAATGAGGCGTTTGACAGATACACGTGGGACAGCCCGAGAGGGTGGGGTCAAACCCAAACTAGTTATTTCCTGGTCCGCAACGACAACACGCGAAGGTAAAATTTAAAAACTAAAAAAATCTACAAGAGTCGGCCACACTTTATACGTTTTAAAGGGCAGTTCATCCCACTTGCTTATCGCCATCTACTCGCCACCACTCCTACTCAACGATAAATGTCACGTTAACACTTTAAAGCCGTCACTTACAAATGTTAGTTAGCCAGTTAGCATGTGAAAAGTATGTCATGTAAGGCGTGCAGAACAACCTCAAGAAGTTTTTGTTTTGTACTTACATCCACGTCTCACTCGCGCACGATCACACTTAATTCATCTACCAATTCACGTTGTAAATGTTAAGTTGATTATTATTTTCTTTGAGTTCTTGTATTTGGGAGTTCTCTCCCAGGGAGTGCTTTATTTGGTTACCATTAGTGTTCTGACGAGCGGAGTCATCCGCCATCAGAGGGTACTGGCGTTGATAGATGTTTAAAGATGTTATTTGAACTAAATAAGGGTTAAGGGATAATGTTCAGCATTGTTTTTTATTTTCAATGTTTATCTATTTTTTAAACCCCTCTGTTTCAATAATATGCCAACAAACTGTTTTTAATTATGTTTTGTTTTATAATCACCTATAATTGTAGGTCTAGTAATCTTTTTTTTTTACTAGACCTTAACCCTTGTAGGTTGTCGGTCTAGTAATCTTTTTTCTTTTGTTGCTGACGTTCCTTGTGCCAGATGAACGTGGGCGTGGCTCACAGTGAGGTCAACCCCAACACGCAGGTGATGAACAGTCGTGGCATCTGGCTGGCTTACCTGCTGCTGACTGTCGTGCTGCATGTGATTCTACTCAGCATTCCCTTTTTCAGCGTGCCGCTTGTCTGGACGCTCACCAATGTCATTCACAACCTGGTCAGTTACCTCACTCGCCCGCCAACTTTGCTGCCTCACGGCCCTCCAGGCTGATGCACACGCACGCAGGCTGTTGAGGATCTCAAATGTTGTCAGACATGTCCAGTATAGAAATTAGTTGCGTTCTCACAGTCATCTCCCAAAATGTCATTTCAATAAGCTTATAGAAAATGTGAGTTAGTTTCTATGTTTCTTCTCTTTTTGTGGGTTCTGAGTGCAGGCGATGTACTTGTTCCTGCACACGGTGAAAGGCACACCCTTTGAGACGCCTGATCAGGGCAAAGCACGCCTGCTCACGCACTGGGAACAGATGGACTATGGCATCCAGTTCACCGCCTCGCGCAAATTCCTCACCATTTCACCAATCATTCTGTAAGTACGGACAAAATTGTGTTGTTGGGAGAATACACTTTTTCTCTGGATAAAAAGTCAGAATCTGAATCATATTTTTTGAAGGAAAAGTCATTAAGATTACAAAAGTGTTACGATATTTGACATTTCACAAAGAAAGCCATGATTTAACAAGATCATTTCCCAAAAGAAAACTTAGTTGACATTGTATTTTATTCTGCAAGTAATGTTTTTATTCCTTAAATAAAATAAAAATTTCAAAGGCACTATGTTATCAAAGGAAAAACATGTGCCTTTTTCTACTATTTGGTTCCAAGACAACAAATTAAAAATCACGGCTTTATATAATTATACATCAAAAACATTTCAAATTTTTTAATTGTTGTGACATTTGTCGGTTGTTATTTTGCCCTGTGATCACTTTTGGAAGGAACTTTATATTGACATGAGGCCGTTTCCTGTCATGGCAGGTATATTCTGGCCAGCTTCTACACAAAGTACGACGCGACACATTTCCTAATCAACACGTGCTCCCTCCTCAGTGTCCTATTGCCCAAGTTGCCGCAGTTTCATGGAGTGCGAATATTCGGAATCAACAAATACTGACGAATGAACGTTGGAGTGTGATGACTACAAACGCTGGACTTACAGTTTCAGTTTTTTCTTAAGTCTGGAAGCTTTTGGTACAGTCTGTAAGTTGGAAATATTATGTGCTATTATCAGAGGGCTTTTATTCAATGACACATGACTTGGTCTTGCTGTGGACAAAGCAAAACTTTTAACCTGCAGCAGATTTTGCCATTTGAGGCATATCACTCACTGGAACGCCCTTTTGCCTTCTTTTGAATCCAATGTTGTCTTGACCAAAATGAAGACTTTGTGTGTGTATATATTTGGACTGGCTGCAAGTCTGTAAACTTACGGCCATCCATGCGAATTGTTTCCATTGATTGTGAGATTCCACCTTTTCCTGAGTATGTTTTTGTGAACTATTTCTGTTTTCATTTTACACAAAGGCAATAAATCTTTGCTTTTTGCCCAAAATAAAAATCTAATTATTGAACCCACACATGACAATATAGATTTCAATTATTTCATCGTTTTAGGTTTTGTACACGATCATTTTTATACATCGACTTACATTAGAGTACTTTGCCAAAAGGCGATCTGGAGTTATCGGAGGGTTTTTGAAGACTAGCTTCCAGCTGAGTAGATGTTGAGAGACAAAAATCCCACTTAGAAAAGATTGACCTTGTTATTTATTTCACAATTGACAGATGGGCAGGTATTTCAAGAGACCCAACTATTTTTTTGTACAAACATAAAAAAATATTTCACATACAGTACAGTGCAAAAGTCATAAGCTTTATTTTATGAGCTTTTTCCCAGTAGTCAATATGACTTGTAAAACATGAACAAACGGGACTCAGCAGGTTCACACGAATGACTACATGAAAATTTGTAGAAGAGTGCTGTGTGAAAATCAACCACTTCATTACTGTACATTCTTTTGTCAGGATTGGGTTAAGGGTGCATTATTAGGCTATATGTTTTTTTTTAATACCACTTGTCTTCCTGTAATATTGGTCGCTTCCATCTTATTAGCATCCTCCATTAATAAGGACCCTGTGAGCTAACCAACAAACCCAAATATCTCTAAATTGTTTTCACATGTATTAAGCGTCCATCCTTGATGAAGGGCTGTACTTTGTTGGCATTTTACTTATCCTGCTCAATGTGGAATTGCAAAAACAAATGTAACCACGGCCTCAATGTGGAATTGTAAAAACAAACGTAACAGCGGCCTGAGATTCTTGCACAGTACTGTAGGTCCGATTAAAAAAATAGAATGTTTTCCAACATGTCAGTGCGCGTCTTACCCCAAGTCAGACATCAGCTCACCCAGGGTTTAAGTTTTGTGGCAGCCGAAAGCAAAAGTAACCTCACCAACCTGTGAATTGCCTTTTCTACATTCACATCTGGCAAACGATGACCCTTTGCTCGGCACTAATGTGACCTTGTATGGCTGACACCCTGCGGACTCTCTCCTGATGAGCGTCAGCGCTAGTTAGTGTCGGAGCACCGGGGACCCATCGTAGTTATTGAATGGCGTCTGCTCATGCCTGCTTTCGATTTGACACAGGTCAGATAAAGGTTCCTCATCATCCGTGTCAAAAAAGTCTTTCCAGCCGTACTCCTGCGCGTGCACCGACACCTCATTAGCCATCAGGTGGGAGGAGCCCTCGATGAAATCGGCAAACCTGGACATTGGACAGATCACATTTTCATGCTAAAGCAAACATTTCATCTATTTCAGACTAACTTTAGGTGGAGTGGGGACATTTCCAATGGGACTTGGTTCATTTTGGGGTGTATAAATGTGGAAGTTAGATGAAAGTGGACACCTCTTGGGGGACTGAAGCCTGCTGACAGCTTTCCATGGGCTGCACTCCCTGCTGTTGCAGTACTTGCGCAGCTCATCCAGCGCACGCAGCGTCTCCTCCTCTCCTTGCTTGCGATACTCCTCCTCGGTCAATAGGCGGCGCTTCTCCGGCTTCCAGCGGACACACTGGCGGATTTTCCTGGACAATAACAACAAACTAAACTTAATTTACAATATCGCGAGTACTCGTGTGGCAGTTGGTGGAATTAATCTCGAGTGAATAGAAGATCACTCCACTCTCGGGCTACTTCTACCCAACATTTACATTCTGTCGCTTGCTCCGATAAGAAAACAAAACACGTCTTATCATTCTTAACTGTATGCAGATAAAACAGTGATTGATCTATCTGAGTGTCAGTCTCTTACCCTCTCTGGCTGAGTGCAGCAATCACGTCAATGAGTGGATGAGTCTTTGTTTTCTATGCTAAACCTCAGAGATAAAAGGTCAGTGCTCGACGTGACTCCACATCATTGACAACCACAAGGCGAGTGTGAAATCTTTGTGATTAGGAAAAGGTCTGAATTTTAAACGCCTCCAATTAGGCTGCTTATCAGCAAACTTTAGAATCAAAGCTCTTCTGTCCAAACATGACAGTAAAACTGCGTCACATATGTTTTTACAGGACTGAACAGAAAATAGAAAATCAATCCAACAGCTGTAGCTGGTCCAGTTCTTCAACTGGACCTAAAATTTACAAACTGGTTTTACTGTGAGTATAAAACGTTCCAGTTCGTCCACAAAGCTTGTCATGGCCTTGGACTGAAATACCATTGAAGACTTTTTAGCTCCCTGTGAGACTTCAGAATCCTAAGGTCATCTGGTGTCAGCTTACTGAGTGTTTCCAGAGTCACAACTTATCAGAGTGAAGCAGCAATGGGTTTCTGTGCTCCTCGACCTTCTGAGATCTGGTCAAACCTTTGCAGCATTTGAATTTGGCTTGAAAACTTCCATTCACTGGTGTTTTCTTTTATAAGTAAAAACTATTATTTCCCTACCTTTGTTTGTTTTTTTACTCACCTTATTGCAGTGACGGTCATCACAAGGGGGTACTCCAAGTTCTTGGCAAACACTGCTGCCACGATGATGGCGAAGGAAACTTGCTGAATTTGAATCCCCAGATAAATAAGGAGCAGGCCGAACAACTGCAGCGCCCATGACAGGATGTTGATGCTCTTGTCGTCCACTAGAGGGCCATAGCGGTAACACACAGCAAAACTGATGAAGCCAACTACGCCCATATAACCTGCGGGGTGGAAAAAGGACATTTTTGAGCTCCATCTTAGACATTTTTTGTAGCTCATAGAATGAAACATGCTCATTTTAGTCAAAAATAGTATAAGCCTATAAATACGAAAATCTGAGAAATGGATCATTTTACATTGGTCCTTTCTTATTTGCCATAGATTTTCAACTATTGCGGTCGGGGTCTTTAGGTCGGTAGGCCCCACAGTCAACCGGGGCATTATCTGTGCAATTTGCACGTACCTAAAGCCACAGGCCAATGTTCTCGAAGAATGGTGTGGAGGTTCCTGCAGACGAGCTGGATGGCGTACACAGAGAAGGACCAGCCGCCGACAATCAGTAAATAAAAAGGGCTTTTCTGTGGAAACATAAAGGGTATATGCTGTTTTAGAGCCAGGTGTATACTTACTGCTCTTTCCAGTAGAAGGCTGCACAACGTTACCCTTGGCAAAAGACGAGCGAGGATGAAAAAGAGAATAATGAGGGAGGCGATCATTCCTGTTGTCATGCCGGCTGAATAGAAAAAAACTTGACTCCTATAAAACGATAAATAAGTTAGGGACAAAAGAGAACTGCCTCAGAATCTTGCGTAAATCAAATTACCTGCTGAGGGAGTCGGCGAAGAGAAATAGTGTTACGCCGACGAGGAAAACCAAAAACAGATAGATGTCAAATTCTGGAAAAAAAAAAAAATGACAGTCATTGTGTTGGCCCAATACAATTAACTTTTTGACATAAAATATGGATATTAATGTCACGTACTGCGCAGCGACTTGACGGTGTATTTTGCATTATCGCCGAGCTCGATCTTGAAACACGTCTTCTTGCTGAACAAGTTGATGTTGATGGTGGTCTCGTTGTGGCCTTCGCGCAGCAAACTCTGCACCCAGCTCCATACGCTGAAGCGTTCCAGCTGCTGCAACTCCTCCTCACCTTTCACCGTCTCCACCTTGAACACCTTTGAACTCCAGATTCGGACCTGGAAGATTAATATGGGGCCAAAAGACATGGATGAAAACCACCAATAGTTTTTAGTTGCTAACCTCTCCTGAAACTGTAAATGCTGTTCACTCAGAAGTCACTCAAGACTTGTGCTGTTAGTCTACAAGATGAATTATTTTTCTTTTTTCTTGAAAATTCCTGTTGTATAGATAAATACTAAAAACAAAGTATTATAAAACAGTCCAATGTTTGTTGTGTTAAGGGACAAGAAATAAGTTATTTTATTCAATTGATTTTTTTTTTCTGCCAAATAGCCTAAAAAAAATCCCCATCATTTGGCTACATAATGTTAAGAATATAATAATTTCTCACACAATTGCTCATACAACCAACCTGAATTCTCGTCCAGGTTTGCCTCCAGTTTGGTGCGATGGAGTTTGTGTAGCAAAAGAGGTTGGAGCCCGATTGACTGGACTCCTCTCCATCCTTGAGATTGATTATTGGAGGCTTGTTATCTGCATTGCGAGACCACAAATTGTTCATTTGCAATGCAAGGAAAACCAAAGCAGATTTTGAATACATGCAAGTAGGTATATAATCGTTCC